>NC_084562.2:29227500-29560000 GCF_033978685.3 Nerophis lumbriciformis
CCCGAGCTCCCGCTGGACAGTAACCTGCTCTTCGAGTTCCTCCTCTTTTTTTACTTGCTGGTGGCCTTGTTTGTCCAGTACATCAACATCTACAAGACCGTGTGGTGGTACCCTTACAGCCACCCGCCGGCGTCTACCTCACTCGTAAGGAAATACTCACTCTTCATTTACTCAGTTTGTGTACTCCTTTTTGTATTGGTGGTACTACTGTGAGAGGGGAGCTGCACTTTTTTTGGAATTTAGCCTATCCTTCACAGTCATTATGAAGAGACAAGACGACAAAAAGTTTTTTTCCCCCGCTTTCTAATGGTCTCATTCTTGGTGGCGAGCAATGCAGCTAATGTTAGCAATCAATTCCACCTCTAAATCACTTAAAAATGCTTTCAAAAAGCGTCAACAATACTTAATTTACGTTGCGTAACCTGTATAATAACTAACTAACTGTAGCAACATTGTTATTGTAACAGTGAAAGAGATAAGATAGCTTCTACGTCAGCACAGAACGCATTTGAGTTTATAACACACAACACTGTGATAAGATTACAGTATCTGTAAAGTATTATTTCGTGTTTTGTTTGTACACGGCTAGCCAAACAGTGTATGTATTGTAGTTGTAATAACACGCATGTTTGTCCGGTTTATTTGGGTAAGCACTCCATTTATGTCGAACTAGCTTTTCTCCCAATTCTACATTTGCCGCTTCGAGTCGCTTTTGCCTCACATTCTCGGCTTTAGTCTGCTCCAACGTCTCACTCTTCCTTCGTGCTGGCTTCTAAAAGCAGCAGTTCATCCTCCGTATATTCAGCTTCAAAAAGATAAGGTTGTAAATCCCCGTTTGTCCAAAAAATAAGCGTCTTTGTTGTCTTATTACCAAGTCTGCCATGATTAGAACACACACAAGCGTTTTGTTTTCGGAAGTAGGGACACACCGGAAGTCGCTATGGAAACAGAAATCAATGCGTGGAATAAGTCAGCCCTCCCGGAAATGATTCAAAGTGTTCTTGTCTTTCGTAATGATTGTTTTAAGTATATTTTTTAGTTTTTTCGGATCTTTACTGTACAAAATGCATGAAGACTCATTATTTTACAATGAACTAATCACTAAGTATTCTTTACAACAAACCAACCCCACCTGTCCATCACAATCTTTGGGACCTTTCCGGTAAATACTGAAAATACTGATATTTAGTCTGTGCCCTGTCTTCCCGGGCAGTGACCAACAGTTCCTAGAACACGCCTGTACCCAACATACAGTGGAACCTCCATTTACAAACTTAAATGGTTTCTCTAGTTTGTATATCGAAGCACATTTCTCCATAGGAAACAATGTAAAATTAAAGCTGCAAGCAGCAATGGACGGGACCGACTTTGAGGGCTCATAAAATCCAAACCGGAGCAGTAATTGAAACTCTTTCATCAACTTTTAATCAGAAGGGTTCAATCTCTCGCCTGTGCTAATTTGAAGCCGACACGACAAACACGCTCAGAGGAGACAATGTTTGAAAAAAGGTGACTGTTTTTACACAACTTTTGTTTTGAAGGGGGAATTGCAAACTTCCTGTTGATTTTTGCTGGGGGTTGTCAGTGTATGAAATACAGGTAAAAGCCAGTAAATTAGAATATTTTGAAAAACTTGATTTATTTCAGTAATTGCATTCAAAAGGTGTAACTTGTACATTATATTTATTCATTGCACACAGACTGATGCATTCAAATGTTTATTTCATTTAATTTTGATGATTTGAAGTGGCAACAAATGAAAATCCAAAATTCACAAAATTAGAATATTACTTAAGGCTAATACAAAAAAGGGATTTTTAGAAATGTTGGCCAACTGAAAAGTATGAAAATGAAAAATATGAGCATGTACAATACTCAATACTTGGTTGGAGCTCCTTTTGCCTCAATTACTGCGTTAATGCGGCGTGGCATGGAGTCGATGAGTTTCTGGCACTGCTCAGGTGTTATGAGAGCCCAGGTTGCTCTGATAGTGGCCTTCAACTCTTCTGCGTTTTTGGGTCTGGCATTCTGCATCTTCCTTTTCACAATACCCCACAGATTTTCTATGGGGCTAAGGTCAGGGGAGTTGGCGGGCCAATTTAGAACAGAAATACCATGGTCCGTAAACCAGGCACGGGTAGATTTTGCGCTGTGTGCAGGCGCCAAGTCCTGTTGGAACTTGAAATCTCCATCTCCATAGAGCAGGTCAGCAGCAGGAAGCATGAAGTGCTCTAAAACTTGCTGGTAGACGGCTGCGTTGACCCTGGATCTCAGGAAACAGAGTGGACCGACACCAGCAGATGACATGGCACCCCAAACCATCACTGATGGTGGAAACTTTACACTAGACTTCAGGCAACGTGGATCCTGTGCCTCTCCTGTCTTCCTCCAGACTCTGGGACCTCGATTTCCAAAGGAAATGCAAAATTTGCATGGTTGGGTGATGGTTTGGGGTGCCATGTCATCTGCTGGTGTCGGTCCACTCTGTTTCCTGAGATCCAGGGTCAACGGAGCCGTCTACCAGCAAGTTTTAGAGCACTTCATGCTTCCTGCTGCTGACCTGCTCTATGGAGATGGAGATTTCAAGTTCCAACAGGACTTGGCGCCTGCACACAGTGCAAAATCTACCCGTGCCTGGTTTATGGACCATGGTATTTCTGTTCTAAATTGGCCCGCCAACTCCCCTGACCTTAGCCCCATAGAAAATCTGTGGGGTATTGTGAAAAGGAAGATGCAGAATGCCAGACCCAAAAACGCAGAAGAGTTGAAGGCCACTATCAGAGCAACCTGGGCTCTCATAACACCTGAGCAGTGCCAGAAACTCATCGACTCCATGCCACGCCGCATTAACGCAGCAATTGAGGCAAAAGGAGCTCCAACCAAGTATTGAGTATTGTACATGCTCATATTTTTCATTTTCATACTTTTCAGTTGGCCAACATTTCTAAAAATCCCTTTTTTGTATTAGCCTTAAGTAATATTCTAATTTTGTGACACACGGAATTTTGGATTTTCATTTGTTGCCACTTCAAATCATCAAAATTAAATGAAATAAACATTTGAATGCATCAGTCTGTGTGCAATGAATAAATATATTGTACAAGTTACACCTTTTGAATGCAATTACTGAAATAAATCAAGTTTTTCAAAATATTCTAATTTACTGGCTTTTACCTGTATAGGTCTAAGTGAGACCTACATAGAGGTTTTTGTTTCTTGTCTCTACGACATTCCTACTGGGAGTTACAAGCAGTTTTGTCTGTTTTCTTCCTAGGGGGCGCTAGAGCGCAATTTTGAGTTTTGGGGTTTGGTTTTTTGATTAGATCGCAATTTTTGCCAGTCATGATGTGTGTGTCCAATTTGGTGAGTTTTGAAGCATGTTAAGGGGGTCAAATTACAGCTCAAAGAGGCGGCGGGATAATAATAAAACGCTAGAAATTCAATAAGGTCCTCTGTCCCAAAGGGACTCGGTCCCTAATAATGGACTTTGTATGAAATAATGCACGTAGATGTTGCCTCGGTCCATGGCTGAGAGCAGGAATCCTGGCTTTAGGAGTCCAGTCAGTTTTTCCTACTTTTTTCCCCCCAAGTCCAAGATGAATGTTGTCCTCCAACACAAAGCTTACATCCACTGTTTGACCTGTTTGTGTTTCCTGCAGAACTTCCATCTGATGGACTACCACCTGGCCATCTTCATCACCGTCATGTTGGCCAGGAGGCTCGTGTGGAAGATAGTTTCCGAGGTCAAGCAGGTTCCCTGCTGTTTTATCCGCCCATCATTCAAGGAGACCAATGTTCCCCGCCTCTGTGCACAGGTGTCTCAGAGCAGCAGGGGCTCCATTGTGGGCTACGTGGTCCTGATCGCCGCCAGACTCTGTCTTCTCACCTTGTGTGGCTGGGTTCTCTGCTGGACCCTGGTCAACCTCTGCAAGAACCACTCGGTCCTCAACCTGCTCTTCATAGGATACCCGTGAGTCACAATGGTTTCCCAGCTTGTGACATGTTGTGGTGTGATTGTTTACTACAGGGGGGTGTCCAAACTTTTGCACTGAAAGATGAAATCATGCGGGGGCAATTTTGATATTTTTCATCTTCAAAACCATTAGGGCTCCCCTCAATGTTGGTGAATGTTAGAGGTCCCTGGAACCCAAAATGGTCTCAATCATTTTTTTTTACTGTCAATTTCAGATCTATCCGTTAACATACATTTGCTTTGTTTATGTTTTATGCCCTTTTTTTCCAAAGAAATACCATTTTTTTTTATAACAACAGATACTTTATTGATCCCGAGGGAAATTGAAGAAGAATTGTGCTTGTGTAACATACTTGATGTCATCTTTTGGCCACCAGAATCCAGCAGCGAGGATGATGTGAGGTGATGCAACATGTCATGTTGGGTGACAAGCACAAGCACACAATATGTACTGTTTACCAAAACATTTTCCAAAATGGAATATTTGATGTGACGTAATTGGAACCTGGAATAGACAAATAATTCATAACAATTCATAACATTATTTTTTTGAACAATGGCAGTTTAAAAAAAAAATCAGACTAAAAGTCAAAGGGATCCAAAAAGGAGCCCACTTTTAAAAAAGTGTAAAAAGTAAAGTCATATATCAATATATATATTTTTTTTACTTCAATGTTTACCTTTCTAATTTGGGGGGTCAGCAAAACATAATGTCATGGCTGTCTTGAGTTTCCAATAATTTCTACAACCCTTATTTTATCTTTATACACACATATATATGTATGTGTGTATATATATATATATATATATATATATATATATATATATATGTATGTATGTGTATATATATATATATGTATGTATGTATGTATGTATGTATGTATGTATGTGTGTGTGTATATATATATATATATATGTATGTATGTATGTATGTATGTATATGTGTATATATATATATATATATATATATATATATATATATATAGTAGGGATGTCTCGATCCAGGTTTTTGTACTTCCGATCCGATACTGATATTGTTTTTGCATTTCCGATCCGATACCGATACCGATACTGACCGATACTGGCCTATCCAAGCATGTATTAAAGTTTAAAGTTATTTAGCCTACTTAGTTGTCAGAATCATGTTGAAAAGGGTTTTAGTACTCTTGATAACAACTAGCCAGCTGAATTAGGTGAGTTTGAATAATACACAATGGTTGGTAACAAGAAACTGACCTGTTTATTCAAGGATAAACACAAAATAGACAAAATTATACATGACAAACAGAAATGGCATCATTGAACTAGGGCTGGGCGATATGGCCTTTTTTTAATATTGCCATATTTTAAGGCCATATTGCGATACACGATATATATCTCGATATTTTGCCTTAGCCTTGAATGAACACTTGATGCATATAATCACAGCAGTATGATGATTCTATGTGTTTTGATTGATTGATTGAGACTTTTATTAATAGGTTGCACAGTGAAGTACATATTCCGTACAATTGACCACTAAATGGTAACACCCCAATAAGTTTTTACACTTGTTTAAGACGGGGTCCACTTAAATTGATTCATGATACAGATATATACTATCAGATATATACTATCATCATAATACAGTCATCACACAAGATAATCACATTGAATTATTTACATTATTTATAATCCAGGGTGTGGAGGGGGGCGCCGGATGTAAGTGTCAAAAAGACAGCCAAAAGAGTTTGATATGAGAATAAATCTAAAGTTAAAATATAGGGTAGAAATGCACCCATTTGCAGGAAATGTAGTCTTGATTTTCAACATTTTCTTTCAAGGCTTGCATGTCTACATTAAAACATTCTTCTTCATACTGCATTAATATATGCTACTTTTAAACTTTCATGCAGAGAAGGAAATCACAACTAAAAAAAATCACTAATTTTTTCATACGGTGTTGATGTGGAAATTTTTGCCTCGGCATTTTGATGGTGTGGACGTGTGGCACCGAATGGAGATAAGCGTCTCGACAGACGTCACAATATTTGAACAATGATGACGAAAACTGTTGTCTCTGTCGTGTCCGTGTGTCGAAAATTGTTATGCGCTTATTTTTTTATTTGATTTTGTGCGTGGCATAGATTTGCCGTGCGCAGAGGACGCTTGAGCAGGCGCGCACCTTAGCGGCTGCGCTAGCATCACGGCTAACGTTAGCCATGCCGCTACCTCGCTCTCTGCTGGGAGAGGACGTATACGTATGTGACGTATGACGTGACAGTATGTGATGTATGACGTGACAGTATGTGACGTATGAGGTGACAGTATGTGACGTGTGTAAGAAGGTGCGCTCGCTGTCTGTGAGAGGGAGACACAGGAAAGAGTGAGAAGAGCCCGTCGTGTAATGCCAGCAGCTAAAAGCAACTGCGTGAGAATTGTGGATGTGTTGAAGGTGTGCTGGAAAATGCGGAACGGAAATTACGGAGCAGCAGAAAAGTGGAATGTATTATTTAAATAGGTGCGTTGGAAAACACGGCCCGGAGTTTTTTTTTAAACTGGATCTGGATCGGCATTTTCCCATGCCTTGCCGATACGCAATTTTTGGCAAATATCGGCAGCCGATCCAAATATCGGATCGGGACATCCCTAATATATATATATATATATATATATATATATATATATATACACAAGGGGGCAATGGATCAACAGACTGTTCATTATGAAAATAATGCAACAATAATGGCAAGCTAAACTTTTCCGACGCCTGTTATTTGACAGCCAAGCAATGTTCCCCCTGGCAGGTTTGGCGTGTACGTGCCACTCTGCTGTTTCCACCAGGAGGGCCCCAAGAGCCAGACGTCTGCGGCGGACTGCGACTATTCGCCCGATCAGCAGCAGCTGGACCTCGCAGAGACCCCCTTCTTTCGGCCCCGGGACTTCCTCTTGCTCCTACGGGAGAACCTGAGGGAACAGTTCTCTGCGCCCCCGCACATGCCCACACACACCTGCCCGCCGCACACACACACACACACCCCCGAGATGATCCGCTCGGAGGTGGAGGAGCTGAAGAGCGACTTCAACCGGCGGATCAAGGAAGTGCTCTTCAACTCGCTGTTCAGCGCCTATTACGTGGCCTTTTTGCCGCTCTGCTTCGTGAAGGTAAGCCGCTGTCTTCTCGCCGCCCGCCACACGACCTTCATATTGTCCCCCCCCCCCCCCCCGCAGAGCACGCAGTACTACGACATGCGCTGGTCATGTGAGCACCTGATCATGGTGTGGATCAACGCCTTTGTGATGCTGATGAACCAGCTGCTGCCTCCCAGCTACTGCGACCTGCTGCACCGCTCCGCCGCTCACCTGGGCCGATGGCAGAAGTTGGAGCACGGCTCTTACAGCAACGCACCTCAGCACTTGTGAGTGCCGACCACGATGCTGCCGCTTGCACGCACACAGCTTCTAACCTTTCTTTGTTTCACAGGTGGTCAGAAGGTGCTATCTGGCCTCCGGGAGTGTTGGTACGACACAATCGCCAAGTCTATAAAGCAGTCGGAGCCTATAATGTCGCTCTTCCCTCCGATGTTTCACATTCAAGATTTTATGTGAGTATCAATAATGCAATATTTTATGTGAGTATCATTCATGCAATATTTTATGTGAGTATCATTCATGCAATATTTTATGTGAGTATCATTCATGCAATATTTTATGTGAGTATCATTCATGCAATATTTTATGTGAGTATCATTCATGCAATATTTTATGTGAGTATCATTAATGCAATATTTTATGTGAGTATCATTCATGCAATACTTTATGTGAGTATCATTCATACAATATTTTATGTGAGTATCATTCATGCAATATTTTATGTCAGTATCATTCATACAATATTTTATGTGAGTATCATTCATACAATCTTTTATGTGAGTATCATTCACGCAATATTTTATGTGAGTATCATTCATGCAATATTTTATGTGAGTATCATTCATGCAATATTTTATGTGAGTATCATTCATGCAATATTTTATGAGTATCATTCATGCAATATTTATGTGAGTATCATTCATGCAATATTTTATGTGAGTATCATTCATGCAATATTTATGTGAGTATCATTCATACAATATTTTATGTGAGTATCATTCATGCAATATTTTGTGAGTATCAATCATGCAATCTTTTATGTGAGTATCATTCATGCAATATTTTGTGAGTATCAATCATGCAATCTTTTATGTGAGTATCATTCATGCAATCTTTTATGTGAGTATCATTCATACAATCTTTTATGTGAGTATCATTCATACAATCTTTTATGTGAGTATCATTCATACAATCTTTTATGTGAGTATCATTCATACAATCTTTTATGTGAGTATCATTCATGTAATATTTTATGTGAGTATCGTTCATGCAATATTTTATGTCAGTATCATTCATACAATATTTTGTGAGTATCAATCATGCAATCTTTTATGTGAGTATCATTCATACAATATTTTATGTGAGTATCATTCATACAATCTTTTATGTGAGTATCATTCATACAATATTTTATGTGAGTATCATTCATGCAATCTTTTATGTGAGTATCATTCATACAATATTTTATGTGAGTATCATTCATACAATATTTTGTGAGTATCAATCATGCAATCTTTTATGTGAGTATCATTCATGCAATCTTTTATGTGAGTATCATTCATACAATCTTTTATGTGAGTATCATTCATACAATCTTTTATGTGAGTATCATTCATACAATCTTTTATGTGAGTATCATTCATGCAATATTTTATGTGAGTATCATTCATGCAATATTTTATGTGAGTATCATTCATGCAATATTTTATGTGAGTATCATTCATGCAATATTTTATGTGAGTATCATTCATGCAATATTTTATGTGAGTATCATTCACGCAATATTTTATGTATCATTCATGCAATATTTTATGTGAGTATCATTCATGCAATATTTTATGTGAGTATCATTCATACAATATTTTATGTGAGTATCATTCTTGCAATATTTTATGTGAGTATCATTCATGCAATATTTTATGTGAGTATCATTCCTGCAATATTTTATGTGAGTATCATTCACGCAATATTTTATGTGAGTATCATTCATGCAATATTTTATGTCAGTATCATTCATACAATATTTTATGTGAGTATCATTCATGCAATATTTTATGTGAGTATCATTCATACAATATTTTATGTGAGTATCATTCATGCAATATTTTATGTCAGTATCATTCATGCAGTATTTTATGTCAGTATCATTCATACAATATTTTATGTGAGTATCATTCACGCAATATTTTATGTGAGTATCATTCATGCAATATTTTATGTGAGTATCATTCATACAATATTTTATGTGAGTATCATTCATGCAATATTTTATGTGAGTATCATTCATACAAAATTTTATGTCAGTATCATTCATACAATATTTTATGTCAGTATCATTCATGCAATATTTTATGTCAGTATCATTCATGCAATATTTTATGTGAGTATCATTCCTGCAATATTTTATGTGAGTATCATTCATACAATCTTTTATGTCAGTATCATTCATGCAATATTTTATGTGAGTATCATTCATACAATATTTTATGTGAGTATCATTCATGCAATCTTTTATGTGAGTATCATTCATACAATATTTTATGTCAGTATCATTCATACAATATTTTATGTGAGTATCATTCATACAATATTTTATGTGAGTATCATTCATGCAATCTTTTATGTGAGTATCATTCATACAATATTTTATGTCAGTATCATTCATACAATATTTTATGTGAGTATCATTCATACAATATTTTGTGAGTATCAATCATGCAATCTTTTATGTGAGTATCATTCATGCAATATTTTATGTGAGTATCATTCATACAATATTTTATGTGAGTATCATTCATACAATATTTTATGTCAGTATCATTCATGCAATATTTTATGTCAGTATCATTCATACAATATTTTATGTGAGTATCATTCACGCAATATTTTATGTGAGTATCATTCATACAAAATTTTATGTCAGTATCATTCATACAATATTTTATGTCAGTATCATTCATGCAATATTTTATGTGAGTATCATTCCTGCAATATTTTATGTGAGTATCATTCATACAATCTTTTATGTGAGTATCATTCATGCAATCTTTTATGTGAGTATCATTCATGCAATATTTTATGTGAGTATCATTCATGCAATATTTTATGTCAGTATCATTCATACAATATTTTATGTGAGTATCATTCATACAATATTTTATGTGAGTATCATTCACGCAATATTTTATGTGAGTATCATTCATACAAAATTTTATGTCAGTATCATTCATACAATATTTTATGTCAGTATCATTCATGCAATATTTTATGTGAGTATCATTCCTGCAATATTTTATGTGAGTATCATTCATACAATCTTTTATGTGAGTATCATTCATGCAATCTTTTATGTGAGTATCATTCATGCAATATTTTATGTGAGTATCATTCATGCAATATTTTATGTCAGTATCATTCATACAATATTTTATGTGAGTATCATTCATACAATATTTTATGTGAGTATCATTCATGCAATATTTTATGTGAGTATCATTCATGCAATCTTTTATGTGAGTATCATTCATACAATATTTTATGTGAGTATCATTCATGCAATATTTTATGTCAGTTTCATTCATACAATCTTTTATGTGAGTATCATTCACGCAATCTTTTATGTGAGTATCATTCATGCAATATTTTATGTGAGTATCATTACCGGTATAGCTCGGTTGGTAGAGCGGCCGTGCCAGCAACTTGAGGGTTGCAGGTTCGATCCCCACTTCCGCCATCCAAGTCACTGCCGTTGTGTCCTTGGGCAAGACACTTTACCCACCTGCTCCCAGTGCCACCCACACTGGTTTAAATGTAACTTAGATATTGGGTTTCACGATGTAAAGCGCTTTGAGTCACTTGAGAAAAAGCGCTATATAAATGTAATTCACTTCACTTCACTTCACATACAATATTTTATGTGAGTATCATTCACGCAATCTTTTATGTGAGTATCATTCATACAATCTTTTATGTGAGTATCATTCATACAATATTTTGTGAGTATCAATCATGCAATCTTTTATGTGAGTATCATTCATGCAATCTTTTATGTGAGTATCATTCATGCAATATTTTATGTGAGTATCATTCATACAATATTTTATGTGAGTATCATTCATACAATCTTTTATATCAGTATCATTCAAACAATATTTTGTGAGCATCAAGCATGTAATCTTTTATGCGAGTATCATTCATGCAATCTTTTATGTGAGTATCATTCATACAATATTTTGTGAGCATCAAGCATGTAATCTTTTATGCGAGTATCATTCATGCAATCTTTTATGTGAGTATCATTCATACAATATTTTGTGAGCATCAAGCATGTAATCTTTTATGCGAGTATCATTCATGCAATCTTTTATGTGAGTATCATTCATACAATATTTTGTGAGCATCAAGCATGTAATCTTTTATGCGAGTATCATTCATGCAATCTTTTAAGTGAGTGCTATGAAGTCGCAACGCTTGATGGATTGTCGAAGCATTACAGCTACCATAGTCAGACGTACTGTGCTTCCATTATTATGGTGTGTGTGCATAAGGACTTCAAAATGGCACCTATTAGCAGACATATTATGACGTTTTTGTTTCACAAGATTAAGCAAAACCAACTTTTCTTACCTTCTGGTACCTGCTGATGTGTATTTAGGATCTGCATAAGTCCTGAAAATTTGCACGCGTCTGGTCATTTTCTTCTGTACAAACCGGTTTTGTTATGGCCCGGTTTATATATATATATATATGTGTGTGTGTGTGTGTGTGTGTGTGTGTGTGTGTGTGTGTATATACTGTGTATATGTATGTATGTATATATGTGTGTATATATATATAAAATATATATATATATATATATATATACTGTGTATATGTATGTATGTATATATGTGTGTATATATATATATATATATAATATATATATATGTCTTAATAAGGTTATCCAAAAAATAGTGCTCGATACCGTAGTAGAGCGCAATATATGTATGTGTGGGGAAAAAAATCACAAGACTATTTCATCTCTACAGGCCTGTTTCATGAGGGGGGTTCCCTCAATCATCAGGAGATTTTAATGGGAGCATTCACATACCATGGTTTATATAGGGCACAGAGTGGGTGGGTACAGGCTGGCGTAGGGGCGTGGTGATTGGCTCATGTGTTACCTAGGAGGTGTTTCCGTCTGTGGCGACATGCTGTTACAATTTCGCTGCGCTTGTTGAGGGATGACAGGTCTGGACGGTAAATAATAAACAGTTTCTCTTTCAAGCATAGGTTGCATCTTTTATTACCACTATTGTAAGGTGTGCTGGATGCAAGAATTTGCCATGTTATTGAATATTCAACATTATTGTCTTTGAGGTCCCAAATGTGTTTGCTGAGTTCTGTGGTATTCCGCAGGTTTTGGTTCCTGAAAGAAGCCTTGTGATTGTTCCATCTGGTTTTGAATTCTCCCTCAGTTAATCCTACATATGTGTCGGATGTGTTAATGTCCTTGCGTGTTACCTTAGATTGGTAGACAACTGATGTTTGTAAGCACCCCCGTTGAGAGGGCAATCAGGTTTCTTTTGACAGTTGCAGCCTTTGTTGGTTTTGGAGTCGCTCTGTCCGGGGGCCGACGGCTCATTTGCAATTGTTTTGTTGTGGTTTGAGATGATTTGTCGTATATTGTTCATGCAGCTGTAGCTCAATTTAATGTTGTTCTTGTTGAATACTTTTCTTAGGGTGTTGTCTTTGGGAAAGTGTTTGTCAATCAGATTGAGGAATTTGTGTCCAATGTTAGTTGAGACGTTTTTGCTGTATGGGGGGTTGTACCAGATGATGTCGTTTCGTTTTCTGTTCTTTTTTTTTGGCTGGTTTCCTGGCGTGGGTTCATAGGTGAGGGTGAAATTGTATCCGCTTTCATCAAGGGCTTTTTGGTACGGGGGGGTTGCTTGGTCAAATTCAGCTTTGCTAGATGACAGCATCGATAGCCTTTTATTGATTCCGGTAGGTATTCTTTTCGTGGTGGTGGGTGGGTGGTTGCTGTCATGGTGCACGTATTGGAGTGTTGTGTTGGGTTTCGTGAATGGTTGGTAGCTGTTATTTCTCAGGTTGAAAGTGACGTCAAGGAAGTTGACGGTTTGCTTGTTGGCTTCAATCGTGATCCGTAGGCCGTTCTCTTTGAAAATTTGGCATATGCGCTTCTTGGTATTCTCGCTGCTCCTTGGCGAGGCGCGACACACTGCCAGTCCGTCATCACGGTAAATACCAAGGTTCAGATTGAGGCTAGCAAGCTGGGAGAGGAGGAAACTCCCAACGAGTTCACACGTTTCTGCTCCGTCAAAACTTCCCATAGTGACGTCAAATGTTGCATTGTTCTTTTTTTGCCATGGTGTACTGTTGTGGATGAGAATGGAGTTTTTTGCGTGGATGATGATGTTTCTTTCGTTGCCTGTGATTGAGTCGTAGTCTGAGGCGAAGTCTAGTGCTTGA
Source organism: Nerophis lumbriciformis (assembly GCF_033978685.3). NCBI lineage: Eukaryota > Metazoa > Chordata > Actinopteri > Syngnathiformes > Syngnathidae > Nerophis > Nerophis lumbriciformis. The sequence goes on from NC_084562.2 coordinate 29,241,077, forward strand.
GTCAGTAGGTCTTGCGTGATGGAAGGGTACAATTCTTCGATATCAAAGGAGATAAAGTTGTGCTGTTGTTTGTCTTGGATGTTGTTGAACCATTTGATTACTGCTGCTGTATTTCTCCATTGGTTGAGTGGTGTTTTGTCCTTGATTTTTGTGTTGACTCTGTCCAGGATTATTTGGCTGATTTTTCCTATTTCAGATTTAGTTGGGTTTATTAGTCGGCATGTTGGGTTATTTGCGAAGTTGGGTTTGTGGTCCTTCAATGTGATGAAGGCTTCCTTGTTGGCTGTGGCGTCCACCCTGTCCTCAATGTCCAATATATATATATATATATATATATATATATATATATATATATATATATATATATATATATATATATATATATATATATATATATATATATATATATATATATATATATATATATATATATATATATATATATATATATATGCTAGCTGGTGGTACTAGGAGAGAGTCAAGTGTTTAGTGAGGTGCTAGCTGGTGGGAAAAGTTTGACTTCCGGTCTTCTTGCTTGCAGTTTCTGTTCCACAAGCCGTTGCGGATCCTGAACCTGCTGATCTGGATCGAGTCCAGCGTGGTCCTGTACCAGTTGTACTCCCTGCTGCGCTCGGAGCGCTGGAACAACACTCTGTCTCTGGGCCTGATCCTCTTCTGCAACTACTACGTCCTCTTCAAGCTGCTGAGAGACCGCCTGGTGCTGGGTAAGGCCTACTCCTTCCCTCTGGCCCACAGTCTGGCCTTCAAGGCGCACTGACGCCTGCCCTCGGACTCCCGCCTCTTTTGATACCGTTCGATTTTTCATGCAATGTTTGTATAAAACCTATTTAAGAATATTTTATTTTGTATACTATTAGGAGTTACGCCGGGCATTCATTCATTCATTCATTCATTCGTTAGCACAGCAACATGCTGTTGTTGTTGCCAGGCGACCAAAGAGGAAATACGTGCAAGTTGCCAAGCAACCGCTGACTACATTTGGAATTTCACCTACTAATAAAAACAGTCCAACTTTTCACTTTCATGTCGTTTGTCAGCAGCTCAAAGGTGGAGATTATATTTTTAGATGCAGCTTAAATAAATACATCTTTGAATAATTACCTCATTGTGTCATTCATTAAGTCAGATTAAATAAATACATCTTTAATTACCTCATTGTGTCATTAAATCCGATTAAATAAATACATCTTTAATTACCTCATTGTCATTAAATCCGATTAAATAAATACATCTTTAATTACCTCATTGTGTCATTCATTAAGTCAGATTAAATAAATACATCTTTAATTACCTCATTGTGTCATTAAATCCGATTAAATAAATACATCTTTAATTACCTCATTGTGTCATTAAATCCGATTAAATAAATGCATCTTTAATTACCTCATTGTGTCATTCATTAAGTCAGATTAAATAAATACATCTTTAATTACCTCATTGTCATTAAATGCGATTAAATAAATACATCTTTAATTACCTCATTGTGTCATTCATTAAGTCAGATTAAATAAATACATCTTTAATTACCTCATTGTGTCATTAAATCCGATTAAATAAATACATCTTTAATTACCTCATTGTCATTAAATCCGATTAAATAAATACATCTTTAATTACCTCATTGTGTCATTCATTAAGTCAGATTAAATAAATACATCTTTAATTACCTCATTGTGTCATTCATTAAGTCAGATTAAATAAATACATCTTTAATTACCTCATTGTGTCATTAAATCCGATTAAATAAATGCATCTTTAATTACCTCATTGTGTCATTAAATCCAATTAAATAAATACATCTTTAATTACCTCATTGTCATTAAATCCGATTAAATAATACATCTTTAATTACCTCATTGTCATTAAATCCGATTAAATAAATACATCTTTAATTACCTCATTGTCATTAAATCCGATTAAATAAATACATCTTTAATTACCTCATTGTCATTAAATCCGATTAAATAAATACATCTTTAATTACCTCATTGTGTCATTCATTAAGTCAGATTAAATAAATACATCTTTAATTACCTCATTGTGTCATTAAGTCAGATTAAATAAATACATCTTTAATTACCTCATTGTGTCATTAAATCCAATTAAATAAATACATCTTTAATTACCTCATTGTGTCATTAAATCCAATTAAATAAATACATCTTTAATTACCTCATTGTCATTAAATCCGATTAAATACATCTTTAATTACCTCATTGTGTCATTAAATCCGATTAAATAAATACATCTTTAATTACCTCATTGTCATTAAATCCGATTAAATAAATACATCTTTAATTACCTCATTGTGTCATTCATTAAGTCAGATTAAATAAATACATCTTTAATTACCTCATTGTGTCATTAAATCCGATTAAATAAATACATCTTTAATTACCTCATTGTGTCATTAAATCCGATTAAATAAATGCATCTTTAATTACCTCATTGTGTCATTCATTAAGTCAGATTAAATAAATACATCTTTAATTACCTCATTGTCATTAAATGCGATTAAATAAATACATCTTTAATTACCTCATTGTGTCATTCATTAAGTCAGATTAAATAAATACATCTTTAATTACCTCATTGTGTCATTAAATCCGATTAAATAAATACATCTTTAATTACCTCATTGTCATTAAATCCGATTAAATAAATACATCTTTAATTACCTCATTGTGTCATTCATTAAGTCAGATTAAATAAATACATCTTTAATTACCTCATTGTGTCATTCATTAAGTCAGATTAAATAAATACATCTTTAATTACCTCATTGTGTCATTAAATCCGATTAAATAAATGCATCTTTAATTACCTCATTGTGTCATTAAATCCAATTAAATAAATACATCTTTAATTACCTCATTGTCATTAAATCCGATTAAATAATACATCTTTAATTACCTCATTGTGTCATTAAATCCGATTAAATAAATACATCTTTAATTACCTCATTGTCATTAAATCCGATTAAATAAATACATCTTTAATTACCTCATTGTGTCATTCATTAAGTCAGATTAAATAAATACATCTTTAATTACCTCATTGTGTCATTAAGTCAGATTAAATAAATACATCTTTAATTACCTCATTGTGTCATTAAATCCAATTAAATAAATACATCTTTAATTACCTCATTGTGTCATTAAATCCAATTAAATAAATACATCTTTAATTACCTCATTGTCATTAAATCCGATTAAATACATCTTTAATTACCTCATTGTGTCATTAAATCCGATTAAATAAATACATCTTTAATTACCTCATTGTCATTAAATCCGATTAAATAAATACATCTTTAATTACCTCATTGTGTCATTCATTAAGTCAGATTAAATAAATACATCTTTAATTACCTCATTGTGTCATTCATTAAGTCAGATTAAATAAATACATCTTTAATTACCTCATTGTGTCATTAAATCCAATTAAATAAATACATCTTTAATTACCTCATCGTCATTAAATCCGATTAAATAAATACATCTTTAATTACCTCATTGTGTCATTAAATCCAATTAAATAAATACATCTTTAATTACCTCATTGTCATTAAATCCGATTAAATAAATACATCTTTAATTACCTCATTGTGTCATTAAATCCAATTAAATAAATACATCTTTAATTACCTCATTGTGTCATTAAATCCAATTAAATAAATACATCTTTAATTACCTCATTGTCATTAAATCCGATTAAATAAATACATCTTTAATTACCTCATTGTCATTAAATCCGATTAAATAAATACATCTTTAATTACCTCATTGTGTCATTCATTAAGTCAGATTAAATAAATACATCTTTAATTACCTCATTGTGTCATTAAATCCGATTAAATAAATACATATTTGAATAATGACATCATTGTGTCACTAATTAATTCAGATTAAATAAATACATTTTTGAATGACATTGTGTCACTAAATCAGATTAATTAATACATCTTTGAATAATTACTTCATTGTGTCCTTAAATAAGTCAGATTAAATAAATACATCTTAGAATAATGACAACGTTGTGTCTAACCCTATTTATGATTGATGACACATTTGATACCGTGTGTGTATTTAAAATTAATTACAATTAATTGACACATTTAATAACACGTGTGTGTTTAATTCTAATTCTAATTAATTAATGACAAATTTGATAACGTATGTGTATTTAATTATAATTATAGTTAATGACACATTTAATAACATGTGTGTATTTAATTATAATTATAAGTAATGAATGACACATTTAATAGCACGTGTGTATTTAATTATAATTATAATGAATGACACATTTAATAACATGTGTATTTAATTATAATTATAATTAGTGACACATTTAATAACACGTGTGTATTTGATTATAATTATAATTAATGACACATGTAATATTACGTGTGTATTTAATTATAATTATAATGAATGACACATTTAATAACACATGTGTATTTAATTATAATTATAATTAATGAATGACACATTTAATAGCATGTGTATTTAATTATAATTATAATGAATGACACATTTAATAACACGTGTGTATTTGATTATAATTATAATTAATGACACATGTAATATTACGTGTGTATTTAATTATAATTATAATGAATGACACATTTAATAACACATGTGTATTTAATTATAATTATAAGTAATGAATGACACATTTAATAGCACGTGTGTATTTAATTATAATTATAATGAATGACACATTTAATAACATGTGTATTTAATTATAATTATAATTAATGACACATTTAATAACACGTGTGTATTTGATTATAATTATAATTAATGACACATGTAATATTACGTGTATTTAATTATAATTATAATGAATGACACATTTAATAACATGTGTATTTAATTATAATTATAATTAATGACACATTTAATAACACGTGTGTATTTGATTATAATTATAATTAATGACACATGTAATATTACGTGTGTATTTAATTATAATTATAATGAATGACACATTTAATAACACATGTGTATTTAATTATAATTATAATTAATGAATGACACATTTACTAGCACGTGTGTATTTAATTATAATTATAATGAATGACACATTTAATAACATGTGTATTTAATTATAATTATAATTAGTGACACATTTAATAACACGTGTGTATTTGATTATAATTATAATTAATGACACATGTAATATTACGTGTGTATTTAATTATAATTATAATGAATGACACATTTAATAACACGTGTATTTAATTATAATTATAATTAATGAATGACACATTTAATAGCATGTGTATTTAATTATAATTATAATGAATGGCACATTTAATAACACGTGTGTATTTGATTATAATTATAATTAATGACACATGTAATATTACGTGTGTATTTAATTATAATTATAATGAATGACACATTTAATAACACATGTGTATTTAATTATAATTATAATTAATGAATGACACATTTAATAACATGTGTATTTAATTATAATTATAATTAATGACACATTTAATAACACGTGTGTATTTGATTATAATTATAATTAATGACACATGTAATATTACGTGTGTATTTAATTATAATTATAATGAATGACACATTTAATAACACGTGTGTATTTAATTATAATTATAATTAATGGCACATTTAATAACATGTCATCTTTCCACATTTAGTTGCGTGCCTTTTTCCCAGCAAGCTTGGTGGTGTCCTGCATCACTAGAATGTTCCACTGGGTGTCCTGCATCACTAGAATGTTCCACTGGGTGTTGCTGTTGACCATAATGAAAGTCTTCTAATCTTCGCTGCTCTCCCTCCCAAGCAGGCGTGTCCAAAGTGTCCCACTCAGGGTCTCTGGGGGACATTTTCATCCTTTTCACTTTCTAAACCAACACAATATATTTTATATTATATCTTTTGGGGGGGTTTTTTACCTTTAGGGCTCCCCTCAAGTTTGTTCTTGGGGCCACAGAATGGTTCAGTCTTAAAAATGAGTCCTATTTTATTTGTTTTATTTGTTTTCGTGCCCTTTTTGTCAAAGAAAACTTTTTATATAACAAAAGTCTCCCCCAAAAAACATTTCAAACTTGATTAGTGCCTTGAATAAGTCAATAGTTTATAACATTGATTTTGATTCATTATTATTTTATGAGCAATGAGAGTTTTAAAGAATCGTTGTGTTTACTTAGAGTCAACATTGCAACTTTCTCTTCTTGAACTGACCTGTTTGCTCCTATATTCCACTTTTTAGGGCCCGCATGGCCCATTGCATAAGGACTCCCAAAGGGAGTCCTTATGCAATGGGACATAAGGACCTATTGAATTTGTAAGGTTTTATTCTTTATTCTTTATTCTTCCGCCGCCACATTAAACTGTAATTTGACCCACTTAACATGCTTCAAAACTCACCATATTTGATCCACACATCAGGATCATGATAGTACATTCTTGGGCTAAAATCAACAGGAAGTTGGCAATTCCCCCTTCAAGACAAAAAAGTACTAAAAACAGTCACTTTTGCCTCTTTGAGCTGTAATTTGACCCCCTTAACATGCTTCAAAACTCACCAAACTGAACGCACACATCAGGACTGGCAAAAATTGTGATCTAATAAAAAACCTAACCCCAAATCTCAAAATTGTGCTCTAGCGCAATTTTTTAATAAAACGCACAAAAAACTGCTCCTCGGGTGAAAAAACTGACAGAACTGCCTGTAACTCCCACTGGGAAGGTCGGAGAGACATGAAACAAAAACCTCTATGTAGGTCTCACTTAGACCTACATTTCATAAATTGACAACCCCCAGCAAAAATCAACAGGAAGTTTGCTATTCCCCCTTCAAAACAAAATTTTTGTAAAACACCGGTCACCTTTCTTCAAAATCTATCTCCTCTGAGCGCGTTTTGTCGTTTCGGCTTCAAACTAACACAGGAGAGAGATTAAACCCTTGTGTATAAAATAACAGAACAGCGTTTTAATACCTGCTCCGGTTTTGATTTTATGACCCTTCAAAGACCCGCTGCGCTGATGCTGCTGCGCTGCTGTTTTTTTAAGATGGCTGCTTAAAAGCAGGAAGCACCAACGTGCCCACACAATGCAGACAAGGTAGGTACACTAGACAAAAGTCTTGGGACACTTATGACTACCACCGGACAAAAGTATTGGGACACTTATGACTACCACTGGACAAAAGTATTGGGACACTTAGGCCGAAAACTGGACAAAAGTATTGGGACACTTGGGACTACAACTTGACAAAAGTATTGGGACACTTAGGACTACAACTTGCCAAAAGTATTGGGACACTTGGGACTAAAACTGGACAAAAGTATTGGGACACTTAGGACTAGCACCTGCCAAATACGCGGGCCCGACCAACGCTGCTTGCAGCTTTAATTTATGTTTGTTCTTTTAATAGTCATTTTAGATTGGCTGTTCAAATGGCCCTGGGGCCACACTTTGGCTGTTCAAATGGCCCTGGGGCCACACTTTGGACACCCCTGCTCCAAACTCTTCTAAAAGTAAACCCAGAGTCCAGTTTTGATTTTTGGAAACATCATATTTGAGTTCCAGTGTTTCAAATCCCAGCATGCATCTGTTCATCAGACCCGGCCTGCACAAGTCAAAAAAAGAGCTGGTCCTCATACTTCGTTTTTTGTTTTTTTTGTTTTTTTTACAGTATTGCTTTTCCCCACGCAGCATTTTAGGAAATATTTTTTTGTTTTTTGCCATCTGAAATAAAACATGGCGTTGAAATGAACTTGTGTGTTTTTATTAGTGCAACAGAACATGAGCAGACAGAATAATCACACTTTATTTCCTGTGTGGAACACATGAAACATAGTTGACATTAAACATTGTTTATATTGAACATTGTTTATATTGAACTTAGTTTACATTCCACAGTTGACTGAAAGAAAGCTTGAAAAAGACCATGTGGTTGAAACACCTGCAGTGTGTTGTCTTCCCCACAAGAGGGAGCCAAACAAAATACACGGCGGTCAAATGTCAGCGTTATATGAACAAATGATTGGTTTATTCGTATTTTATTTTTTAAATACAAAACATCGAATCGACAAATGAAGTGTTTTTCATTTTAAGTGTCGAAGAACAATAACTACATCTAAAAAATGTATTTTGTATTTTATATAATAAAAGTAAGCAGTTAGCAGAAACGGACGACAAGACCAAAAACAATTGACAACAAAACCGGAAGCGGAAGTTGCTAGTTGTAGATAAGACGACGGGCTGGTCTGTAGGACAAAATGTGTTTTTGTACGATATCTATCTGCATAAAAGTATATTTATACACAAAACAACGTGATCTGATCTTTGTGAAGCAGGATACGACACATCGCTGTAATCTTTCCCTGCTAGGCCAGTCCGCAGTTGTGTTTTTAAAAAAGCAACTTCCGCTTCCGGTACTGTTCTGTTCATAAAAATAAAAGTGTTTTTCATTTCTGATGACTCCTTATTCACATTTCTGTTGTATGAAATGTCAATTGAAAATATAACTTCTTCTTTTTTTTAAATAGTTATTGCTTTTTCACACGCAAATGACATCTTTGTTTTTCAGTTTTATTTTTTATTTAAAAATAAAAAGATTTCGTAAGTCCAAAACATAGTCAGACCCAAGAAAGTGACAAACATGATTTAGCAGAGAAAACATGACAAATTAAACCGTAAAATTATTCAACAAAAATGTTTTTTTCAAGAAAACTTACATCTTCATTACTTTTATTTTGTATATTCCTGACAACCTCCGTGGGGACATTTAATTGGAATCTAGATTTATTTCGTCAAAATGTACAAAATCTGAGGGAAAATTAACTTTGCAGGAGCTCTGCTGTTTTCATGAATCTGCTGCTAAAAAGCTAGTCAAAGATCGTCTATTTGACAGCGTATAGTGTTTTCATGAATCTGCTGCCAAAAAGGTAGTCAAAGATCGTCTATTTGACAGCTTTGGTGTTTTCATGAATCTGCTGCTAAAAAGCTAGTCAAAGATCGTCTATTTGACAGCGTATAGTGTTTTCATGAATCTGCTGCCAAAAAGGTAGTCAAAGATCGTCTATTTGACAGCTTTGGTGTTTTCATGAATCTGCTGCTAAAAAGCTAGTCAAAGATCGTCTATTTGACAGCTTTAGTGTTTTCATGAATCTGCTGCTAAAAAGATAGTCAAAGATCGTCTATTTGACAGCTTTGGTGTTTTCATGAATCCGCTGCCAAAAAGGTAGTCAAAGATCGTCTATTTGACAGCTTTGGTGTTTTCATGAATGTGCTGCTAAAAAGCTAGTCAAAGATCGTCTATTTGACAGCTTTAGTGTTTTCATGAATCCGCTGCCAAAAAGGTAGTCAAAGATCGTCTATTTGACAGCTTTGGTGTTTTCATGAATGTGCTGCTAAAAAGCTAGTCAAAGATCGTCTATTTGACAGCTTTGGTGTTTGAAGAAATCTGCTGCCAAAAAACCTAGTCAAAGATCGTCTATTTGACAGCTTTAGTGTTTTCATGAATCTGCAGCTAAAAAGCTACTAAGATCGTCTTATATGAAAGCTTTAGTGTTTGTAGGAATCTGATGCTAAAAAGCTAGTCAAAGATCGTCTATTTGACAGCTTTAGTGTTTGTAGGAATCTGCTGCTAAAAAGCTAGTCAAAGATCATTCTATTTGACAGCTTTGGTGTTTGTAGGAATCTGCTGCTAAAAAGCGAGTCAAAGATCGTCTATTTGACAGCTTTGGTGTTTGTAGGAATCTGCTGCTAAAAAGCTAGTCAAAGATCATCTATTTGACAGCTTTGGTGTTTGTAGGAATCTGTTGCTAAAAAGCGAGTCAAAGATCGTCTATTTAACAGCTTTAGTGTTTTCATGAATCTGCTGCTAAAAAGCTAGTCAAAGATCGTCTATTTAACAGCTTTAGTGTTTTCATGAATACGCTGCCAAAAAAGGTAGTCAAAGATTGTCTATTTGACAGCTTTGGTGTTTTCATGAATGTGCTGCTAAAAAGCTAGTCAAAGATCGTCTATTTGACAGCTTTGGTGTTTGTAGAAATCTGCTGCCAAAAAACCTAGTCAAAGATCATCTATTTGACAGCTTTAGTGTTTTCATGAATCTGCTGCTAAAAAGCTAGTAAAATATAGTCTATTGACAGCTTTGGTGTTTGTAGGAATCTGCTGCTAAAAAGCTAGTCAAAGATCATCTATTTGACAGCTTTAGTGTTTGTAGGAATCTGCTGCTAAAAAGCGAGTCAAAGATCGTCTATTTGACAGCTTTAGTGTTTGTAGGAATCTGCTGCTAAAAAGCGAGTCAAAGATCGTCTATTTGACAGCTTTGGTGTTTGTAGGAATCTGCTGCTAAAAAACTAGTCAAAGATCGTTTATTTGACAGCTTTGGTGTTTGTAGGAATCTGCTGCTAAAAAGCTAGTCAAAGATCGTCTATTCAACAGCTTTAGTGTTCTCATGAATCCGCTGCCAAAAAGGTAGTCAAAGATCGTCTATTTGACAGCTTTAGTGTTTTCATGAATCCGCTGCCAAAAAGGTAGTCAAAGATCGTCTATTTGACAGCTTTGGTGTTTTCATGAATGTGCTGCTAAAAAGCTAGTCAAAGATCGTCTATTTGACAGCTTTAGTGTTTGTAGGAATCTGCTGCTAAAAAGCTAGTCAAAGATCGTCTATTTGACAGCTTTAGTGTTTGTAGGAATCTGCTGCTAAAAAGCTAGTCAAAGATCGTCTATTTGACAGCTTTGGTGTTTTCATGAATGTGCTGCTAAAAAGCTAGTAAAATATAGTCTATTGACAGCTTTGGTGTTTGTAGGAATCTGCTGCTAAAAAGCTAGTCAAAGATCGTCTATTTGACAGCTTTGGTGTTTGTAGGAATCTGCTGCTAAAAAGCTAGTCAAAGATCATCTATTTGACAGCTTTGGTGTTTGTAGGAATCTGATGCCAAAAAGCTAGTCAAAGATCGTCTATTTGACAGCTTTGGTGTTTGTAGGAATCTGCTGCTAAAAAGGTAGTCAAAGATCGTCTATTTGACAGCTTTGGTGTTTTCATGAATGTGCTGCTAAAAAGCTAGTCAAAGATCGTCTATTTGACAGCTTTAGTGTTTGTAGGAATCTGCTGCTAAAAAGCGTGTCAAAGATCGTTTTTTGCTCTTCCAAGTTTTATGCAGTGAACTCTGCCGCCAGGTGAGTCACCTGACTGAGACACAATGAAAGCGCACCTTTGGTATTCACTTTTACATTCGTTGGCAAGAATATTGCGACTTGTAAACAACTTCATCATGTCAGTCTTCTCATGTTCTTTCATCTGCGTCCACAGGCACTTTATTTATTCATTATTATTGAATTCTATTTCCATTTTAAACCACTTTTGTACTTAAAAAAAAAAAAACTTTGAAACTGAATAATCTAGTATTGATATTGAATTTTGACCACACAAAAAAACAAAACAAAAAAACATAATTATATTTGAAAATAAAAATAAATGCACACACTTTTTTCAGGCGGAATATAATTATGATTCACTCTGGAAATTGGAGGAATATAGTTTTATTTTTATTTTTGTAATTTGACAGTTGGTTGTTTCTTTTTTAGTTTAAATTTTTGGTTAGTTTAAAATAAATTTTTTTCCCGATTTAGGCTTTTTATACAAATGTTACGTTTATACAAATTGTGCGTGGGGGCGTGTCATCAACTGATAGGGGCGTGTCATCAACTGATTGGGGCGTGTCATCAACTAAGAGGGGCGTGGCATGAAGACAACCCCTCAATGATGTCATTGTTTAACATCAAATTGTATGAAACTGCTATTTTTTTTCTCATGAATTCGTCTTGTCCTTTAGCATCAAAGCTATTAGCGTGCTAAACATTATATATTATATTATTTTTGTCATATTTGCTCCACTTAACCGTGGACTAACCAGGAAGAGCAAACCTCCCACACTCGTGTCTTTGTTCCTTGTGGGGACTATGGTGCGTTCAAGGACGGCTAAATAATGTGGGGAAAGTGACAAACAGTCGAAACACATTATATTAAAGTATATTATTTTCACAATGAATTAATTGGTCCTACGTGTAACTCTGACTTGAATTGTTTAAATTCCTACATTCCCTGAAGGCGACCATGAATTGATTAACGTGGACCCCAAGTGTAAAAACTTATTGGGGTGTTACCATTTAGTGGTCAATTGTACGGAATATGTACTTCACTGTGCAATCTACTAATACAAGTCCCAATCAATCAATCAATCAATCAATCAAGGCAACGTGATCTTTTTTTCTGCCACAGTGTCTGTCACGAAGCCACGCCCCTCTCAGGTGGTGACGCACACCTGATTCAGGCACAAAACTTGAAAGGTTCGAGTCTTGAAAACAAAATATATGAAAGTGAAAAATGAAAATACACAAAAATATTCGAAATTATTACGAGTGAATTAAATTCAACCTTAAACTAAAAGAAATGTGTGCATTTATTACGAATTTGAGTACAAAGTTTTAATCTTCTAGTGGTCCCCAAACTTATTGACACAGGGGCCACACTGTGTAAAATAATGTGGCCTTTATATATATATATATATATATATATATATATATATATATATATATATATACACACACACACACACACACAGATATATATGTGTGTATATATGTGTATATATGTATAATACATATATGTGTATATATATATATGTATATATATATATTTATATATAAATATATATATATATACATACAATATATATATTTGTGTGTGTATGTATATGTGTGTATATATATATATATAAATGTATAATATATATGTATGTACATATATGTATGTATGTATGTATATATATGTATATTTATGTAAATGTATATATGTATATATATGTGTGTATATATATATATACATATATACAAATATATATGTATTTGTATACATATATATGTATATATACATATATATGTTTATACACACACATATATACAGGCATATATATATACATATACATGTATATATATATACATATATGTATATACATATATATATATATATATATATATATATATATATATATATACATATATACACACATATATACAAACACACATTTATAAACACTCATATATATACACACATATACACAACTATATATATATATATACACACACATTTATATATATATATATATATACACTTATATAGGTGTGTATATATGTAGTATGTATATAATGTATATATATATAATGTATGTGTGTACATACATAAATACACAAGCACGCATACATACGCACATACGCACATATATACATATTTATATACAGTAGACATGTTTATATACTTATATTCATATATACGCATACATGCACATATTCATATTTACACACATATATATATATATATATATATATGTATATATATATGTATATATACATATATATATATATATATATATATGTATATATATATGTATATATATATATATATATGTATATATATATGTATATATACACACACAATTTTTTCACATAGATATTTTACACTTGTCTTTTGTAAAGAAATCTGTAGAGCAAATATAGATCATCTACGTCAACAATAGGATTTGTCTGAGTGGCTGGACAGGACAGATTATTAATATTATTATTCATAATAATATTAATAATAATAATAATAATAATATATTTCTTGGGGCCGGCCTGCTGGCCATAGTTTGGGGACCCCTGCTTGAGTCCTTAAGTGGCCTGATAGTTTGCACCTTGCCTGTGTTTGATGTCAGAAGTAACTGATTACAAGTTACACAGTAATCTCCAGTGCAGTAATAACAATAATAATAATAATAATAATAATAATAATAATAACATTTGTTCAACCTTCTCGACAGTCCACAAAGTTCCCTCTGATCCAATAACAAATCTGAGCGTATTTGAGCGGCGTCATTCTGACGGCGACGTTATATTCCTGAGACGCCCCTTGACGCTCCACCCACTGGTGGCCGGAAAAGACGCCGATCACCTTCCTCTGCCAGCGCCGCCGCCGCCCGTCCCACATGCGGGCGTAGACGCCCGAGCCGCTGGCGCCGGGCTGGGCGTCGCAGTGCTGGTACAGAAGGTCCGGCGTCTCCTCGCCGGCCCGACAGAAGCGGTACACCAGCCGACCCGGGCGGTCGTTGTCGAAACCCGAGAAATGGACCCGTCGCCCCGGCAACCTCTGAGCCGGGGGGCTGACCCCGAGCTTCATGTGGCGCCGCTTGTGGGCCTTCTTGAGTTCCAGGAGAGCGTAGTCGTAATCCATGCCGATGTCGTTGGCGTCGCCTCGGATCCACCCTTTGGGCACGTGGGTCCTCTTGGCTCGGATCCACTGGAACTTCACTTGGTCCGAGACCGAGCGGGCACCGCCCTCCACGTGATTGGTCAAGTTGGACAGGGTCCGCCTATCTCCTTGTTTGGGTCTCAGGAAGCCCACTCGGAGCCTCTGGGCGCCTTTCACGTAGTTTTTACCGTCATGGACGCAATGAGCCGCCGTCAGGACGTGGCGGTCCCCGACCAAGGTCCCGGAGCATCCGGTGGACAGTTTGACCGCCACCGAAAAAGGATACTTCAAAACAAAGTCCTGCCCGGCGATGCTGAAGCGTCCGTCGTGACCAAAGATCTGACGCTTTCGCCGGACGCGCGACCGCTCCGAGTAAGCGGGACTCGTGTCGGAGTCCGGGTGGTAACCGTAGATCCCTACGGCGGTCTCGGTCAGCCGACCGTCGGAATGGAGAGTCTCGTAGGCCAGGAGTCGCCGCATGTCCCAGTAGCTGGGCCGAGGCGCACTCTTGTGGCACTCTGGGTCACAGGGCGAGGTGACCTCCAGGCGGGCAGCGGACAGGAAGTGCGGGGCGGGGCGACCTCGGCTTTGCTGGGGGAGAACCACCGGAACACGCTGGAGCGTCCACTCGGGTCGTGAGAAGCAGAGAACGGCGGGAAGGAAGCAGAAGAAGAGAAACAGGAGGGGAGGAGGGGACCTGTGATGGAGCAGAAGATCATCAAACTTTGGAACTTTCTCACAGAACACAACTTTTCATCTGCCAGCTGCAAACATGCTTGGAGTCACGCAGAGGGCAAAAGTCAGGACTGGAGGCTCTGATGGGAAACCCCCGTCAGGATGAGGCGCTTGTAGCTAGTGGTCACCACCACTAGGGGTGCTAGAGACCGTGGTCACCACCACTAGGGGCACTAGAGACCGTGGTCACCACCATTCAGGGCACTAGAGACCGTGGTCACCACCACTCGGGGCGTTAGAGACCGTGGTCACCACCACTAGGGGCGCTAGAGACTGTGGTCACCACCGTTACGGGCGCTAGAGACCATGGTCACCACCACTAGGGGCGCTAGAGACCGTGGTCACCACCACTCGGGGCGTTAGAGACCGTGGTCACCACCACTAGGGGCGCTAGAGACTGTGGTCACCACCATTACGGGTGCTAGAGACTGTGGTCACCACCATTACGGGCGCTAGAGACCGTGGTCACCACCACGAGGGGCGCTAGAAACCGTGGTCACCACCACTAGAGGCGCTAGAGACTGTGGTCACCACCACTCGGGGCGTTAGAGACCGTGGTCGCCACCACTAGGGGCGCTAGAGACTGTGGTCACCACCATTACGGGCGCTAGAGACCGTGGTCACCACCACGAGGGGCGCTAGAGACCGTGGTCACGACCACTAGAGGCGCTAGAGACTGTGGTCACCACCACTCGGGGCGTTAGAGACCGTGGTCACCACCACTAGGGGCGCTAGAGACTGTGGTCACCACCATTACGGGCGCTAGAGACCGTGGTCACCACCACTCGGGGCGTTAGAGACCGTGGTCACCACCACTAGGGGCGCTAGAGACTGTGGTCACCACCATTACGGGTGCTAGAGACTGTGGTCACCACCATTACGGGCGCTAGAGACCGTGGTCACCACCACGAGGGGCGCTAGAGACCGTGGTCACCACCACTAGAGGCGCTAGAGACTGTGGTCACCACCACGAGGGGCGTTAGAGACCGTGGTCACCACCACTAGGGGCGCTAGAGACTGTGGTCACCACCATTACGGGTGCTAGAGACTGTGGTCACCACCATTACGGGCGCTAGAGACCGTGGTCACCACCATTACGGGTGCTAGAGACCGTGGTCACCATCACTAGAGGCGCTAGAGACCGTGGTCACTACCACTAGGGGCGCTAGAGACCGTGGTCACCACCACTAGGGGCGCTAGAGACCGTGGTCACCACCACTCAGGGCACTAGAGACCGTGGTCACCACCACTCGGGGCATTAGAGACCGTGGTCACCACCACTAGGGGCGCTAGAGACCGTGGTCACCACCATTACGGGCGCTAGAGACCTTGGTCACCACCACTACGGGCACTAGAGACTGTGGTCACCACCATTACGGGCGCTAGAGACCGTGGTCACCACCACTAGGGGCGCTAGAGACCGTGGTCACCACCACTAGAGGCGCTAGAGACCGTGGTCACCACCATTACGGGCGCTAGAGACCGTGGTCACCACCACGAGGGGCGCTAGAGACCGTGGTCACCACCACTAGAGGCGCTAGAGACCGTGGTCACTACCACTAGGGGCGCTAGAGACCGTGGTCACCACAACTAGGGGCACTAGAGACCGAGGTCACCACCACTCAGGGCACTAGAGACCGTGGTCACCACCACTCGGGGCGCTAGAGACCGTGGTCACCACCACTAGGGGCGCTAGAGACTGTGGTCACCACCATTACGGGCGCTAGAGACCGTGGTCACCACCACTAGGGGCACTAGAGACCGTGGTCACCACCACTCGGGGCGCTAGAGACCGTGGTCACCACCACTAGGGGCGCTAGAGACTGTGGTCACCACCATTACGGGCGCTAGAGACCGTGGTCACCACCACTAGGGGCGCTAGAGACTGTGGTCACCACCATTACGGGCGCTGGAGACCGTGGTCCCCACCACTCGGGGTGTTAGAGACCGTGGTCACCACCATTACGGGCGCTAGAGACCGTGGTTGGTATCAGTTGGCTGATATCATTAGTAGTCTGATACGATATCAGCACAAAGGATAAATACTTTATTATTTAGTCGTGTGGAATGTTACAAAATGTTTGATCAAGTGAACTGAGTCAAACACTAAACTATTTATTATTCACTGCATTGGACTCATGCTCTCTTTAAGTTGAAGTGGAGTGGTCCTTGTTTTTTGGCCACACCGAGTGGCCACAATCATTCATAAAGTTAAGCTCATGATGCAGTAAGTTGAATGATGCGGACACGTTTGTTACTGGATACTTTCTACTCTGCCTTGGCGACTTTGTATGTGTAAGTAATACGCAACTATAAATATCTCACAAGTAGTCGCCGCCTACTCAGTAAAAGCCACCGCAGCCAATAAAAAGAGGAACTGACGCCAATAAAGATGGAATAGCTGCCACCAACGAAGAAGAAATATCCTTTAGCAACTAAGAATTGAGTGTATAAACTTATTGGGGTGTTACCATTTAGTGGTCAATTGTAGGGAATATGTACTGTACTGTGCAATCTACTAATACAAGTCTCAATCAATCAAAAAATAGCCGCCACCACAACGAAGAACTAGTTGCCACCAACAAAGAAGAACGAGTTGCCACCAACAAAGAAGAACTAGTTACCACCAACAAATGATAACTAGTTGCCAGCAACGAAGAAGAAATAGGCGCCAGCAACAAAGAAAAAATAGCCGCCCCCACAACGAAGAACAACTATTTGCCACCAACAAAGAAAAAATAGCCGCCATCAACAAAGAAAAAATAGTCGCCATCAACGAAGAAGAAATAGCCGCCACCAACGAAGAAAAACTAGTTGCCACCAACGAAGAAGAAATAGCCGCCACCAACAAAGAAGAAATAGCCGCCACCAACAAAGAAGAAATAGTCGCCACCAACGGAGAAGAAATAGCCGCCACCAACAAAGAAGAAATAGCCGCCACCAACAAAGAAGAAATAGTCGCCACCAACGGAGAAGAAATAGCCGCCAGCAACGAAGAAGAAATAGCCACCACCAATGAAGAAAAACTAGTTGCCACCAACGAAGAACAAATAGTCACCACCAACGAAGAAGAACTGGCTGCCATCAACAAAGAAGAAATGGCCGCCAGCAACGAAGAAAAACTAGTTGCCATCAACGAAGAAGAAATAGCCGCCACCAACAAAGAAGAAATAGTCGCCACCAACGGAGAAGAAATAGCCGCCAGCAACGAAAAAGAAATAGCCGCCAGCAACGAAGAAGAAATAGCCACCACCAATGAAGAAAAACTAGTTGCCATCAACAAAGAACAAATAGTCACCACCAACGAAGAAGAACTGGTTGCCATCAACGAAGAAGAAATGGCCGCCAGCAACGAAGAAAAACTAGTTGCCATCAACGAAGAAGAACTAGTTGCCATCAACGAAGAAGAACTAGTTGCCACCAACGAAGAAGAACTAGTTGCCATCAACGAAGAAGAAATAGAAGAAGAAGCTGCAGGTCACATGACCAGTTTGTCTTAACTTTGTACGATAAAAGTCTTCCAAATAAAGACTTTCATATTAGTGATGTGGAAGTGAAGAGTCTTTGATTGTTGCTCTGACTAATCACAACCATCAACTAAACCAGGACTTTGATGTAAACATTGCAAGTTATATCTATGTTACTGTTCATAATAAACACACTATTATTGTTAATAATAAACACATTATAATTGTTAATAATAAACACATTATTACTGTTAATAATAAACACATTATTACTGTTAGTAATAAACTCATTAGTACTGTTAATAATAAATACATTATTACTGTTAATAATAAACTCATTATTACTGTTAATAATAAACACATTATTACTGTTAATAATAAACAAATTTAGTACTGTTAATAATGAACACATTATTACTGTTAATAATAAACACATTATTACTGTTAATAATAAACACATTAGTACTGTTAATAATAAACCCATTATTACTGTTAATAATAAACTCATTAATACTGTTAATAATAAATACATTATTACTGTTAATGATAAACACATTATTACTGTTAATAATAAATACATTATTACTTTTAATAATAAACACATTATTACTGTTAGTAATAAACTCATTAGTACTGTTAATAATAAATACATTATTACTGTTAATAATAAACTCATTATTACTGTTAATAATAAACACATTATTACTGTCAATAATAAACTAATTTAGTACTGTTAATAATGAACACATTATTACTTTTAATAATAAACACATTATTACTGTTAATAATAAACACATTAGTACTGTTAATAATAAACCCATTATTACTGTTAATAATAAACTCATTAATACTTTTAATAATAAATACATTATTACTGTTAATGATAAACACATTATTACTGTTAATAATAAATACATTATTACTGTTAATAATAAACTAATTAGTACTGTTTATAATAAATGCATTATTACTGTTAATAATAAACACATTAGTACTGTTAATAATAAACACCTTATTACTGTTAATAATAAACACATTAGTACTGTTGATAATAAACTCATTATTACTGTTAATAATAAACACATTATTACTGTAAATCATAAATACATTACTTCTAATAATCCCATTATTACTGTTAATAATAAATACAATATTACTGTTAATAATAAACTCATTATTACTGTTAATAATAAATACATTATTACTGTTAATAATAAACTCATTAATACTGTTAATAATAAATACATTATTACTCTTAATGATAAACACATTATTACTGTTTATAATAAATACATTATTACTGTTAATAATAAACTCATTAGTACTGTTAATAGTAAATGCATTATTACTGTTAATAATAAACACATTAGTACTGTTAATAATAAACACATTATTACTGTTAATAATAAACACATTAGTACTGTTGATAATAAACTCATTATTACTGTTAATAATAAACACATTATTACTGTTAATCATAAATACATTATTACGTCTAATAATCTCATTATTACTGTTAATAATAAACTCATTATTACTGTTAATAATAAACTCATTATTACTGTTAATAATATACACATTATTACTGTTAATAATAAATGCATTATTACTGTTAATAATAAACACATTAGTACTGTTAATAATAAACACATTAGTACTGTTAATAATAAATACATTATTACTGTTAATAATAAACTCATTAGTACTGTTAATAATAAATGCATTATTACTGTTAATAATAAACACATTAGTACTGTTAATAATAAACACATTATTACTGTTAATAATAAACTCATTATAACTGTTAATAATATACACATTATTACTGTTAATAATAAAGACATTATTGCTGTTAGTAATGAATACATTATGAATGTTAATAATAAACACATTATTACAGTTAATAATAAATACAATATTACTGTTAATAATAAATACATTATTACCGTTAATAATAAATACACTATTACTGTTGATAATAAACACATTAGTACTGTTAATAATAAACTAATTATTACTGTTAATAATAAAGACAATATTACTGTTAATAATAAATATATTATTACTGTTAATAATAAATATATTATTACTGTTAATAATAAACTCATTACTGTTAATAATAAACACAATATTACTATTAATAATAAATACATTATCACTGTTAATGATAAACACATTATTACTGTTAATAAT
This sequence comes from Nerophis lumbriciformis, assembly GCF_033978685.3. Taxonomy (NCBI): domain Eukaryota; kingdom Metazoa; phylum Chordata; class Actinopteri; order Syngnathiformes; family Syngnathidae; genus Nerophis; species Nerophis lumbriciformis. Next base: position 29,261,773 of record NC_084562.2, read on the forward strand.
AAATCCATTATTACTGTTAATAATAAACTCATTATTACTGTTAATAATAAACACAATATTACTGTTAATAATAAACACATTAGTACTGTTAATAATAAATACATTATTACTGTTAATAATAAACTCATTATTAATGTTAATAATAAACACATTATTACTGTTAATAATAAACCCATTATTACTGTTAATAATAAACACAATATTACTGTTAATAATAAGCTCCTTATTACTGTTAATAATAAACCCATTAGTACTGTTAATAATAAACACATTATTACTGTTAATAATAAACTAATTATTACTGTTAATAATAAACCCATTAGTACTGTTAATAATAAACACATTATTACTGTTAATAATAAACACAATATTACTGTTAATAATAAACTCCTTATTACTGTTAATAATAAACCTATTATTGCTGTACAGTAATACTACATGTTAATGTGTATTTGTACTGTATATGTTTATATTTACCACAGCAATACTACATATTAATGTGTATTTGTACTGTGTTATATGTATTGCAGTAATACATAATGAATAACCATAACATGTGTGCATCATGTGCACCTTTTTATATCAAAATATGAACTTTAATTTGAGTCACTTTTACCTGCACGCTTTGTTAGTAAATATTACTTGTTGTTAGTAAATATTACTTGTTAGTAAATATCACTTGTTAGTAAATATTACTTGTGGTTAGTAAATATTACTTGTTAGTAAATATTACTTGTTAGTAAATATCACTTGTTAGTAAATATTACTTGTGGTTAGTAAATATTACTTGTTGTTAGTAAATATTACTTGTTAGTAAATATCACTTGTTAGTAAATATCACTTGTTAGTAAATATTACTTGTTGTTAGTAAATATTACTTGTTAGTAAATATCACTTGTTAGTAAATATTACTTGTTGTTAGTAAAAAGCACTTGTTAGTAAATATTACTTGTTGTTAGCAAATATTACTTGTTAGTAAATATTACTTGTTATTAGTAAATATTACTTGTTAGTAAATATTACTTGTTAGTAAATATCACTTTTTGTTAGTAAATATCACTTTTTGTTAGTAAATATTACTTGTTAGTAAATATCACTTTTTGTTAGTAAATATCACTTTTTGTTAGTAAATATCACTTTTTGTTAGTAAATATTACTTGTTATTAGTAAATATTACTTGTTAGTAAATATTACTTGTTAGTAAATATCACTTTTTGTTAGTAAATATCACATTTTGTTAGTAAATATTACTTGTTAGTAAATATTACTTGTTAGTACATATTACTTTGTGTTAGTATATATCACTTGTTGTTAGTAAATATTACTTGTTAGTAAATATCACTTGTTAGTAAATATTACTTGTGGTTAGTAAATATTACTTGTTGTCAGTAAATATCACTTTTTGTTAGTAAATATCACTTGTTGTTAGTAAATATTACTTGTTGTTAGTAAATATCACTTGTTGTTAGTAAATATTACTTTTTGTTAGTAAATATTACTTGTTTTATAAATATCACTTGTTAGTAAATATTACTTTTTGTTAGTAAATATTACTTGTTAGTAAATATTACTTTTTGTTAATGAATATTAGTTGTTGTTAGTAAATATCACTTGTTGTTAGTAAATATTACTTGTTGGTAGTAAATATCACTTGTTAGTAAATATTACTTTTTGTTAGTAAATATTACTTGTTGTTTTGTAAATATCACTTGTTAGTAAATATTATTTGTTGTTAGTAAATATTACTTGTTAGTAAATATTACTTTTTGTCAATGAATATTAGTTGTTGTTAGTAAATATCACTTGTTGTTAGTAAATATTACTTGTTAGTAAATATCACTTGTTAGTAAATATTACTTGTTAGTAAATATTACTTGTTAGTAAATATCACTTGTTGTTAATAAATATCACTTGTTGTTAGTAAATATTACTTGTTAGTAAATATCACTTGTTAGTAAATATTAATTGTTGTTAGTAAATATTACTTGTTAGTAAATATTACTTGTTGTTAGTAAATATTAATTGAACAATATAAATACGTTGATATCACACTAAGGTGATTTGTGCAAAGACTAAATTGCATTTGTGTGGTGCACATTGAGTTGAATATTTGATGATGAAAGCTGTAATAAAATCATGCAGGTGAAGCGCAGTACAAAGTTGTGTAACTTTGAAGTACTCACCGCCATGCTTCACGTCTGCAGTACAAAGTTGTCGCCATGTTGGAGTAGAAAGTAGAAAGTTGTGCAGCAATGGCGGCGCGTTAATAAAAGTTGATGCATGAACGTCGCGGCAATAAAAAGTCCGCGACAGCGGTGAGGAGGAAGAGGAGGGTGATGACGTCAGAGGAGGATCTCAACAAGACGTCACAGCTGCACGCGGGTCGGTCACGTGACACATGTTCATTATGTCATTCATTACTTTTATTTCACTTTCAGTGTAAAAAGTACCGATAAGTCACACAGACAACAAATACATCGTGAGGTTATTTATAATACACTTTTTTTTTTTACAAACGTGTTACCAGGCAGATTTTTTGCCGACTGACCAATCACAGAACATATAGGCACTTAGACACGCCCATTTATTAAAAAACACAAACTTTTGTAATCATGTTTGCTATTTAAGAAGTGAATTATGGCGCAGGTGCTTCAACTATGTGCGTGAGGCGCATGCGCAAGTGACGTCATCCAGAGAGCTTGTTGGGATATGTCTTTTTTTTTTCAAACAGAATGCCTGAAAAATTAATTTAGTTCACTACAAGGTAAACAATGTATTTATTTAATGTAAAATTATGGTGTGTTGTTTTTGTTGTTGTGGTGGAATTAAACACAGTAATGGTATACGCTAGCTCTTTCGCTAATGCTAGTTAGCTAATGCTAGTTAGCCGCTGCTAGTTGGCTAATGCTAGTTATCTAATGCTAGTTAGCTAATGCTAGTTAGCCAATGTTAGTTAGCAAATGCTAGCAAACTTACTACTGTGGAAGGAAGCTTGTCTTTGAGCCAACCTTATTTTGAGTAAGTAATCGGAGTCGAGTGTTTTTAAAAAAGTGTTTTACTCCAATCTTACAAAATCAACTTATACTACTACAAGGTAAACAATGTATTTCATGTAAAATGACGGTGTGTTGTTTTTTGTTGTGGTGGAATTCAACACAGTAAAGGTACATGTGCTAGTTGCCACCAACGAAGAAGAAATAGCCGCCATCAACGAAGAAGAAATAGCCGCCACCAATGAAGAAGAAATACCCGCCGCCAATGAAGAAGAAATACCTGCCACCAACGAAGAAAAACAGTAAAGGTATATGTACTGTATTTGGCTATGTTAGCTAGTTCGCTAATGCTAGTTAGCCACTGCTAGTTAGCCAATGTTGGTCAGCGAATGCTAGCAAACTTACTACTGTGGAAGGGAGCTTGTCTTTGAGCCAACATTATTTTGAGTAAGTCATCGGAGTCGAGTGTTTTTTAAAAAGTGTTTTCTCCGATCTTACAAAATCAACTTCATCCACTACAAGGTAAACAATGTGTTGTTTTTTTGTTGTGGTGGAATTCAACACAGTAAAGGTACATGTACTAGTTGCCACCAACGAAGAACAAGTAGCCGCCAGCAACGAAGAAGAAATATCCGCCAGCAACAAAGAAGAAATAGCTGCCAGCAACGAAGAAGAAGTAGCCGCCACCAACGAAGAAGTAGCCGCTATCAACAAAGAACAAATAGCCGCTATCAACAAAGAACAAATAGCTGCTATCAACAAAGAAGAAATACCCGCTACCAACGAAGAAGAAATACCCGCCACCAACAAAGAAAAACAGTAAAGGTATATGTACTGTATTTGGCTATGTTAGCTAGTTCGCTAATGCTAATTAGCCACTGCTAGTTAGCCAATGTTAGTTAGCAAATGCTAGCAAACTTACTACTGTGGAAGGAAGCTTGTCTTTGAGCCAACCTTATTTTGAGTAAGTAATCGGAGTCGAGTGTTTTTTAAAAAGTGTTTTACTCCAATCTTACAAAATCAACTTATACTACTACAAGGTAAACAATGTATTTCATGTAAAATGACGGTGTGTTGTTTTTTGTTGTAGTGGAATTCAACACAGTAAAGGTACATGTGCTAGTTGCCACCAACGAAGAAGAAATAGCCGCCATCAACGAAGAAGAAATAGTCGCCGCCAATGAAGAAGAAATACCTGCCACCAACGAAGAAAAACAGTAAAGGTATATGTACTGTATTTGGCTATGTTAGCTAGTTCGCTAATGCTAGTTAGCCACTGCTAGTTAGCCAATGTTAGTTAGCGAATGCTAGCAAACTTACTACTGTGGAAGGGAGCTTGTCTTTGAGCCAACATTATTTTGAGTAAGTCATCGGAGTTGAGTGTTTTTTAAAAAGTGTTTTACTCCGATCTTACAAAATCAACTTCATCCACTACAAGGTAAACAATGTATTTCATGTAAAATGACGGTGTGTTGTTTTCTGTTGTGGTGGAATTCAACACAGTAAAGGTACATGTGCTAGTTGCCACCAACGAAGAAGAAATAGCTGCCATCAACGAAGAAGAAATAGCCGCCACCAATGAAGAAGAAATACCCGCCGCCAATGAAGAAGAAATACCTGCCACCAACGAAGAAAAACAGTAAAGGTATATGTACTGTATTTGGCTATGTTAGCTAGTTCGCTAATGCTAGTTAGCCACTGCTAGTTAGCCAATGTTAGTTAGCGTGTGTAAACATTATATCCCGCCATCCTCCCGCTCTTTAGCAGGTAAACTAGGTCTTAGGTGACACATTGTTAGTCTTTAGTGGCTCGCCGCACAACTTAAAATACAATGACACAAAAACACATCACAAGAGCAAATAGGTGTTGATAGCAGGAAAAAGTCAAAAGACTAAAAACTAAGGAGGCACATTGATACTTTCTTACGTATGCTTCTCAATAACAATACCGACAACTGATTGTAATTATTTGTATCTATTTTTTTAAATGTAGATTAAAATGTAGTTTGCATACCTGCCAACTACTCCGGTTTTCCCGTAATTAGTACGGTTTTCATCAACCTATTCCGGGTTACGGTTGCAGTGATAAAAAATACGGTTTTTCATTAATCAAAAATTATTTATTTTTTTAAAGTTTTATTCACGAAATCGCGTAACAACAATGACAATCGACACTGCTTCCCGTAACTTCCTATTGAGCCATTCCGAATGCCATGCGCGAGGCTATTTATAGCACCGCTGCCAAACAGTTGCCATTGTTTCCAAACGAGCGAACGATCATGGAATCAGCCGGAGAAAAATCGCAAACGAGTCTTAAACCGAAAAGAAAACTGCAGTCATTCCGTGAAGAATATTCAAAAGCCTATCCGGGAATAATTATCCGTTCCAAAAAGGGTGAAAACTACGCGAATTGCACCTTGTGCAGACAAGATTTTTCGATCGGACACGGAGGAATTAGCGATGTAAAAGACCACGTTGGGACAAAAAAACACAAGTCTAATGCTGTTGCTAGCGATACAAGTGGAAAACTTTCAACGTTTTTCGTCGCCCAAACAGATTCTTTGGATGTGATAAATGCCGAAGTTTTATTTACGGAGGCAATAATTGAGCAAACAAAAAGGTAATGACACCAATGTTATCTATTGGAATTGTTTAGTACTGTTATTGTCAGAGTTTGTAGTTGACGAACCCCAAGATGCAGAGATGGCAGCAGGCTTGGTACAAGAAAACATGTTTTTAATGTTCAAAAATAAGAAAATGAAAACACGAACCAGAAAACAGGAAGCAGGAACAGGAGTCAGGATCCAGGGAATAGCTTAACGACAGCATACAGCAAACAACGGCACGACAGGTAGTAACGACAATGATCCAGCAATGACTGGAGGAGAAGGCAGGTTTAAATAGTAGCTGGCTGATTGACACCAGGTGTGGCCAGGTGCCAATCAGCCACAGCTGAGGGGAAGCAGCACTCAGGGAGACACTCAGGAAATAAAGACAAAATAAAAGCGCTGACAGGAAACTAAGACAAACAGAGAAAAAACTAAAACATAGTCAATCTGTCAGGGACAAGCCTGACAGTTATACTGTTAAAAGTGTTTATACTATTTATGCTTTCAAGTCCAAGTTGAAGAAATCTTGTTAAATGTTGACAGCATAACTACCAAAATACAGAAGTATGTCCTTAATATTTTTGCAGTGCTATTTCTGTTGAAAAGTTCAAATGATTACATTAGAGATGTGATGTGCCACTTTTCAAGTGTCTGATGGCTTCAATTAATTTGCATTAATTTTTCATATTTTGAATTCTTTTGAAAGTCTTACAAAAAAACTACATTTGAATTGTAATTCCATGCTATTGACAGGACTATTAATTTTAATGAAGTTAGCTTACCATGTTTACAGTATGATAATTGTGATAGAAATGTGAATTTTAGGCACAGAATATTTTTTACAATTGAACAAGGCAGTAGATTATACAAGCTTGGACAGAAAGTTAATAATGACACCAATTTTTTTTTTAATGGAATTGTTTAGTACTGTTTTACCATTTGTTTACTGTAAAAAGTGTTTATACTGTTTATACTTTCAATGAACAAATTGAAGTCTTGTGAAAGGTTGACAGGATAACTGGCATTAACTGTCAAAATAATTTCAAACTATTGAAGTTAGCTTACAGAATAAACATGTCAATCAACCCATATGATTTTTGCTGTAATATTTTTGTTTTGAAAAGTCACTGTGACTGGTAGAAAAGTGATGGTTTTAGCAACATTTTAACCTGTCTGAATGCAATCAATCATTTTGCGTCGGGGGGCGAAGGAACCCCCCACCAGGACTTTGTCCTGGACCTACCGGGGCCTGCGGCCCTTGGACCCTGGCTACTAGGTTTTTTTTATTTCAAAAGTTGGCAGGTATGAACTAAGGAGGCACATTGATACTTTCTTATGTATGCTTCTCAATAACAATACCGACAACTGATTGTGATTATTTGTATCTATTTTTTTAAATGTAGATTAAAATGTAGTTTGTAACAGAGGAAGATAAAGTCATATGTGTTCTTGTCTCACACAAGGATGTGCAGTCGCCCTTTAATCCTAAAGCGATGACCTCATTGCACACTTGAGCGTGGAGAAGTATTCAAGTAAGTCAGGTGATGTAAGAGGTTGGAATGTGCGAGTCAGCAAGTTGTGTACTTCGTGTAATTAACAGTAAGTAGAAATGCTGCACAAGAGTGGGGGTGATGCATGCATGGATGAACGCTGAGGCAGCCTCCGCCCAGCAGTCTTTAGCACTCGGTCATTCGGCACCTCTTTTTTATATCATAAAAAAATGCCCATGGCCGAGATGCATCACAACAAAACATTTTAGGTCAGCGTTTGTTAAAGGGGAACATTCTCACCAGACCTATGTAAGCGTCAATATATACCTTGATGTTGCAGAAAAAAGACCATATATTTTTTTAACCGATTTCCGAACTCTAAATGGGTGAATTTTGGCGAATGAAACGCCTTGACGTCACATCGGGAAGCAATCCGCCATTTTCTCAAACACATTACAAACACCGAATCAGCTCTGTTATTTTCCGTTTTTTCGACTGTTTTCCGTACCTGGGAGACATCATGCCTCGTCGGTGTGTTGTCGGAGGGTGTAACAACACGAACGGGGACGGATTCAAGTTGCACCAGTGGCCCAAAGATGCCAAAGTGGCAAGAAATTGGACGTTTGTTCCACACACTTTACCGACGAAAGCTATGCTACGACAGAGATGGCAAGAATGTGTGGATATCCTGCGACACTCAAAGCAGATGCATTTCCAACCATAAAGTCAAGGAAATCTGCCGCCAGACCCCCATTGAATCTGCCGGAGTGTGTGAGCAATTCAGGGACAAAGGACCTCGGTAGCACGGCAAGCAATGGCGGCAGTTTGTTCCCGCAGACGAGCGAGCTAAACCCCCTGGATGTCTTGGCTCACACCGTCCCTCATGCCACCGAAGATGATCAAGAGAAGAATATCGACCCTAGCTTCCCTGGCCTGCTGACGAATTCGGCGATCGCCTTCTAACCAACGATTGGTATGTGTTTGTTTTTAAGTGTTGTAATGTTTTTAAGCTAAATTATTGGTAAACACAGTTTATGTATAATAATTTACGTAAAACCGCGAGTAATGAATAAAGTTTTCATCAATTAATATATTATGTAGACATACCCTCATCCAAAACTGGACAGATCAGCTTTCAGGAAAAGAGAGCGGATGAGGGTATGTCTACAGAATATATTAATTGATGAAAACTTTATTCATTACTCGCGGTTTTACGTAAATTATTATAAATAAACTGTGTTTACCAATAATTTAGCTTAAAAACATTACAACACTTAAAAACAGACACATACCAATCGTTGGTTCGAAGGCGATCGCCAAATTCGTCCTCGCTTTCTCCCGTGTCGCTGGCTGTCGTGTCGTTTTCGGCGGTTTCGCTTGCATACGGTTCAAACCGATATGGCTCAATAGCTTCAGTTTCTTCTTCAATTTCGTTTTCGCTACCTGCCTCCACACTACAACCATCCGTTTCAATACATGCGTAATCTGTTGAATCGCTTAAGCCCCTGAAATCCGAGTCTGAATCCGAGCTAATGTCGCTACCTTGCTGTTCTATCCGCCATGTTTGTTTGTATTGGCATCACTATGTGACGTCACAGGAAAATGGACGGGTTTTTATAACGATGGTTAAAATCAGGCACTTTGAAGCTTTTTTTAGGCATATTGCGTGATGGGTAAAATTTTGAAAAAAACTTCGAAAAATAAAATAAGCCACTGGGAACTGATTTTTAATGGTTTTAACCCTTCTGAAATTGTGATAATGTTCCTCTTTAAAGTAAGCGAAGAGATCGGTTTATATAAAGTCTTTATGTAAGTGTTTATATAATATATAAAGTGTTTTTCATCAATGTTACATGAACTTAAATCTGGGGTCTCGGACTCTAACTTGGAGCAGCTGGATGTAAAGTCTGGGCGAGGCTCACTTTGTCACATGACTGGGTCACTGTAGCTGGTAGAAATAGCTAAATAGCTAGTGTTTGGGAGGACCGTGAACTGGTCTGGAAGTTCAGAGCCAGTTGGGGCTTTGGTTTTTGGGAGGACCGTGAACTGGTCTGGAAGTTCAGAGCCAGTTGGGGCTTTGGTGTTTGGGAGGGCCGTGAACTGGTCTGGAAGTTCAGAGCCAGTTGGGGCTTTGGTGTTTGGGAGGACCGTGAACTGGTCTGGAAGTTCCAAGCCAGTTGGGGCTTTGGTGTTTGGGAGGGCCGTGAACTGGTCTGGAAGGTCCGAGCCAATTGGGGCTTTGGTGTTTGGGAGGACCGTGAACTGATCTGGTCTTGCAGTTTCTTCCCAGCTGCTACTCCACCCTGCTAACACGTTGAAATTGGAGTGGCGGTAGCCTGAGGCATGGCGATAGAAAAGCTATCGTGACTTCAGTCTCTGGGGCCCCAGAGGTTGTGACTCAGCAACCAGCTGATTTAGGGGGTGGCCTTCATTCATTCATTCATTCATTGGAATGGAACTTTATTTTCATTGCACTTAAAGTACTAGGAAATGTTTTCAGTACAACGTGTCCAAGAGCAGACATACAGTATATACTGTAGTACACAGTATACAATATACAGTATATAGGGTAGACAGAACAGGAAGACTGATTGGTCGCCATGGGCGGGGCGTCATAAAAAAGGTAGGGAATAAAAGGTAAACATGGGGGAGGAGGAGAAAAAAGAGAATCCCAAACTTAAGCTCCTGGAGGGGGCTCAGTTTGAGACCAGGAAAAAAACTCAAAAGCACATATAAACAAATCACGACACACAAAACCCGAGACTTGCAATGGGGGGAGGGGCGGACATCCGGCTCCAAGCTGCCGCCACTGGGGTGCTGCTCGGATGTCCATCATCCATCCGTTATTAATGCAAGGGTAATAAGAACTGCCATCTTCATTTATTTCACTGTTGGTTTTGGGTGTCCTCATGTTTGGTTTCACTATTGGCCAAGAATTTGCATCCCTACTATGAAGTTAGACAAAGTCCTGTCAAATATGTCAATCAAGTCAAAGAGGGGCCCGCTGAGCGTGAGTTTGATGCCCCTGCTTTAACGTCTTTAAACTACGACCTACGCCAATTTTAGATTCTTTAGTTCTGAAGTCAGTCTTGAGCACCAAACTAAAGATGGTTACCTGGTGTCGCTCGGCCAGTCCTGGGCCGGCGTGGCTCGGTTGGTAGATCGGTCCTGCCAGCAACTTGAGGGTTTCCAGGTCCGATACCCGCTTCCGCCATCCTAGTCTCTGCCGTTGTGTCCTTGGGCAAGACACTTTACCCACCTGCTCCCAGTGCTACCCACACTGGTTTAGTCTGCTCTTGGAAGGGTTGTACTTTTGTCGTGCTTTTTAATGCAATATAGTCAAGTTGTGTTAAGGTGTAAGTGATGACATCATAGCTGCTTTGTTGGAGCACAGGTGGACCTGCTGCTTCTCACCATTTGACCAGTGACCCTCAACCCATACAGTAAAGGGTACACACTGTAATAGGTATGTTATGTACAGTAATAGGTACATACTGTAATAGCTACATACTGTAATAAGTACGTACAGTAATAGTTACATACATACTGTAATAGGTACATACATTCTGTAATAGGTACATACTGTAAAAGGTACATACAGTAATTGTTACAATGGTACACACTGTAAAAGGTACATACTGTAATAGTTACATATTGTAACAGGTGGGTCCGTACAGTAAAAGGTACATACAGTAATAATTACATACAGTAATAGATACATACTGTAACCGTTGCATGTTCCATTTCAGAGTTGGAGAAGTGTGTTGTTTGGTGCTGATGAGGAAGGTTGGTGTTGAACACGGCCATGAAAGTGAGTTGTTTGGTGCTGATGAGGAAGGTTTGTGTTGGACACGGCCATGAAAGTGAGTTGTTTGGTGCTGATGAGGAAGGTTTGTGTTGGACACGGCCATGAAAGTGAGTTGTTTGGTGCTGATGAGGAAGGTTTGTGTTGGACACGGCCATAAAAGTGTGTTGTTTGGTGCTGATGAGGAAGGTTTGTGTTGGACACGGCCATGAAAGTGAGTTGTTTGGTGCTGATGAGGAAGGTTTGTGTTGGACACGGCCATGAAAGTGAGTTGTTTGCTGCTGATGAGGAAGGTTTGTGTTGAACACGGCCATGAAAGTGTGTTGTTTGGTGCTGATGAGGAAGGTTTGTGTTGGACACGGCCATGAAAGTGAGTTGTTTGGTGCTGATGAGGAAGGTTTGTGTTGGACACGGCCATGAAAGTGAGTTGTTTGGTGCTGATGAGGAAGGTTGGTGTTGAACACGGCCATGAAAGTGAGTTTGGTGCTGATGAGGAAGGTTTGTGTTGGACACGGCCATGAAAGTGAGTTGTTTGGTGCTGATGAGGAAGGTTTGTGTTGGACACGGCCATGAAAGTGAGTTGTTTGGTGCTGATGAGGAAGGTTTGTGTTGGACACGGCCATGAAAAGGAGTTGTTTGGTGCTGATGAGGAAGGTTTGTGTTGGACACGGCCATGAAAAGGAGTTGTTTGGTGCTGATGAGGAAGGTTTGTGTTGGACACGGCCATGAAAGTGAGTTGTTTGGTGCTGATGAGGAAGGTTTGTGTTGGACACGGCCATGAAAGTGAGTTGTTTGGTGCTGATGAGGAAGGTTTGTGTTGGACACGGCCATGAAAGTGAGTTGTTTGGTGCTGATGAGGAAGGTTTGTGTTGGACACGGCCATGAAAGTGAGTTGTTTGGTGCTGATGAGGAAGGTTTGTGTTGGACACGGCCATGAAAGTGAGTTGTTTGGTGCTGATGAGGAAGGTTTGTGTTGGACACGGCCATGAAAGTGTGTTGTTTGGTGCTGATGAGGAAGGTTTGTGTTGGACACGGCCATGAAAGAGTGTGTGTGTTTGTCTGTGCTCGCTGTTGTCACGGAGACCAACATTCCCTGACTACTGTGCATGTTCATTGTTCAATTCCACACACTCCCACGCCTCTGCTGCCTCACACTAATCAACAAGCGTGGACGCCCTTCTCCTCTCACCATGTCTGCTCCTCATTTGTGTTGGCTCATCTTTGCGTCTCGGCTCTTCTCCTTTCTTGCTTGTTTGTCGTCAGCGTCGGTGTTGGAGGAGCCAAACGTTGTACTTGAGCAGGAGTACTCGGTGTTGGAGGAGTCAAACGTTGTACTTGAGCAGGAGTACTCGGGTGCACTCAAGTCGACTGGCGATTCTCATCCCTGCTGATTCTAAATAGTCATCATTGTCAAATCTTTATGCAACTAGAATGATCTTTTGTAACCTGTTTTGATTTGATTATAATTATTATATCAAATAACACATGGCAAGAATCGGTTTGAATCGATTCTGAAAGGAATCATTACCCTGGGAATCGGAATCGGATCGAATTGTTAGATTCCCAAAGAGAGTAGGGGTGTTTAAACAATTTTTTTTTTTCTAACGAATCGCGATTCTTATTTGTAACGATTCTTAATCGATTACAAATATTATATATATATATTAGAGATGCGCGGATAGGCAATTATTTCATCCGCAACCGCATCAGAAAGTCGTCAACCATCCGCCATCCACTCGATCTAACATTTAATCAGAACCGCACCCGCCCGTTGTTATATATCTAATATAGACGATGGAAGGCATTAGTGAGGTTATAAAGCTTTTGCCTGTTAAAGAAAGGAGACTGATCCAATGCAGCACAGACATTCGCGTGCCACGCTGTCACGACCCAGACGCACACCAGTGCGCAATCATATGGGAGCCGCGCTGAGCGCACCTCCAAGCGCGTCTCGCTGCCGGCGACGGCCGGGTATGGGCCCGACGCTCCAGCGCCATCCATTTTCAGGGCTAGTTGATTCGGCAGGTGGGTTGTTACACACTCCTTAGCGGGTTCCGACTTCCATGGCCACCGTGCTGCTCTCTATATCAACCAGGGTGAGCCCCACCACTTTCGTGAGCGCACTGCGCGCGGAGTGACCCCTGTTACGCGCCCCCGGCAACAGGGGTGGCGGGCAGGTAAGCTGCGCGGGCGGAGCGCGCGGAGTGACCCCTGTTACGAGCCCCCGGCCACGGGGGTGGCGGGCAGGTAAGCTGCTTACCTGCTGCGCGTGACGCCGGCCGCGGCGAAGGCGGACGAGGCGGGGTGTCGGTGCGGTCGGCGCGGTGGTGACCCTGGACGTTCGTCGGGCCCTTCTCGCGGATCGCCTCAGCTACGGCTCCCGGTGGGGCCCTCTCGGGGGAAGGGGCCTCGGTCCCGGACCCCGGCGAGGCGTCCCTTCTCCGCTCCGTAAAAGTGTCCATCTCTTTTCTTTTTTCTTCTTCTGTTGTGGCATATGCTGCAGGTGCCTGCTCGTTTTTCGTATGTGGGTAACAACATTTAACTATGTATATATATTTACCAATTGGTTTAACTGCCACCCGCCTGAATCTATTTAAAATCAAATTTTTTTTTATTTCAACCGCCCGACCCGACCCGCGGATAAAATCTAATTTTTTTAAATTTCATCCGCCCGATCCGCGGATAATCCGCGGACTCCGCGGTTGTGCCCGCAAACCGCGCATCTCTAATATATATATATATATATATATATATATATATGTTTTTAATCTGTCCTGTCCAGCCACTAAGTCATATAGTTGATGTCTACACATTTTGTAAGTGAAGTGATTGATGGCTTGTTTGTATTTGATGGTATTAAATGTGTCAGTGTGACTCATATTATGTATTTGAGGGTATTAAATGTGTCAGTGTGACTCATGTAAAAGTAACAAGTAGTCATGCTAATAATGACTTCAGTGAGAGGAAGTATTGAGTGAAAATACTAGTAACTGGTGAGTAACTTCTGATTGATTTAGTAGCTATTTTTGAATGATCCTTGCAGTACAGCTGTATGTAGTATGTTTGTGTGCACATTTGACACTCACTTATGACGTCATAACAAAGCTAATGCTAGCATATGTTAGCTCAAACATAAACATCTACAACATGTAGTACAAAAGATGCACATTTTACACTCACTTATGATGTCATAACAGGGCTAATGTTAGCACTAATGTTGCCTATGACACTAACATGTTAGTGTCATAAGTAAACATGTTAGTGTCATGAGTAAACATGTTTGTGTCATGAGTAAGTAAACATGTTAGTGTCATGAGTAAACATGTTAGTGTCATAAGTAAACATGTTAGTATCGTAAGTAAACATGTTAGTGTCATGAGTAAGTATACATGTTAGTGTCATAAGTAAACATGCTAGTATCATAAGTAAACATGTTAGTGTCATAAGTAAACATGTTAGTATCTTAAGTAAACATGTTAGTATCAAAAGTAAACATGTTAGTGTCATAAGTAAGTAAACATGTTAGTGTCATGAATAAACATGTTAGTGTCATAAGTAAGTAAACATGTTAGTGTCATGAGTAAACATGTCAGTGTCATGAGTAAGTAAACATGTTAGTGTCATGAGTAAGTAAACATGTTAGTGTCATAAGTAAACATATTAGTGTCATAAGTAAACATGTCAGTGTCATGAGTAAATAAACATGTTAGTGTCATGAATAAGTAAACATGTTAGTGTCATAGTGTCATGAATAAGTAAACATGTTAGTGTCATAAGTAAACATATTAGTGTCATATGTAAACATGTTAGTGTCGTAAGTAAACATGTCAGTGTCATGATTAAACATGTTAGTCTCATATAAGTAAGTAAACATGTTAGTGTCATAAGTAAACATGTCAGTGTCATGATTAAACATGTTAGTCTCATATAAGTAAGTAAACATGCTAGTGTCATAAGTAAACATGTCAGTGTCATGAATAAGTAAACATGTTAGTGTCATAAGTAAACATGTTAGTGTCATAAGTAAACATGTTAGTCATTAGTAAACATGTTAGTGTCCTAAGTAAACATGTTAGTCATTAGTAAACATGTTAGTGTCATGAGTAAACATGTTGGTGTCATGAGTAAACGTGTTAGTGTCATAAGTAAACATGTTAGTCATTAGTAAACATGTTAGTGTCATGAGTAAACATGTTAGTGTCATGAGTAAACATGTTAGTGCCATGAGTAAGTAAACATGTTAGTGTCATGAGTAAGTAACATGTTAGTAGTAAGTAAACATGTTAGTGTCATAAGTAAACATGTTAGTGTCATGAGTAAGTAAACATGTTAGTGTCGTAAGTAAACATGTTAGTGTCATGAGTAAGTAAACATGTTGGTGTCATAAGTAAGTAAACATGTTAGTGTCATTAGTAAACATGTTAGTGTCATATAAGTGAACATTAGTGTCATGAGTAAACATGTTAGTGTCATCAGTAAACATATTAGTGTAGTGAGAAAACATGTCAGTGTCATAAGTAAGTAAAATGTTAGTGTCATAAGTAAACATGTTAGTGTCATAAGTAAACATGTTAGTGTCATGAGTAAACATGTTAGTGTAGTGAATAAGCATGTTAGTGTCATGAGTACGTAAACATGTTAGTGTCATAAGTAAACATGTTAGTGTCATAAGTAAACATGTTAGTGTCATGAGTGAGTAAACATGTTAGTGTCATAAGTAAACATGTTGGTGTCATGAGTAAACATATTTGTGTAGTAAGTAAACATGTTAGTGTAGTGAGTAAACATGTTAGTGTAGTGAGTAAGTAAACATGTTAGTGTCATGAGTAAACATGTTAGTGTAGTGAGTAAAAATGCTAGTGTCATCAGTAAACATATTAGTGTAGTAAGTAAACATGTTAGTGTAGTGAGTAAGTAAACATGTTAGTGTCATGACTAAGTAAACATGTTAGTGTCATAAGTAAACATGCTAGTGTCATGAGTAAGTAAACATGTTAGTGTCATCAGTAAACATATTAGTGTAGTGAGAAAACATGTCAGTGTCATAAGTAAGTAAAATGTTAGTGTCATGAGTAAACATGTTTGTGTCATGAGTAAACATGCTAGTGTAGTGAGTAAGCATGTTAGTGTCATGAGTAAGTAAACATGTTAGTGTCATCAGTAAACATGCTAGTGTCATGAGTAAGTAAACATGTTAGTGTCATAAGTAAACATGCTAGTGTCATGAGTAAGTAAACATGTTAGTGTCATCAGTAAACATATTAGTGTAATGAGTAAACATGTTAGTGTCATAAGTAAACATGTTAGTGTAGTGAGTAAGCATGTTAGTGTCATGAGTAAGTAAACATATTAGTGTCATAAGTAAACATGCTAGTGTCATCAGTAAACATGTTAGTGTCATGAGTAAGTAAACATGTTAGTGTCATAAGTAAACATGTTTGTGTCATGAGTAAACATGTTTGTGTCATGAGTAAACATATTAGTGTAGTAAGTAAACATGTTAGTGTCATGAGTAAGTAAACATATTAGTGTAGTGAGTAAACATGTTAGTGTCATGAGTAAGTAAACATGTTAGTGTCGTCAGTAAATATATTAGTGTAGTGAGTAAACATATTAGTGTATAAAGTATTGCATCCATAAAATGGAGTAGATGAGTTATTGTGATGTAGAGAAATGTCATATTTTGACCCATTTTCCCAGCAGATGTTCTATATTTAGAAATAACATGTTGATGTTCCTCTCAGACAGTGTTTGATGATCAATTAAACACAACATCAAACATTATGTCACCACTGCTCCCACCTTTCCTACAAAATAATGTTACAAAAACAACTTAAAGTCTTGTCCAGATGTTTCCCGACATATAATATTCATATTTAAATAACTCTTACTGCTAACGAATATCACCTCCCTTGACTACTAATAATCGGTATCAGTATCGGCCCTGAGTTCTAGTGAGTTGGACCGTGGTCACGTCAATATTAGGAGAGGCTGGGCTTTCATCTGCAATGTGGACTTCACGCCTCCACACATGAACTGGAACCTTCTCTAAAAGGATGTTAACAATGTGACTGTGCACATGTGCACATCAATGCATATTATGGGCTGTTCAATCATCAAAGGGTGCCCTTTAATACGGGAAACACATCACAGTCTAGTTCATTTATATTCCTGTGTCGTCCACACATGAATGATTAGTGAGATACGTAAGTGATTGTGTCCTGCCCCCCCCCCACGGGGACTTGGACTATGGACTTGTGGAGGAGCACAACATGAGTCAACTTCCTGCCTCCTTGGAAAATGACTCACAACTGATGAGGGACGCACAACAACACTTTATTGGGAATGTTGTCTGTCATGTACAATCCTAATGGAAGACAAGAACACGCTTTTCTTTTATTGTGCATTCTAAATCGTAAAATACAGCAAGTGCGAGGTGGCTAACAATGTGGATAATAGGAGTACACTAATGCACCCATAAAGTCCTCTAAAAAAACATCCAACAATACTCCATTTACATGTGGTGACCTGAATATGAACAAGTATTAGCGGTGTTGTTTTTATAAGCTCTAACACAGAGGAACTACTTTTAGCGGTGCTACTATTTTTGACATATTGAGTTACTGCATGGCCTCTGAGTTGGTGAAAGTTAATTCTAGATGATAAGTCATGTCTCTCACCTGGATAGTAGAAGGTTGTGGACATAAACCCACAAGTTGGTCAACTTTCACATCCAACTTAGACCCGGAGATGGCCAGAAAGACAAGAAAAAACTTTTTTTTTTACTCTTTGGGAGGATGATATAAACATCCCATCAGTTTGTATCCAGTGAGAGCAGACATTGTACAGTAAGTGATTGTTTTATTATGTTTGTATATCTTGTTTAGCACTTAGCAACACTGCTACATGATGCTTAGTGTTTGACTAAAGCTGCATCTGTTTAGCACACAGCTTCTAAATCCTCCTTATATTCAGGCTCAAAAATAGAAGTTTCTGGATCATCGTTTGTCCCAAAGTAGTCTTTGTTGTCTCTCATCAAGTCTGCCATGATTAGTAGTCTTGTTGTTGTTGAAGGGAAAGTGAGCGTTGTGATGCGTCTTAATGCTTAAAATGATCAAAATATGTACATATAACATGTTATTATGAACGTTACTAGATACTACATATATATTTACAGCGTGTTTATAAGACCTTGGAGGTTTTTGAATGTTTTTAGAGGCAGGCATGTGATTTTTACGTATAAAATCTTGATTTGTCTCTTTGCCAAAAGTGACAATAACTACAGTTTTTGATAATCCAGTGGGAAAAACGACGTTTTTCTTTCTTGAAAATGGAAGCTATGTAGCGAAGCAACTCCACGGGCTTGTAGATGTTGGCCACATTTGGACAAATGTATGATAAAACATTCATTTGACTTGTTTACCATGTAAGCAGAAATGAAAAGTGGAAGAGGTGGAATCATACTTGCCAACCCTCCCGAATTTTCCGGGAGACTCCCGAAATTCAGCGCCTCTCCCGAAAACCTCCCGGGACAAATATTCTCCCGAAAATCTCCCGATTTTCAGCCGGAGCTGGAAGCCACGCCCCCTCCAGCTCCATGCGGACCTGAGTGAGGACAGCCTTTTTTCATGACGGGAGGACAACAGGGTGACAAGAACTAAAAAAATCCAGACTAGAGATAAATTGTTTTATTTTGTTTATCTTACCTAAAAATAAATATATACTGTATATTAATTTAAAAAAAAAACAAAAAAACATTTTTGCTATATTTTGCTAAAAACATCAAAATTAATTGTATTTTTATTTTTATTTTTTCCTGACTCCTTATTACATCCAGCCATAGAATTATACATTAAAATAAACATATTTGAAATAATTGATTTTAAATTATCATAATAATTCATTTAAAATGACCATATTTAAATATTAAAATAATTGCTTGTTTATCAACAACTTTAGCATTTTATTCATTACATTTTGAAACTCTCAGAAGCCAAGTTATGTTATATTATTTAATATTTATTTATATATATATATATATATATATATATATATATATATATATATATATATATATATATATATATATATATATATATATATATATATTATATTTAACAACTCTCAGAAGCCAAGTTTTGTTATATTATTTAATATTTATTTATGCAAGTTTGAAGTATCAATTATCTAAACACGGTTTTGTTTGCATATTTTCAGGATATATATATATATATATATATATATATCCTGAAAATATGCAAACAAAACCGTGTTTAGATAATTGATACTATAATTGATAATCGATAATTGATGCAAGTTTGAAGTATCAATTATCTAAACACGGTTTTGTTTGCATATTTTCAGGAGATATATATATATATATATATATATATATATATATATATATATATCTCCTGAAAATATGCAAACAAAACCGTGTTTAGATAATCGATACTATAATTGATAATTGATAATCGATAATTGATGCAAGTTTGAAGTATCAATTATCTAAACACGGTTTTGTTTGCATATTTTCAGGATATATATATATATATATTTATATATATAAATAAATATTAAATAATATAACAAAACTTGGCTTCTGAGAGTTTCAAAATGTAATGAATAAAATGCTAAAGTTGTTGATAAACAAGCAATTATTTTAATATTTAAATATGGTCATTTTAAATGAATTATTATGATAATTTAAAATCAATTATTTCAAATATGTTTATTCATATATATATATATATATATATATATATAGCCAGATGAGGTGGTTCAGGCATCTGGTCAGGATGCCACCCGAACGCCTCCCTAGGGAGGTGTTTAGGGCACGTCCGACCGGTAGGAGGCCGCGGGGAACACCCAGGACACGTTGGGAAGACTATGTCTCTCGGCTGGCCTGGGAACGCCCCGGGGTCCCACAGGAAGAGCTGGACGAAGTGGCTGGGGAGAGGGAAGTCTGGGCTTCCCTGCTTAGGCTGCTGCCCCCGCGACCCGACCTCGGATAAGCGGAAGAAGATGGATGGATATATATATATATATATATATATACATATATATATATATATATATATTTATGTATGAAATACTTGACTTGGTGAATTCTAGCTGTCAATATACTCCTCCCCTCTTAACCACGCCCCACCCCACCCCCGACCACGCCCCCACCTCCCGAAATCGGAGGTCTCAAGGTTGGCAAGTATGGGTGGAATACACTTTGAAGAACACATGATTGTGGCAGACAATCAGTACAGTCTGTGGAAATGCTAACTTTCATCTTCATTTTGTTTTTGTCACCTGAGTTCCATCCCAGCTGCCATGCTGGCTTCCTGTCACTCACACCAGCCAAACTGCTGCACACTTCCTGTTATGGAACATGTTCTTCCAGCAGCTCAGAGGTCAGATTCTTTACATTCCTACTTCCTTGACCACACACTCTCACCATGGCAAGAATAATCATCATAAGGCAGTCCAGGACAAAATAAGAAATAGCGAGGATGTGACTCTTACAACATTCAATTTCATTCCCATTCTTGGCCTCGCCTTTCCATCCATACACATTCTTGTAAGGTTTGCTAGGCAGAAGTTGCAGGTTACAAAAAGTCTTCAGTGTCAAGACTTGGACTATGGCGTGGTTTGTTCTCCCGTGGTGCAAATGAACATTTGGACAAGACATGGCGTGAAGGTGAAGACATTATTTATTTTACACTAACAAAGGAACAAAAAGCGCGCTCAAGGCGGAAGTACAAACTTGACTAACGAAACAAAAAGACTTTCACGTGGGCAAAAAACTATGGACTTGAACAAAAGTCGCTAACTGTGGCATGAATAGAAAAAACTTACTTGACATGGCATGAAGTGCGCAGAGGTAAACAGAGTGAGAAGCAGAGAGTCAGGGGTATGATGTCGCCAGGGAGACTTCCTGGCAACAATGGCTTTAAATAATAGTGACATGATTAAAGACAGGTGCGTGAGTCCTGAGGGCAGGTGAAAACTAATGGGTTGCTATGGTGACAAACAAGAGTGCACAATGAGTCCAAACGTGGAACAGGTGAAACTAATGGGTAACCATGGAAAAGCCAGAAAGGGAGTGAAAAGCCAGAAACTAAAGAGTCCAATAACTAAACTAAACAAAACATGATTACACAGACATGACATTCAGTCGTCTTTGTCAAAATCAAATCTTTATGAGTCAATTCACAGTCGGAATAAGAATCCATGTCAATCAATTATTGACAGCTCAGATGTCAAACTCAAGGCCTGGGGGCCACTTCTTGCCCACCACATCATTTCAATATTCTATTGTGTTCCGCCGAGGGTTGTCTCCATACCAATACTTTGGTACCGCTAACAAAATGTATTTCGATACTTTTCTAAATAAAGGGGACCTTACTTTGGCTCCTGCACATACTGGGGGACAAATATAATGTGCATGCAAACATATATATATATATATATAAATATACATACATAATATAGTGGTGGTCAAAAGTGTACGTACACGTATAAAGAACATCATGTCATGCATACCTGCCAACTATTCCGGTTTTCCCGTAATTAGTACGGTTTTCATCAACCTATTCCGGGTTACGGTTGCAGTGATAAAAAATACGGTTTTTCATTAATTAAAAAAAAATTTTTTTTTAAGTTTTATTCACAAAATCGCATAACAACAATGACAATCGACACTGCTTCCCGTAACTTCCTATCGAGCCATTCCGAATGCCATGCGCGAGGCTATTTATAGCACCGCTACCAACCACGAGGCACCTGTTGCCCATTGTTTCCAAACGAGCGAACGATCATGGAATCAGCTGGAGAAAAATCGCAAACGAGTCTTAAACCGAAAAGAAAACTGCAGTCATTCCGTGAAGAATATTCAAAACCCTATCCGGGAATAATTATCCGTTCCAAAAAGGGTGAAAACTAGGCGAATTGCACCTTGTGCAGACAAGATTTTTCGATCGGACACGGAGGAATTAGCGATGTAAAAGACCACGTTGGGACAAAAAAACACAAGTCTAATGCCGTTGCTAGCGATACAAGTGGAAAACTTTCAACGTTTTTCGTCGCCCTTATCATAAAGTTACCATATCATTTTTGCAGTATGATCAATCTGATAGAATAAATTTGGATTTTAGCCACAAAAAGGTAATGACACCAATGTTATCTATTGGAATTGTTTAGTACTGTTATACTGTTAAAAGTGTTTATACTATTTATGCTTTCAAGTCCAAGTTGAAGAAATCTTGTTAAATGTTGACAGCATAACTACCAAAATACAGAAGTATGTCCTTAATATTTTTGCAGTGCTATTTCTGTTGAAAAGTTCAAATGATTACATTAGAGATGTGATGTGCCACTTTTCAAGTGTCTGATGGCTTCAATTAATTTTCATGAATTTTTCATATTTTGAATTCTTTTGAAAGGCTTACAAAAAAACTACATTTGAATTGTAATTCCATGCTATTGACAGGACTATTAATTTTAATGAAGTTAGCTTACCATGTTTACAGTATGATAATTGTGATAGAAATGTGAATTTTAGGCACAGAATATTTTTTACAATTGAACAAGGCAGTAGATTATACAAGCTTGGACAGAAAGTTAATAATGACACCAATAATGGAATTGTTTAGTACTGTTTTACCATTTGTTTACTGTAAAAAGTGTTTATACTTTCAATGAACAAATTGAAGTCTTGTGAAAGGTTGACAGGATAACTGGCATTAACTGTCAAAATAATTTCAAACTATTGAAGTTAGCTTACAGAATAAACATGTCAATCAACCCATATGATTTTTGCTGTAATATTTTTGTTTTGAAAAGTCACTGTGACTGATAGAAAAGTGATGGTTTTAGCAACATTTTAACCTGTCTGAATGCAATCAATCATTTTGCGTCGGGGGGCGAAGGAACCCCCCACCAGGACTTTGTCCTGGACCTACCGGGGCCTGCGGCCCCTGGACCCTGGCTACTAGGTTTTTCTGATTTCAAAAGTTGGCAGGTATGTGTCATGGCTGTCTTGACTTTACAATAATTTCTTATTTGTTTGTGATGTAGTGATTGGAGCACATACTTGTTGGTCACAAAAAACATTCATGAAGTTTGCTTCTTTTATGAATTTATTATGGCTCTATTGAAAATGTGAGGGTCAAAAGTATACATACAGCAATGTTAATATTTGCTTACATGTCCCTTGGCAAGTTGACCTGCAATAAGGCGCTTTTGGTAGCCATCCACAAGCTTCTGCTTGACCACTTGACCACTAAATTGCTGCAGCTCAGCTAAATGTGTTGCTTTTCTGACATGGACTTGTTTCTTCAGCATTGTCCACACCTTTAAGTCAGGACTTTGGGAAGGCCATTCTAAAACCTTCACTCTAGCCTGATTCCTTTACCATTTTTGAGGTGTGGTTGGGGTCATTGTCCTGTTGGAACACGCAACTGCGCCCAACACCCAACTGATGATTTTAGCTTGTCCTGAACAATTTGGAGCTAATCCTCCTTTTTCATTGTCCCATTTAAAGCAGCAGTTCCAT
Source organism: Nerophis lumbriciformis (assembly GCF_033978685.3). Classification (NCBI taxonomy): domain Eukaryota; kingdom Metazoa; phylum Chordata; class Actinopteri; order Syngnathiformes; family Syngnathidae; genus Nerophis; species Nerophis lumbriciformis. Next base: position 29,285,216 of record NC_084562.2, read on the forward strand.
TGGCAGCAAAACAGGCCCAGAGCATAATACTACCACCACCATGCTTGACGGTAGGCCTGGTGTTCCTGGGATTAAAGGCCTCACCAAACATATTGCTGGGTATTGTGGCCAAACAGCTCCATTTTTGTTTCATCTGACATGACATGGACAAAGATAAGACCTTCTGGAGGAAAGTTCTGTGGTCAGATGTTTGCATTTCCAGTAATGATTCTTGCGTCTGTCTTCTGTAAAAAGGAAGATTGGATTTCAATCTGTTTAACAGGCACCACCCATGGAACGATATTACATCAATGTTTTCCTTCCGCTAACGTTGTTATCTTTGCAGAGAATCAGAAGGATGTATTTCAAGGAGCTGCTCGAGAAAATCACTTTTTATTTTTCTAAACTCTTTGATACGTCTATGAGCTCATGGACGGAGGTTAATCAAACTCTTCCTGCCTATAATTACATCTCTCACCTAGAACATCTGGGGGCAGATGAAGAGCAGTAACCCTGCATGAAGAGCAGTAACCCTGCATGGCGTGCATGAAGAGCAGTAACCCTGCAGCAGCAGGAAGTGTGCAGCTTTGGTAATTAGAGCTTCCGTGTGTGTGGGGGGGGGTTATGTGCGCCCCGCTGACTGAGGGCTTTTCCGTGTTTTTATCACAGTGGGATTATTGTTCCACTGTGATTGTGTCGCTGGGGTGACTCCATGAGGAGTGGATGGATGCGCCCTGAACAAACACGTGTCAGGGAGTGGGACACTTGTGGACGTGGATGTGATTGCAGGTTTTTGTCTTTCATTCAACAAACTGAAACACAAACTATTGAAGTAGCAGTAGAGTGGAAAAACAAGTTATTTGCCTAATTCTGTCTTCATTGTATCCATTAAACCCATACTTGCCAACCCTCCCGAATTTTCCGGGAGACTCCCGAAATTCAGCGCCTCTCCCGAAAACCTCCCGGGACAAATATTCTCCCGAAAATCTCCCGATTTTCAGCCGGAGCTGGAGGCCACGCCCCCTCCAGCTCCATATGCGGACCTGAGTGAGGACAGCCTTTTTTCATGACGGGAGGACAACAGGGTGACAAGAACTAAATCATCCAGACTAGAGATAAATTGTATTATTATGTTTATCTTACTTAAAAATAAATATATTTAATAATTTACACACAAAAAAAACTAAATACATGTTTACTATATTTTGCTAAAAACATCAAAATTAATTGTATTTTTATTTGTATTTTTTCTGACTCCTTATTACATCCAGCCATAGAATTATACATTAAAATAAACATATTTGAAATAATTGATTTTAAATTATCATAATAATTCATTTAAAATGACCATATTTAATTATTAAAATAATTGCTTGTTTATCAACAACTTTAGCATTTTATTCATTACATTTTGAAACTCTCAGAAGCCAAATTATGTTATATTCCTTAATATTTATTTATGCAAGTTTGAAGTATCAATTATCTAAACACAGTTTTGTTTGCATATTTTCAGGATGTAGATATATATATATATATATATATATATATATATATATATATATATATATATATATATATATTAGAGATGCGCGGATAGGCAATTATTTCATCCGCAACCGCATCAGAAAGTCGTCAACCATCCGCCATCCACCCGATGTAACATTTGATCAGAACCGCACCCGCCCGCACCCGCCCGTTGTTATATATCTAATATAGACGATGCAAGGCATTAGTGAGGTTATAAAGCTTTTGCCTGTTAAAGAAAGGAGACTGATCCAATGCAGCATAGACATTCGCGTGCCACGCTGTCACGACCCAGACGCACACCAGTGCGCAATCATATGGGAGCCGCGCTGAGCGCACCTCCAAGCGCGTCTCGCTGCCGGCGACGGCCGGGTATGGGCCCGACGCTCCATCCATTTTCAGGGCTAGTTGATTCGGCAGGTGGGTTGTTACACACTCCTTAGCGGGTTCCGCCTTCCATGGCCACCGTCCTGCTGTCTATATCAACCAGGGTGAGCCCCACCCCTTTCGTGAGCGCACTGCGCGCGGAGTGACCCCTGTTACGCGCCCCCGGCAACAGGGGTGGCGGGCAGGTAAGCTGCGCGGGCGGAGCGCGCGGAGTGACCCCTGTTACGAGCCCCCGGCCACGGGGGTGGCGGGCAGGTAAGCTGCTTACCTGCTGCGCGTGACGCCGGCCGCGGCGAAGGCGGACGAGGCGGGGTGTCGGTGCGGTGGGCGCGGTGGTGACCCTGGACGTGCGTCGGGCCCTTCTCGCGGATCGCCTCAGCTACGGCTCCCGGTGGGGCCCTCTCAGGGGAAGGGGCCTCGGTCCCGGACCCCAGCGAGGCGTCGGGGGCCTTCTCCGCTCCGTAAAAGTGTCCATCTCTTCTTTTTTTTTTTCTTCTGTTGTGGCATATGCTGCAGGTGCCTGCTCGTTTTTCGTATGTGGGTAACAACATTTAACTATGTATATATATTTACCAATTGGTTTAACTGCCACCCGCCTGAATCTATTTAAAATCTAATTTTTTTTTATTTCAACCGCCCGACCCGACCTGACCCGCGGATAAAATCTAATTTTTTTAAATTTCATCCGCCCGATCCGCGGATAATCCGCGGACTCCGCGGTTGTGCCCGCAAACCGCGCATCTCTAATATATACATCTAAGAAATACTCGACTTTCAGTGAATTCTAGCTATATATATATATATATATATATATATATATATATATATATATATATATATATATATATATATGTATATATATATATATATATATATATATATTTATTTTATTAAATGTATATATATATATATAAATTGTATTATATATATATATATATATATATATATAAAAATAAATACTTGAATTTCAGTGTTCATGTATTTAGACATATACACACACATAACACTCATCTACTCATTGTTGAGTTAAGGGTTGAATTGTCCATCCTTGTTCTATTCTCTGTCACTATTTTTCTAACCATGCTGAACACCCTCTCTGATGATGCATTGCTGTGTGGCACGCACAAAAGTGCTTTCATCAAATGCACTAGATGGCAGTATTGTCCTGTTTAAGAGTGTCACAACATTGCTGTTTACGGCAGACCGACTGCTTTACGGTATACAAAAACGTGACTGCTGTTGTTGTGTGTTGTTGCCGCGCTGGGAGGACGTTAATGAAACTGCCTAACAATAAACACACATAAGAAACCAAGAACTCGCCCTCCATCATTCTACACTTATAACGTGAATGGGCAGGTATGCTGGTTATATTTTGGGTTAGCGGACTCGGGAGGTTTTCGGGAGAGGCGCTGAATTTCGGGAGTCTCCCGGAAAATCCGGGAGGGTTGGCAAGTATGATTAAGACAGCACATGTGGAAACATTAGGAATAGGAAGAGGAACAGGATAGGTGGAGTGCCGTAGAAATAAATTAGATTGGAAAGTGTTTGTGACATGAGGTACTTTCTGGATGTGTGTGTACTTTTATACATGTCACACACACACACACACACACACACACACACACACACACACACACACACACACGTGTTTGCTAGTGTTGAGGCATGTTGGGCCGAGGGAGAAGGTGTGGTGCTGGTTCTGGACTTCATTCTTGCATGTTTGACTCTTTTCATCACAGCTTTTCTGCCTCAGAGATCCTCAACTGACAAAAACTACTTTTTATTGACAAAAGACACAAAAGAACTCTGTTGTTCCTGCTTTTTGTCACAAGACGTCAGGGTGTCAAACTTGTGCAATTAAAAGGCCACATCGCAATTATGGCTGCCATATATATATATATATATGTATGTGTGTGTGTGTGTGTGTGTGTGTGTGTGTGTGTGTGTGTGTGTGTGTTTACTGTAGACTTGCGTCTGGGTGGAACCTCATCTGGAGGATATTTCTCATTCCTAAAATATTTGTTTGTTTCTGTGCCATAAGAGTGTTTAGAAAATGACCAAAGTTGGGCTTAGAAGGCTCACACACACACACACACACACACACACACACACACACACACACACACACACACACACACACACACACATGCTTATCTTCTTGTTTTTAATGGCTATGTTGTGTGTCATATTGTCATAAAAACTACACTTAACAGACTTTAGTGGTTTGAACTCTCAGTGATTTGTGTATTTTTTTGCTGGGAGGCCCCACGGGGCCCCTCTTGTACTGTGGGACTATCATAGTCCATTATTACATTTCAGGGTCAGCCATGGAACAGTGACCCCCTAAATGAATCATGAAAACAACGTACTGTAGCTTTAAGAAGACATGTATGTACTTCCTGGAGTACGCATGACAGAAAGTGTTCGAGCAAACTCTGCATATTTAGCTTTTTATGGTTTGTCTTATCTAAACAATCTTTGTTTACGCGGAAAATGATGGATGTGTTTTCTCCTGATGGTCTTAAAGGGGAACTGCTCATTTTTGGGGGGGATTATGCTTATCATTCCCAATCTTTACATAAGAAAATAATCATTCTAAGTCGTAAAATATGGCAAGTAGGAGGCGGCTAACAATGAAACTAATGGAAATACAAAAAAGCCAAAAAAAAAAACCATCCAAAAAACACCAACAATACTCCATTTACATGTGGTGACCTGAATGTTAACAAGTGTTAGCGATATTGTTATTATAAGCGCTAACTCAGAGGAACTACTTTTAGTGCTAACTAGCTCATGCTGCTATATTGACATATTGAGCTGCTGCATGGCCTCTGAGTCGGTGAAAGTTAATTGTAGATGATAAATCATGTCTCTCACCTGGATAGTAGAAGGTTGTGGACATAAACCCACAAGTCGGTCAACTTTCACATCCAACTTAGACCCGGAGACGGCCAGAAAGACACAAACAAACTATTTTTTAACCTTTTGTGAGGATGATGATGAATTGTTGATGTAAAGGGGAAGATACAAACATCCCATCAGTCTTTATCCCAGTGAGAGCAGACATTGTACAGTAAGTGATTGTTTTATTATGATGATCGTTTGTATTTCTGATCCGGTCGCAGAGTGAGTATGCGGCGTCAACGCCACGAAGGTTGCTATTGTTGTGTACAAGCTAGCCGGTTACTGCTAATCAGTTTGACGAGCAGGAAATGCAGAGTTAAGAGGTTCTTCTTGGTCTCGTAAAAGACTGGCTTCGTTCTCTCAGCTCACTCCGGCATTCTATATTTTGGAATGTTGCAAATGCGTACGCTTCTTAGTCGTATGACTTGTTACCTGCCGCATGCTAACTGTTAGCATGCTAACGTTTGGTATTCAAATTCGGCCCGCACATTTTGCACATTTCTGCATTCACACGAAAATTTCTCCCAAAATTGCGTATTTTTGTTTTTTTTTGTGTATTGTTCTATTCCGTAAAGTTTTTATTTTGTCTTCAGAATGTGTAGCGGGCCCATAAAAAACAAGCTGTGGGTCGCAAAACGTCCCCAGGGCCGCAAGTTAAACACCCCTGACTTGGCCAAAATGAGTGATAGATTGTCTAGCATCTGCATTTTTTTAAAAAAAAATGACACAGCAAAGCAACTTTTAAATGTGAAGCAAACACAAAGCACTGGACTGCAATTAGAGACGAAAATATCAGTTATTATTATCATGACCTTGCTGCTCTTCGCTCTCGGCGTACACAACTTCTGATATTTAGCTAATATTCAGCATCTGTGGAACGCTCTCCCTGACCACCTGAGGGCACCACAGACTGTGGATGCTTTTAAAAAAGGCTTAAAAACACTTCTTTTTCAAAAAGCCTTTTTATAGATATATGCATACTAGTTCTAGCTATTAGGCTGCTCTAGTTTTTATTTGTATTTATTTTTATTATTATTATATTTTTTTTAATACACTGTAGCACTTTGAGGTTGTTTGCTCAATGTAAAGAGCTTTTTACAAATAAAATCTATTATTAATATTATTATTATTATTATTATTATTATTATCATCATGCCTCGGGCCAGACAGCAGTTTTTGTTCAGTACGATTGTTAAATGTGGAAAAATATGGACATTTAAAAACTATATGTGCTCCGTTGAAACAACAATGGCAACATGAACTAGCCGGTGGTGTTCTTGTCAGTTTAAAAACAAATTCAGAACTGTATGAAATATTACTATTTACCACAACACAACGAGCAGTAACACGACACACAACAATGCCATCATTATCATTATATATTGTACCAAAGATATTCTGAACGGACACAACATTTAGCACACAGAACACAATGGTTGTTTGCAATCGTAACAAAGTATGGATATAATTCATGTCACACTTTACATCATAACAACTATTACTGTAACGCATTGCAGTTGAACACCGCTGCTACACAACAACACACACTTACAATCAGTTGTGTAGATTCTCATGCATCTCTTCCATTGTCATTATGTTGTGTAACTGTTTCAGTTACATTTTGGAAAATTATTTAAAAGTACAAAAACCCTTAAATTGATATCTTTATTGTCAGTGATATAAATTAGCCTTTTTTTTTTGTCTTTTTTAATTGTATCATATTATTTTTAATACTCTATTTGTATTTGCTTGTATTTTCTTTCCTTGACATGTTTGCTCAACCCATACTTGCCAACCCTCCCGGATTTTCCGGGAGACTCCCGAAATTCAGCGCCTCTCCCGAAAACCTCCCGGGACAAATTTTCTCCCGAAAATCTCCCGAAATTCAGGCGGAGCTGGAAGCCACGCCCCCTCCAGCTCCATGCGGACCTGAGTGACGTCAGGTGCGCAACACCACGTAAATCGTTGGCCAACCAAAAAGTAACCCCAGTACGCTATAGCCAACATTCACCAGGAGATGGCAACAGACAAACATAGATCACTCTATTACATTCCTCCCCTTTTAGAAATGTATAGAAGTTACTCAAAATAAATAAACAACCCAACCAAAAAATGCAGCAGCTCAATTAAAAAACTGTACTTAAGCCACATTCTTTTCTTTTTTTTTTTTGTACTGAACTCTTAACCCTCATTTGTAAAAAAATAACATGCTTATTATACAAACAGTATTTGTACATCTTTAACACAGATTTTTATACTGTCTTCAGAGATTCAGTTTTTTTGGTGGTACTCGAAACCTTTCTGGGTACCTGCGAAAGGGTGTTCAGCATGGTTGGAAAAATAGTGACAGAGAATAGAACAAGGATGGACAATTCAACCCTTAACTCAACAATGAGTAGATGAGTGTTGTGTGTGTGTATATGTGTAAATAAATGAACACTGAAATTCAAGTATTTCTTTCATTTATATATATATATATATATATATATATATATATATATATATATATATATATATATATATATATATATATATGTCTTAATAAGGTTATCCAAAAAATAGTGCTCGATACCGTAGTAGAGCGCAATATATGTATGTGTGGGAAAAAAATCACAAGACTATTTCATCTCTACAGGCCTGTTTCATGAGGGGGGGTACCCTCAATCATCAGGAGATTTTAATGGGAGCATTTGCATACCATGGTTTATATAGGGCACAGAGTGGGTGGGTACAGGCTGGCGTAGGGGCGTGGTGATTGGCTCATGTGTTACCTAGGAGGTGTTTCCGTCTATGGCGGCATGTTGTTACAATTGTTTGCTGAGCAAACACATTTGGGACCTCAAAGACAATAATGTTGAATATTCAATAACATGGCAAATTCTTGCATCCAGCACACCTTACAATAGTGGTAATAAAAGATGCAACCTATGCTTGAAAGAGAAACTGTTTATTATTTACCGTCCAGACCTGTCATCCCTCAACAAGCGCAGCGAAATTGTAACAACATGCCGCCATAGACGGAAACACCTCCTAGGTAACACATGAGCCAATCACCACGCCCCTAGGCCAGCCTGTACCCACCCACTCTGTGCCCTATATAAACCATGGTATGTGAATGCTCCCATTAAAATCTCCTGATGATTGAGGGTACCCCCCTTCATGAAACAGGCCTGTAGAGATGAAATAGTCTTGTGATTTTTTTCCCACACATACATATATATATATGTATATATATATATAATAAAATAAATATATTTATAGCTAGAATTCACTGAAAGTCAAGTATTTCTTATATATATATATATATATATATATGTATATATATAAATATATATATATATATATATATGAAATACTTGACTTGGTGAATTCTAGCTGTAAATATACTCCTCCCCTCTTAGCCCCGCCCCCAACCACGCCCCCGCCACACCCCGACCACGCGCCCCCCCCCCACCCCACCTCCCGAAATCGGAGGTCTCAAGGTTGGCAAGTATGGCTCAACCTGATGTGTGAAATTGTTGAATATGTTGAAAGTGCCTTGACTTGTATGTACAATGTGGATATATGTTTGTTATAATAAAATAAATTAAAACATTAAAAAAAAAAAGTTGTGTAACTGTGTCATATTTGCTGCCCTCTAGCGGCCTTTAAGATCAGTTGTGTAGATTTCCATGCATTGTCATTAGGTTGTAACTGTGTGGTCTTTGCTGCTCTCTGGCGTCCTAATGTTGTATTGCATCTTTTCATGCATTGTAATTAGGTTGTAACTGTGTGGTCTTTGCTGCCCTCTAGCGTCCTAATATTGTATTGTATCTTTTCCCATGTGGGCGAACACACCTTTGACAACTATCCATCCATCCATTTTCTACCGCTTATTCCCTTTGGGGTCGCTGGAGCCTATCTCAGCTACAATAACTAGTACACACAAAATAGGCACATTGACTGTTTCCATAGTTACCAGATCACTACTGTACGTTGCACGATGTATATTGCAGTTGTAACGTAAATAATATTTGAGGGGATTAGAACCTTAGGACTCCGCCAAGGCTGCCCTTTGTCACCCATTCTGTTCATAACTTTTATGGACAGAATTTCTAGGCGCAGTCAAGGCGTTGAGGGGATCCGGTTTGGTGGCTGCAGGATTAGGTCTCTGCTTTTTGCAGATGATGTGGTCCTGATGGCTTCATCTGGCCAGGATCTTCAGCTCTCGCTGGATCGGTTCGCAGCTGAGTGTGAAGCGACTGGGATGAGAATCAGCACCTCCAAGTCCGAGTCCATGGTTCTCGCCCGGAAAAGGGTGGAGTGCCATCTCCGGGTTGGGGAGGAGATCTTGCCCCAAGTGGAGGAGTTCAAGTACCTCGGAGTCTTGTTCACGAGTGAGGGAAGAGTGGATCGTGAGATCGGTGCAGCGTCTTCAGTAATGCGGACGCTGTATCGATCCGTTGTGGTGAAGAAGGAGCTGAGCCGGAAGGCAAAGCTCTCAATTTACCGGTCGATCTACGTTCCCATCCTCACCTATGGTCATGAGCTTTGGGTTATGACCGAAAGGACAAGATCACGGGTACAAGCGGCCCAAATGAGTTTCCTCCACCGGGTGGCGGGGCTCTCCCTTAGAGATAGGGTGAGAAGCTCTGCCATCCGGGGGGAGCTCAAAGTAAAGCCGCTGCTCCTCCACATGGAGAGGAGCCAGATGAGGTGGTTCGGGCATCTGGTCAGGATGCCACCCGAACGCCTCCCTAAGGAGGTGTTTAGGGCACGTCCGACCGGTAGGAGGCCGCGGGGAAGACCCAGGACACGTTGGGAAGACTATGCCTCCCGGCTGGCCTGGGAACGCCTCGGGAACCCCGAGAGGAGCTGGACGAAGTGGCTGGGGAGAGGGAAGTCTGGGCTTCCCTGCTTAGGCTGCTGCCCCCACGACCCGACCTCGGATAAGCGGAAGAAGATGGATGGGATTAGAACCTTCAGTCTTCTCCAGCAAGTTTTCTTTTCATCAAATTCATTTTATTTGATGGAATTATGAGACGTCATATTTCAGTTTTGTGAAAACTCCCAAACATTTCTGCAGTGAACTTTATCTGTCAAAATGTTGACGAATGAATCTTATGTCTTCAAGTATTGATATTTTATTACACATTTTTATGTTTTTATGTGTAAATGTATTTGTATAAAATAAAATGACAAACAGGTCCTAGGTGAGGGACCAGATAAAGACCTCTTTGGACACACAATATCGAGGACCAAGGTTTCTCTCGCCCGGACACGGCCCTCCGGAACTTGGCCTGGAGGTGGATGGCGAGCGTCTGCCCCCGTGGGACCCACCAGGGTACAGCCCGAAGATGCAACGTGGGTCCCCCCTCCAATGGACTCACCACTCATAAGAGGGGCTATAGAGGTCAGGTCCAGTGTGAGCTGTGCCGGATAGTCCAACCTCGGATTCAGGAGGAACAGTGTGGTTTTCGTCCAGGTCGTGGAACTGTGGACTAGCTCTATACTCTGGACAGGGTCCTTGAGGGTGCATGGGAGTTTGCCCAATGTGCTTTGTGGATTTGGAGAAGGCATTCGATCGTGTCCCTCGGGAAGTCCCGTGGGGAGTGCTCAGAGAGTATGGGGTATCGGACCGCCACACCGCTCCCTGTATGATCAGTGTCAGAGCCTGGTCCATATTGCCGGCAGTAGGTTGGACCAGTTCCCGGTGAGGGTTGGACTACTCAGTGTCCTAGTGGTTAGAGTGTCCGCCCTGAGATGGATAGGTTGTGAGTTCAAACCCCGGCCGAGTCATACCAAAGACTATAAAAATGGGAGCCATTACCTCCCTGCTTGGCACTCAGCATCAAGGCTTGGAATTGGGGGTTAAATCACCAAAAATGATTCCCGGGCGCGGCCAACGCTGCTGCCCACTGCTCTCCTCACCTCCCAGGGGGTGATCAAAGGTGATGGGTCAAATGCAGAGAATAATTTGGCCACACCTAGTGTGTGTGTGTGTGTGTGACAATCATTGCTAGTTTAACTTTAACTTCGTCAAGGCTGCTCTTTGTCACCGATTCTGTTTACACTTTTTATGGACAGAATTTCTAGGCACAGTCAGACCGTTAGGAGGATCCGATTTGGTGGCTGCAGGATTAGGTCTCTGCTTTTTGCAGATGATGTGGTCCTGCTGGCTTCATCTGGCCAGGATCTTCAGCTCTCACTGGATCGGTTCGCAGCGACTAAGATGAAAATCAGCACTTCCAAATCCGAGTCCATGGTTCTCGTCCGGAAAAGGGTGGAGTTGCCATCTCCGGGTTGGGGAGGAGATCCTTCTCCAAGTGGAGGAGTTGAAGTACCTTGGGGTCTTGTTCTCGAGTGAGGGGAGAGTGGATCGGTGCGGTGTCTGCAGTGATGCGGAGCCTGCATCAGTCCCTCGTGGTGAAGAAGGAGTTGAGCCGGAAGGCAAAGCTCTCGATTTACCGGTCGATCTACGTTCCCATCCTCACCTATGGTCATGAATTTTGGATTATAACCCAAAGGACAAGTACCCTGATTTTTTGACAAAAAAAATTCAGACTTTTTGACACTTAGAAAAAATCCAGACTGTTTGATCAAAACAATTCCAACTTTTTTACCAAAAAAATCCAGACTTTTTGCCCAAAAAAATTCTGACTTTCTGACACTTTCAAAAAATCCTGACTTTTTGACCAAAAAAAATCGGACTTTTTGACACTTAGAAAAAAATCCCAACTTTTTGACATTTTTTTTAACTTTTTGACACTTAGAAAAAATCCCAACTTTTTGACCAATTTTCTTTTGACTTTTTGACAAAAAAAATTCCAACTTTTTGACACTTAGAAAAAAATCCTGACTTTTTGCCAAAAAAAATTCCGACTTTTTGACACTTAGAAAAAATCCCGACTTTTTGATTAAAAAAATCCAGACTTTTTGACAAAAAAATGTCCAACTTTTTGACACTTAGAAAAAAAATTCCAACTTTTTTACCAAAAAAATCCAGACTTTTTGACAAAAAAAATTCAGACTTTGACACTTTCAAAAAATCCTGACTTTTTGACCAAAAAAATTCTGACTTTTTGACACTTAGAAAAAATCCCAACTTTTTGACATTTTTTTTTACTTTTTGACACTTAGAAAAAAAATTCCAACTTTTTTACCAAAAAAATCCAGACTTTTTGATAAAAAAAATTCAGACTTTGACACTTTCAAAAAATCCTGACTTTTTGACCAAAAAAATTCGGACTTTTTGACACTTAGAAAAAATCCCAACTTTTTGACAACATTTTTTTTGACTTTTTGACACTTAGAAAAAATTCCAACTTTTTGACCAATTTTTTTTGACTTTTTGACAAAAAAAATCCAACTTTTTGACACTTAGAAAAAAATCCAGACTTTTTGCCAAAAAAAATTCCGACTTTTTGACACTTAGAAAAAATCCTGACTTTTTTACCCAAAAAAATCGGACTTTTTGACACTTAGAAAAAATCGCAACTTTTTGACAATTTTTTTTTGACTTTTTGCCAAAAAAATTCCAACTTTTTGACACTTAGAAAAAAATCCTGACTTTTTGCCAAAAAAATTCCGACTTTTTGACACTTAGAAAAAATCCCGACTTTTTAACAAAAAAAATTCAGACTTTCCGACACTTGGAAAAAATCCTGACTTTTTGACCAAAAAAATTTCAGACTTTTTGACAAAAAAAATTCAGACTTTCCGACACTTGGAAAAAATCCTGACTTTTTGACCAAAAAAATTTCGACTTTTTGACCCAAAAAATCCAGACTTTTTGACAAAAAAATTTCCAACTTTTTGACACTTAAAAAAAAAAGTCCAATTTTTTGACACTTAGAAAAAACCTGACTTTTGACCAAAAAAAATCTGACTTTTTGACACTTAGAAAAAATCCCAACTTTTTGACAATTCTTTTTGACTTTTTGACCAAAAAAAATTCAGACTTTCCGACACTTGGAAAAAATCCTGACTTTTTGACCAAAATTTTTTCGACTTTTTGACCCAAAAAATCCAGACTTTATGACAAAAAAATGTCCAACTTTTTGACACTTAGAAAAAAAGTCCAATTTTTTGACACTTAGAAAAAACCCGACTTTTTGACCAAAAAAAATCTGACTTTCTGACACCAGGAAAAAATCGTGACTTTTTGACCAAAAAAATTCAGACTTTTTGACACTTAGAAAAAATCCCAACTTTTTGACAATTTTTTTTTAACTTTTTGACCAAAAAAATCCACTTTTTTTGACAAAAAAAATCCCAACTTTTTGACAATTCTTTTTGACTTTTTGACCAAAAAAAATTCAGACTTTCCGACACTTGGAAAAAATCCAGACTTTTTGACCAAAAAATTTTCGACTTTTTGACCCAAAAAATCCAGACTTTTTGCCAAAAAAATTCCAACTTTTTGACACTTAGAAAAAAATCCTGACTTTTTGCCAAAAAAATTCCGACTTTTTGACACTTAGAAAAAATCCCGACTTTTTGACAAAAAAAATTCAGACTTTCCGACACTTGGAAAAAATCCTGACTTTTTGACCAAAAAAATTTCCGACTTTTTGACAAAAAAAATTCAGACTTTCCGACACTTGGAAAAAATCCTGACTTTTTGACCAAAAAAATTTCGACTTTTTGACCCAAAAAATCCTGACTTTTTGACCAAAAAAATTTCGACTTTTTGACCCAAAAAATCCAGACTTTTTGACAAAAAAATGTCCAACTTTTTGACACTTAAAAAAAAAAGTCCAATTTTTTGACACTTAGAAAAAACCTGACTTTTTGACCAAAAAAAATCTGACTTTTTGACACTTAGAAAAAATCCCAACTTTTTGACAATTTTTTTTGACTTTTTGACCAAAAAAAATTCAGACTTTCCGACACTTGGAAAAAATCCTGACTTTTTGACCAAAAATTTTTCGACTTTTTGACCCAAAAAATCCAGACTTTATGACAAAAAAATGTCCAACTTTTTGACACTTAGAAAAAAAGTCCAATTTTTTGACACTTAGAAAAAACCCGACTTTTTGACCAAAAAAAATCTGACTTTCTGACACCAGGAAAAAATCGTGACTTTTTGACCAAAAAAATTCAGACTTTTTGACACTTAGAAAAAATCCCAACTTTTTGACAATTTTTTTTTAACTTTTTGACCAAAAAAATCCACTTTTTTTGACAAAAAAAATTCCAACTTTTTGACACTTAGAAAAAAATCCTGACTTTTTGACCAAAAAAATTCCGAATGTTTGACACTTGGAAAAAATTCCAACTTTTTGACATTTAGAAAAAAATCCAGCTTTTTTTGACAAAAAATGTCCGACTTTATAACACTTGGAAAAAATGCCGAATCAGGTGACAATATCAACTATCAAGTGTGGTTGATTCTTTGCATTGAGTGAGAAGAGGACATCAAAATGAAGAAATTGTGGATAAAGGAGGAAAAGTCACCTGGACAATTTTTGAATTTTTTTCCAAAGGGAATGTGGTCTGTACATGATGCAAGGCAAGACCCCGCTAATACTACACCACCTTAGCTCACCCTTTAGAGCACAGTTGTGACTTCCTGCCACTAAACCTGCAGAAAATAGTTTTTCTTAGGTTTCTCTATGTTTACAATTTCACACTTTGCACTATTTTCTTACACGAAAGGACAAGAACACGGGTACAAACGGCCAAAATGAGTTTCCTCCGTCGGGTGGCGGGTCTCTCCCTTTAAAAATAGGGTGAGAAGATCTGTCGTCCGGGAGGAGCTCAAGGTAAATCCACTGCTCCTCCACATCAAAAGGTGGTTCGGGCAGGACACGGTGGAGAGACTATGTCTCCCAGCTGGCCTGGGACCGCCTTGGGAAACCCCGGGGTGAGCTGCATGAAGTAACTAGGAGAGGGAAGTCTGGGCTTCTCTGCTTAGGCTGCTGCCCCCGCCACCAGACTTAGGATAAGTGGAAGAAGATGGATGGATGAACTTTGGAGACGTCAATCTAACAATACACACAAATATCTTCAAAATGTTTATTGGACTGAATTGCAACATAAAGATTCAAAGACAGACAATATTTGTTTTATTATCAAAGAGTTCACTAGCAGGGAAGAGGACATCTTGTCTTATTGAGGTCACACAAAGCTTTCATTTTCACCAGGAAGCACAAACTAATCAAAAGGTGTGGAGTAGAAACTCATCAAAAGGTGTGGAGTAGAATCTAATCAAAAGGTGTGGAGTAGAAATTAATCAAAAGGTGTGGAGTAGAAACTAATCAAAAGGTGTGGAGTAGAAACTAATCAAAAGGTGTGGAGTAGAAATTAATCAAAAGGTGTGGAGTAGAAACTAATCAAAAGGTGTAGAGTAGAAACTAATCAAAAGGTGTAGAGTAGAAACTAATCAAAAGGTGTGGAGTAGAAACTAATCAAAAGGTGTGGAGTAGAAACTAATCAAAAGGTGTGGAGTAGAAATTAATCAAAAGGTGTGGAGTAGAAACTAATCAAAAGGTGTAGAGTAGAAACTAATCAAAAGGTGTAGAGTAGAAACTAATCAAAAGGTGTGGAGTAGAAACTAATCAAAAGGTGTGGAGTAGAAACTAATCAAAAGGTGTGGAGTAGAAACTAATCAAAAGGGTTGGATTAGAAACTAATCAAAAGGTGTAGAGTAGAAACTAATCAAAAGGTGTGGAGTAGAAACTAATCAAAAGGTGTGGAGTAGAAACTAATCAAAAGGTGTGGAGTAGAAAGTAAGCACAAGATTGCGAGAGGAGCAAACTGGTGGTGACAAACTACACAAATGAAGACAACAAATGATGGAATAAAAACACTGCTATGTACATTTTTACACAAACTTGAGAGAAGCGAGCAGGGGAGGACACCTGAGCAGCTTCACCTGTGGAGAAGCTGGTTGCCATGGATATTACATATGTTGTGTAGACATCAATACACATTACTTCTACACGTATCTCAGGTGTGGTTGAACAAAATATGACTATAGATATCTCAGGTGTGGTTGACCAAAATGTAATTATTGATATCTCAGGTGTGGTTGAACAAAATATGACTATAGATATCTCAGGTGTGGTTGACCAAAATATAATTATTGATATCTCAGGTGTGGTTGAACAAAATATGACTATAGATATCTCAGGTGTGGTTGACCAAAATATAATTATTGATATCTCAGGTGTGGTTGAACAAAATATGACTATAGATATCTCAGGTGTGGTTGACCAAAATATAATTATTGATATCTCAGGTGTGGTTGAACAAAATATGACTATAGATATCTCAGGTGTGGTTGACCAAAATATAATTATTGATATCTCAGGTGGGGTTGAACGAAATATGATTATAGATATCTCAGGTGTGGCTGAACAACATATGGTTATAGATATCTCAGGTGTGGCAGAACAAAATATAGTTATAGATATCTCAGGTGTGGTTGAACAAAATATGACTATAGATATCTCTGGTGTGGTTGAACAAAATATGACTATAGATATCTCAGGTGTGGTTGACCAAAATATAATTATTGATATCTCAGGTGTGGCAGAACAAAATATGACTACTGATATCTCAGGTGAGGTTGAACAAAATATGACTACTGATATCTCAGGTGAGGTTGAACAATTGATTACAACTTGTCTGCTTGGGCTTTCAGCTTCTTCTCCCAAAGTTTCTGGTGATCAGAGAAGCCTTGCTTGCCCTTGTTGAAGGAGTTGGGTCCCGCCGATGTTGGCGTCTCCCTGAAAAGATGGCCGACATGTCTGCTAAATGATACCACTAAAGCAGCGCACCTTTGTACAGAAAGTCAATCAATCAATCAATCAATCAATGTTTATTTATATAGCCCTAAATCACAAGTGTCTCAAAGGGCTGTGCCAGTAATACCGTATTTTTCGGACTATAAGTGGCAGTTTTTTTCATAGTTTGGCCGGGGGTGCGACTTATACTCAGGAGCGACTTATGTGTGAAATGATGAACACATTAGCGTAAAATATCAAACAATATTATTGATCTCATTCACGTAAGAGACTAGACGTATAAGATTTCATGGGATTTAGCGATTAGGAGTGACAGATTGTATAGCATGTTCTATATGTTATAAGGCTGAAATGACGCGTCGACGTAGTCGACGTCATCGGTTACGTAAATACGTCGACGCGTCGCATATTTACGTCACACTACTGTCATGGCGGAGCGCAAAGCAGACGATGCGAGCGAGGGGAAAAAAGCACGCCAAAAGTCGTCAAAAGTGTGGGAGTATTTCAATAAACGGCCTAATAATGTTGTTGTATGCACACTGTGTCGAGCGGAAATGGCCTATCATAGCAGCACAACAGCTATGAACGAACATTTGAAAAGAAAACCCCCGACAGCGTTCTTGCCATCACCATCAACAAGTCAATCGTCCGCGTGCGTATACGTTGTCATTATTACACAAAAACATGAATGTGTCATTTGTATCTGCGTTGTAAATTCATAAACTAAAGCACCGTTTGCTCTGAGAGGCGCGTTTGGCGTGCCTGTTCAGTGTTTACAAAGACGCGCTCCTCTTTAACGCTGTGGAGAGGCGGCGGCGGCGGCGAGCGAGCGGCGAGGCGGGGCGCGCCGGGAGCGACGCCGCAAGAGACAGGGGACGACGAGCGAGCGAGGAAGAGGAGCTGAAAAGCGAGGAAAGAAAGAGAAAAGAGTTGGAAGAGAAAAGACTTTGTGTAAAATTAAAAGATTGTAAACCTGGCAAAGCCGTCTGGCGTTCAGTCTGTCGGTCCTGAAAGAACCCCACGGCACAAGACGTGTCACAAACGCTAACGTTAATTAGTTGTGCAAATACCTTTTACAACATTAACAGTTACATATACTATGTACAAACCAACAATTAACTTTCACTTTAATCATACTATCATTGTTGTGTTATTAAGCAAAATAAGCAATACTTTTACTTTTGTTGAAATGTTTACTCAGTGGCCTAGTGGTTAGAGTGTCCGCCCTGAGATCGGTAGGTTGTGAGTTCAAATCCCGGCCGAGTCATACCAAAGACTATAAAAATGGGAGCCATTACCTCCCTGCTTGGCACTCAGCATCAAGGGTTGGAATTGGGGGTTGAATCACCAAAAATGATTCCCGGGCGCGGCCACCGCTGCTGCCCACTGCTCCCCTCACCTCCCAGGGGGTGATCAAGGGTGATGGGTCAAATGCAGAGAATAATCTCGCCACACCTAGTGTGTGTGTGTGTGACAATCATTGCTACTTTAACTTTAACTTTAACTTTACACTGTACATTTTTTTGTATTGGATGTTTAGCTTTATTTTTGCACATTTTAGCAAATAAGCAATACTTTTACTTTTGTTGAAATGTTTACACTTGTTACAGAATATTTCCGTTTTGCACTTTTTTGTACTGGATGTTTATCTTTATTTTTGCACATTTTAAAGCAAAATAAGCAATACTTTTACTTTTGAAATGCTTATACTATTCCAGAATATTAAGATTTGCACTGGATGTTTACTTTTATATTTGCACATTAAAAAGCAAATAAGCTACTTTTAATTTTGTTAAATGTTAAAAGTTTTAAATGTTTACATTGTTACAGAATATTTTGTCATGTTGTTGTCAATGTTGACTGAGTGGCCATACTTTTTTTTTTTTGTAAATAAAAGCCATGCCTTTTGAAAAAACTGGCCTACATTTATTTTTTCCTCTTCATTTTAAATAAAAAAAATAATCGGTAAAAGGAAAAATAATCTATAGATTAACCGATTAATCGGGAAAAATAATCTATAGATTAATCGATAGAAAAATAATCGTTAGCTGCAACCCTAATATGTTATAGTTATTTGAATGACTCTTACCATAATATGTTACGTTAACATACCAGTTGGTTATTTATGCCTCATATAACGTACACTTATTCAGCCTGTTGTTCACTATTCTTCATTTATTTTAAATTGCCTTTCAAATGTCTATTCTTGCTGTTGACTTTTATCAAATACATTTCCCCAAAAAATGCGACTTATACTCCAGTGCGACTTATATATGTTTTTTACCTTCTTTATTATGCATTTTCGGCCGGTGCGATTTATACTCCGGAGCAACTTATACTCCGAAAAATACGGTACTTGGGAAACACTTTGGTGTTAGCAGCAGAAAGAAAAATACTTTTTTTTAAATGCATTCTGTCAAGAATATGAATGAAACATTCATGTATTGTAACTAGGGCTGGGTGATACATGGAATATACTGGATATATCGTGGGGTTGTCTCTGTGCGATACAGAAAATGACTATATGGTGATATCGAGTACACGTTCTCACACAGTTGCTTTTAGCTGCAGACATTACACTACATGCTCTTACCACTCTTTCTTGTCTCTCCTTCTCACAGAGACATAAAACAAGCGCACCTTCTTACATACGTCACATACGTATACACCCTCCTTGAGCAGAGAGGTAGCAGCATAGCTAAAGTTAGCTGTGGTGCGAGTGGTAATACGAGAGAAAGAAGGTGAGAATCTGGCAACAAATGAAGGAAGAATTAATTCCCAAGAAAAACAGCAGGGGGTCCATCGTCTGGCGGTGGTTTGGCTTCAAGCGGGAAGACGTTGAACAGACAACCGTAATATGTCAAGTATGCGGCAAAAGCGTTGCTACAAAAAGTACCGTATTTTCCGCACTATAAGGCGCACCTAAAAACCACAAATTTACTCAAAAGCTGACAGTGCGGCTTATAACCCGGTGCGCTTTATATATGGATTAATATTAAGATTCATTTTCATAAAGTTTCGGTCTCGCAACTACGGTAAACAGCCGCCATCTTTTTTCCCCGTAGAAGAGGAAGTGCTTCTTCTTCTACGCAAGCAACCGCCAAGGTAAGCACCCGCCCCCATAGAACAGGAAGCGCTTCTTCTTCTACTGTAAGCAACCACCCGCCCGCGTAGAAGAAGAAGAAGCGCGTGGATATTACGTTTCATTTCCTTTGTGTGTTTACATCTGTAAAGACCACAAAATGGCTCCTACTAAGCGACAGGGATCCGGTTCATGAAAAGACGCAATCTCTCCATCCGCACACGGACTACTATTTCACAGCAACTGCCTAAAGACTTTCAAGAAAAGCTGGCTACTTTCCGTGCATATTGTAAAAACAAGATAGCTGAAAAAAAGATCCGGCCAGAGAACATTATCAACATGGACGAGGTTCCACTGACTTTTGATATTCCTGTGAACCGCACTGTGGATACAACGGGAGCACGTACGGTGAATATTCGCACCACAGGGAATGAGAAGTCATCCTTCACTGTGGTTCTAGCTTGCCATGCTAATGGCCAGAAACTTCCACCCATGGTGATATTCAAAAGGAAGACCTTGCCAAAAGAGACCTTTCCAGCCGGCGTCATCATAAAAGCTAACTCGAAGGGATGGATGGATGAAGAAAAGATGAGCGAGTGGTTAAGGTAAGTTTATGCGAAGAGGCCGGGTGGCTTTTTTCACGCAGCTCCGTCCATGTTGATATACGACTCCATGCGCGCCCACATCACGCTGGTTTTTAATATATTATTAAAGTTTGACTGACCTATCTGACTGTTTTTTTTGACATTCCTTTAGCGCAGTTAGATGCGGCTTATAACACGGGGCGGCTTATAGGTGGACAAAGTTTTGAAATATGCCGTTCATTGAAGGCGCGGCTTATAACCCAGGGCGGCTTATGGTGCGGAAAATACGGTAGCATTACTGCTAATTTGTAGCATCATTTGAAAAGTCACCTGCCAAAGAATGAAGAGTGCTTGAAACTCCGCATGTCAACATCTCCGGCCGGTGCCACGCCCACAAAATGCCCAAGCAACCATTTCCACATCAACACCGTATGAAACAAATAGTCAACAACAAAAGGAGATAACGTCCGCAGGAACCTACCACATAGTGAAGGACATACACTATTTGATTTCCTATTATGCAGCTCTTTTTTATTTGACACTTATTGAAATATCTTGTGTGACATCATGCACAAAAGTGCACTTTATTTGTTTGAAACTATTGTAGTGGCATTCTGTACAAAAAGTGCACTTGAATTGAGTGTTGTTTTGATATGTCATCTTAGTGACATCATCTTAGTGACATCATGCACAAAAGTGCACTAATAGCTTGTTTTAAAATGTCTCTGACAATCTTGCACTTTCTGTTTTGGAAATGACATGAATGTTTGTGCCAGAGTGTTTACCTGTGTGTGTGATATCATATGCGATACAAGCAGTCCTGCAGAGTGTTTACTTGTGTGTGATATCATGTGCGATACAAGCAGTCCTGCAGCATGTTTACTTGTGTGTGATACCATGTGCAATACAAGCAGTACTGCAGCATGTTTACTTGTGTGTGATATCATGTGCGATACAAGAAGTCCTGCAGAGTGTTTACCTGTGTGTGTGATATCATATGCGATACAAGCAGTCCTGCAGAGTGTTTACTTGTGTGTGATATCATGTGCGATACAAGCAGTCCTGCAGAGTGTTTACTTGTGTGTGATATCATGTGCGATACAAGCAGTCCTGCAGAGTGTTTACTTGTGTGTGATATCATGTGCGATACAAGCAGTCCTGCAGAGTGTTTACTTGTGTGTGATATCACGTGCGATACAAGCAGTCCTGCAGCATGTTTACTTGTATGTGATACCGTGTGTGACACAAGCAGTACTGCAGCGTGTTTACTTGTGTGTGATATCATGTGCGATACAACCAGTCCTGCAGCATGTTTACTTGTGTGTGATACCATGTGCAATACAAGCAGTACTGCAGCATGTTTACTTGTGTGTGATATCATGTGCGATACAAGAAGTCCTGCAGAGTGTTTACTTGTGTGTAATATCATGTGCGATACAAACAGTCCTGCAGAGGGTTTACTTGTGTGTGATATCATGTGCAATACAAGCAGTCCTGCAGCATGTTTACTTGTGTGTGATATCATGTGCGATACAAGCAGTCCTGCAGCATGTTTACTTGTATGTGATACCATGTGCGACACAAGCAGTACTGCAGCGTGTTTACTTGTGTGTGATATCATGTGCGATACAAGCAGTACTGCAGCGTGTTTACTTGTGTGTGATATCATGTGCGATACAACCAGTCCTGCAGCATGTTTACTTGTGTGTGATACCATGTGCAATACAAGCAGTACTGCAGCATGTTTACTTGTGTGTGATATCATGTGCGATACAAGAAGTCCTGCAGAGTGTTTACTTGTGTGTAATATCATGTGCGATACAAACAGTCCTGCAGAGGGTTTACTTGTGTGTGATATCATGTGCAATACAAGCAGTCCTGCAGCATGTTTACTTGTGTGTGATATCATGTGCGATACAAGCAGTCCTGCAGCATGTTTACTTGTATGTGATACCATGTGCGACACAAGCAGTACTGCAGCGTGTTTACTTGTGTGTGATATCATGTGCGATACAAGCAGTACTGCAGCGTGTTTACTTGTGTGTGATATCATGTGCGATACAACCAGTCCTGCAGCATGTTTACTTGTGTGTGATACCATGTGCAATACAAGCAGTACTGCAGCATGTTTACTTGTGTGTGATATCATGTGCGATACAAGAAGTCCTGCAGAGTGTTTACTTGTGTGTAATATCATGTGCGATACAAGCAGTCCTGCAGAGTGTTTACCTGTGTGTGTGATATCATGTGCAATACAAGCAGTACTGCAGCATGTTTACTTGTGTGTGATATCATGTGCGATACAAGAAGTCCTGCAGAGTGTTTACTTGTGTGTAATATCATGTGCGATACAAGCAGTCCTGCAGAGTGTTTACCTGTGTGTGTGATATCATATGCGATACAAGCAGTCCTGCAGAGTGTTTACTTGTGTGTGATATCATGTGCGATACAAACAGTCCTGCAGAGGGTTTACTTGTGTGTGATATCATTTGCGATACAAGCAGTCCTGCAGAGTGTTTACCTGTGTGTGTGATATCATATGCGATACAAGCAGTCCTGCAGAGTGTTTACTTGTGTGTGACATCATGTGCGATACAAGCAGTCCTGCAGCATATTTACTTGTGTGTGATATCATTTGCGGTACAAGCAGTCCTGCAGCGTGTTTACTTGTGTGTGATATCATGTGCGACACAAGCAGTACTGCAGCGTGTTTACTTGTGTGTGATATCATGTGCGACACAAGCAGTACTGCAGCGTGTTTACTTGTGTGTGATATCATATGCGATACAAGCAGTCCTGCAGAGTGTTTACTTGTGTGTGATATCATGTGCGATACAAGCAGTCCTGCAGCATGTTTACTTGTGTGTGATACCATGTGCAATACAAGCAGTACTGCAGCATGTTTACTTGTGTGAGATATCATGTGCGATACAAGCAGTCCTGCAGAGTTTTTACTTGTGTGTGATATCATGTGCGATACAAGCAGTCTTGCAGAGTGTTTACTTGTGTGTGATATCATTTGCGGTACAAGCAGTCCTGCAGAGTGTTTACCTGTGTGTGATATCATGTGCGATACAAGCAGTCCTGCAGAGTTTTTACTTGTGTGTGATATCATGTGCGATACAAGCAGTCTTGCAGCGTGTTTACTTGTGTGTGATATCGTGTGCAATACAAGCAGTCCTGCAGTGTTTACTATTGTGTGATATCATGTGCGACACAAGCAGAGTGTTTACTTGTGTGCGATACAAGCAGTCCTGCAGCGTGTTTACAGGTAATAAATATTTATGAACGCACCTGCCGACGTTCCTCATCCTCATCTTGGCCTCTGGTGGCATCTCCTCAGGTTCACTCTGCAAGGCGAGAGAACATTTTCATTTCTGTTAGTCTCTCATTTAGATGTGGTGTGGACGTGCAAACACTTCCAGTCAGTCCAAACTTTCTTATGACCCACATATTTGCCATCAAAATAAAAGCCTCAACAGAATAGGTTGTCTTATTTTGAAGGTGTAGTAGAGATAATACTTTACAGATACTGTAATATGTTCATGTTTTCCATAACATCACATTGTTGTGTATTGCAAACTCAAACGTAGAAGCTAGCTTATCTCTTGCCGTAGTTAGCTTTTACGTCTAACACCGTAGCATGCTGATGTGTTCCCCTTTAAATACTCAGCACGTTGAAACAATTTTCAATAAAGTAGTGAATTGTAAAGTACATTCATCCAAATGTTTATTTTCACCGTAGTATGGAATGAGTATCGGATTGTGGAAATTCATAGGCGACTAAAATTATGTTATTGTGACACTCTAGTACCGTATTTTTCGGAGTGTAAGTCGCACCGGCCGAAAATGCATAATAAAGAAGGAAAAAAACATATATAAGTCGCACTGGAGTATAAGTCGCATTTTTGGGGGGAATGTAAAAAAGCCAACAGCAAGAATAGACATTTGAAAGGCAATTTAAAATTAAAGCTGCAAGCAGCATTGGTCGGGCCCGCGTATTTGGCAGGTGCTAGTTTTAAGTGTCCCAATACTATTGTCCAGTTTTAGTCCTAAGTGTCCCAATACTGTTGTCTACTTTTAGTCCTAACTGTCCCAATACCTTTGTCCATTGGTAGTCATAAGTGTCCCAAAACTTTTGTCTACTTTTAGTCAGAATTGTCCCAATACTTTTGTCTAGTGTACCTACCTTGTCTGCATTGTGTGGGCACGCTGGTGCTTCCTGCTTTTAAGCAGCCATCTTAAAAAAAACAGCAGCATCAGCGCAGCGGGTCTTTGAAGGGTCATAAAATCAAAACCGGAGCATCTATACTTTTAATCACAAGGGTTTAATCTCTCTCCTGTGTTAGTTTGAGGCCGAAACGACAAACGCGCTCAGAGGAGATAGATTTTGAAGAAAGGTGACCGGTTTTTACAAATATTTTGTTTTGAAGGGGAAATAGCAAACTTCCTGTTGATTTTTGCTGGGGGTTGTCAATTTATGAAATGTAGGTCTAAGTGAGACCTACACAGAGGTTTTTGTTTCATGTCTCTCCGACCTTCCCAGTGGGAGTTACAGGCAGTTTTGTCATTTTTTTCTTCCGAGGAGCAGTTTTTTCTCGCTTTTATAAAAAAAATTGCTCTAGAGCGCAATTTTGAGATTTGGGGTTAGGTTTTTTTATTGGATCGCAATTTTTGCCAGTCCTGATGTGTGTGTTCAGTTTGGTGAGTTTTGAAGCGTGTTAAGGGGGTCAAATTACAGCTCAAAGAGGCAAAAGTGACTGTTTTTAGTACTTTTTTGTCTTGAAGGGGGAATTGCCAACTTCCTGTTGATTTTTGCCTGAGAATATACTATTATGAAATCGAGGTCTAAGTCAGACCTACATAAAGGATTTTGTTTCATGTCTCTCCGACCTTCCTAGTGTGAGTTACAGGCAGTCTAGTTTTTTTTTTCCTAGGGGGCGCTAGAGCGCAATTTTGAGTTTTGTGGTTCGTTTTTTTTTAAAAGGCAATTTTCGCAGGTCCTGATGTGTGGGTCAAATCTGGTGAGTTTTGAAGCATGTTAAGTGGGTCAAATTACAGCTCAAAGAGGCGGTCGGTATAATAATAATAAAGAATAATAATAAAACCTTACAAATTCAATAGGTCCTTATGTCCCATTGTATAAGGACTCCCTTTGGGAGTCCTTATACAATGGGCCATGCGGGCCCTAATAAATGAAGAATAGTGAACAACAGGCTGAATAAGTGTACGTTATATGAGGCATAAATAACCAACTGGTATGTTAACGTAACATATTATGGTAAGAGTCATTCAAATAACTATAACATATAGAACATGCTATACGTTTACCAAACAATCTAATCGCTAAATCCCATGAAATCTTATACGTCTAGTCTCTTACGTGAATGAGATCAATAATATTATTTGATATTTTACGCTAATGTGCTAATCATTTCACACATAAGTCGCTCCTGAGTATAAGTCGCATCCCCGGCCAAACTATGGAAAAAACTGCCACTTATAGTCCGAAAAATACGGTATTCATGTTAGAACTCTGTGTTTCATGTAGTCACCGGGCTTCCTGTTCTACCCAGTAGAAGTAGTAAGTAGACAGGAACATGTGTACAATGCACACCTTTGTGACAGTAATGAAAATAAATAAAAGAATGTAACTACCACATTTTTCATTCAATATAGAAATTCCTGTTTTTTTTCTGCTCAGTCTTGGGTCCAAGGACCAAAATAACCATCAGTGTATTTATTAGGGCCCGCATGGCCCATTGCATAAGGACTCCCAAAGGGAGTCCTTATGCAATGGGACATAAGGACCTATTGAATTTGTAAGGTTTTATTATTATTCTTTATTATTATTATTATGCCGACCGCCTCTTTGAGCTGCAATTTGACCCACTTAACATGCTTCAAAACTCACCATATTTGACCCACACATCAGGACCTGCAAAAATTGCCTTTTGATGAAAAAAACGAACAGCAAAACTCAAAATTGCGCTCTAGCGCCCCCTAGAAAAAAAAAACTAGACTGCCTGTAACTCCCACTAGGAAGGTCGGAGAGACATGAAACAAAAACCTCTATGTAGGTCTGATTTAGACCTAGCTTTCATAATAGTACATTCTCGGGCTAAAATCAACAGGAAGTTGGCAATTCCCCCTTCAAGACAAAAAAGTACTAAAAACGGTCACTTTTGCCTCTTTGAGCTGTAATTTGACCCTCTTAACATGCTTCAAAACTCACCAAACTGAACACACACATCAGGACTGGCACAAATTGCGATTTAATTAAAAAAACCTAACCCCAAATCTCAAAAATTGCGCTCTAGCGCAATTTTTGAATAAAACGCAGAAAAAACTGCTCCTCGGAAGAAAAAAATGACAAAACTGCCTGTAACTCCCACTGGGAAGGTCGGAGAGACATGAAACATGTAGGTCTCACTTAGACCTACATTTCATATATTGACAACCCCCAGCAAAAATCAACAGGAAGTTTGCTATTCCCCCTTCAAAACAAATTTTTTGTAAAAACCGGTCACCTTCCTTCAAAATCTATCTCCTCTGAGCACGTTTGTCGTTTCGGCTTCAAACTAACACAGGAGAGAGATTAAACCCTGTGATTAAAAGTATAGATGGGCGTTTTAATAACTGCTCCGGTTTTGATTTTATGACCCTTCAAAGACCCGCTGCTCTGATGCTGCTGCGCTGCTGTTTTTTTAAGATGGCTGCTTAAAAGCAGGAAG
Source organism: Nerophis lumbriciformis (assembly GCF_033978685.3). Taxonomy (NCBI): domain Eukaryota; kingdom Metazoa; phylum Chordata; class Actinopteri; order Syngnathiformes; family Syngnathidae; genus Nerophis; species Nerophis lumbriciformis. The sequence continues at coordinate 29,312,142 of NC_084562.2, forward strand.
CACCAGCGTGCCCACACAATGCAGACAAGGTAGGTACACTAGACAAAAGTATTGGGACAATTCTGACTAAAAGTAGACAAAAGTTTTGGGACACTTATGACTACCAATGGACAAAGGTATAGGGACAGTTAGGACTAAAAGTAGACAACAGTATTGGGAAACTTAGGACTACCACTGGACAAAAGTATTGGGACACCTACACTGGCCAAAAGTATTGGGACACTTAGGACTACAACTTGACAAAAGTATTGGGACACTTAGGACTAAAACTGGACAATAGTATTGGGACACTTAGGACTAGCACCTGCCAAATACGCGGGCCCGACCAATGCTGCTTGCAGCTTTAATATTATATTTGGGTCAGTAGGAAAGTAGCGTGTACTACGTGTGTACTTACATCATCATCCTCATTGAAAACTGAGGACATGCCAGGTTTCTTTGCAGGAACTGTTGGAGCCGGTTCTTTGGGTTTCTATTGGGACACACAACAAGACAACACGTTGATTAACAACATGTTTACACATCAATCAATTAACAGCAGATACAATATATGTACAAATGATAGCAGTATTTACTGTATACAACTAATTAGTGCTGTCTTGTACAGTACAAAACTATTTTTTTATTCTTCATATTCTCACTAACGTTCGCCACGTTTGTTCTTTGTTTACATTGAGCTGGCAACTACTTACAGTACTACCAACAGTACCGTTTAATCCCTCTTTACCTGGTCTTAGCCCGGGTCTTTAGCGCCGCTCTAGTGGCTCCCTGGAGCTTCTACAAAAACGTACGAAAATGGAAAAATATATGTTTTTGTTTTAATTTAGTTTGTGTAGGACAAACATGACACTAACCTTCCTAATTGTTACAAAGACCACTGTTTGTATGAAACATGCTTCACCGGAGACAGTATTTGGCGAGCGCCGTTTTGTCCTACTAATTCAGGTGGTCCTTGAACTCACCGTAGTTTGTTTACATGTACAACTTTCTCAGACGCTGCCACAGAAAGAGGTGTTTTATGCCCCTCCTTCTTTGTCTCATTTTGTCCACCAAACCTTTTATACTGTACATGAATGCACAAAAGTTAGCTTTGTTGATGTTATTGACTTGTGTGGAGTGCTAATCAGGCATATTTAGTCAGTGCTAATCCATGCTAACATGCTACTTAGGCTAGCTGTGTGTACATATTGCCTCATTATGCCTCGTTTGTAGGTACAGTATATTTGAACTCATTTAATGTCCTTTACTCATGTGCGCTGTGTATTTAATTTATATTTGCATGACCCATTATCTATATGTAATATTGACTTTATTTCTGATAGTTGTTTGTACATCATGCTGTTTCCAGACCACAGCAAACGTTGCCATGTTGTTCCAGACCACAGCAAACATTACCCAGCTTGCAAAGATTTGTTTTGTTCTAATTTTGGCGGTCCTTGAACTCACCGTAGTTGTGTGGACTGTGACGCAACAGTTTGTTTACATGTACAACTTTCTCCGACGCTGCCACAGAAAGACCTGTTTTATGCCCCTCCTTCTTCGCCTCGTTGTTTTTCCACCAAACGTTTTATACTGTACATGAATGCACAAAAGTGGACTTTGTTGATGTTATTGACTTGTGTGGAGTGCTAATCAGGCTTATTTGGTCAGGGCTAATTAATGCTAACATGCTATTTAGGCTAGCTGTGTGTACATATTGCATCATTATGCCTCGATTGCAGCTATATTTGAACTCATTTAATGTCCTTGACTTATGTCCTCTGTGTATCTAATGTATATTTGCATGTCTCATGACACATTATCTGTATGTAATATTGACTTTATTTCTGGTAGTTGTTTGTGCGCCGTGTTGTTCCAGACCACAGCAAACATTACCCAGCTTGCAAAGATTTGTTTTGTCCTACTAATTTCGACGGTCCTTGAACTCACCGTAGTTGTGTGGACTGTGACGCAACAGTTTGTTTACATGTACAACTTTCTCTGACGCTGCCACAGAAAGACCTATTTTATGCCACGCCTTCTTTGTCTCGTTTTGTCCACCAAACCTTTTATACTGTACATGAATGCACAAAGGTGAGCTTTGTTGATGTTATTGACTTGTGTGGAGTGCTAATCAGGTATATTTAGTCAGTGCTAATCCATGCTAACATGCTACTTAGGCTAGCTGTGTGTACATATTGCCTCATTATGCCTCGTTTGTAGGTACAGTATATTTGAACTCATTTAATGTCCTTTACTCATGTGCGCTGTGTATTTAATTTATATTTGCATGACCCATTATATATATGTAATATTGACTTTATTTCTGATAGTTGTTTGTACATCATGCTGTTCCAGACCACAGCAAACGTTGCCATGTTGTTCCAGACCACAGCAAACATTACCCAGCTTGCAAAGATTTGTTTTGTTCTAATTTTGGCAGTCCTTGAACTCACCGTAGTTGTGTGGACTGTGACGCAACAGTTTGTTTACATGTAGAACTTTCTCCGACGCTGCCACAGAAAGACCTGTTTTATGCCCCTCCTTCTTCGCCTCATTGTTTTTCCACCAAACGTTTTATACTGTACATGAATGCACAAAGGTGGACTTTGTTGATGTTATTGACTTGTGTGGAGTGCTAATCAGGCTTATTTGGTCAGGGCTAATTAATGCTAACATGCTATTTAGGCTAGCTGTGTGTACATATTGCATCATTATGCCTCGATTGCAGCTATATTTGAACTCATTTAATGTCCTTGACTTATGTCCTCTGTGTATTTAATGTATATTTGCATGTCTCATGACACATTATCTGTATGTAATATTGACTTTATTTCTGGTAGTTGTTTGTGCGCCATGTTGTTCCAGACCACAGCAAACATTACCCAGCTTGCAAAGATTTGTTTTGTCCTACTAATTTCGACGGTCCTTAAACTCACCGTAGTTGTACTGTGACACAACAGTTTGTTTACATGTACAACTTTCTCCGACGCTGCCACAGAAAGACCTGTTTTATGCCACGCCTTCTTTGTCTCGTTTTGTCCACCAAACATTTTATACTGTGCATGAATGCACAAAGGTGAGCTCTGTTGATGTTATTGACTTGCGTGGAGTACTAATCAAGACATATTTGGTCAGGACTAATCCATGCTAACATGCTATTTAGGAATCATTACGCATCGTTTGTAGGTATATTAATGTCCTTGACTTATGTCCTCTGTGTATTTAATTTATATTTGCATGTCTCATGACACATTATCTGTATGTAATATTGACTGCATTTCTGATAGTTGTTTGTGTGCATGTTGTTCCAGACCACAGCAAACATTACCCGGCTTGCAAAGATTGTAATAAATCCATTAGAAGAAGACGTTTCCTTTAACTCAGACACACACATCTATGTACCTTTGGCCATTCTAAGACAGTTATTTCCAGGAGTTATCTCACCCTCTGAGAAGTTTTACTAATGTTTTCTATTGTTGTAAAAATGTGTAGAATAAATATTACATTTCTGTCAACAAAGATTTGCGTCAGCTTGCGACACACATAGTGCAGATGTTTACTGACTCACACTATTTATGTTTAAATAACTTTTACTGCAAATGAATATCACCTCCAAGTATCGGCCTCCATGACTACTACTAATCAGTATCGGCCCTGAAAAAAACCACATGGGTCGATCTCTAGTACCGTATGTTTATCCAGCTATTTACTCACATTTGCTCCAAGCTTGATGGAAATGGGATTGGACTTTTTGCCAGCCTGACTGCTCAAGCCGAAGCCTATTTTGGAGGCTTTGCGGGGTGCGGGTGTCTCGGCGGGGGGTCCGTCCTCTTCATCGGAGGCGAGGTGCTGGGACGTGCGTTTGAGGGTGCTCGCTCCTCCAGCCAGCGTGCTACAAGAGACAGGCTTAGTTTTCACTCTGCCTCCCTCCTCCTGCGGCCCTGCTTGAGGCAAGACAACTCACCAAGGTGAACAACGGTTGGATTACACAGGTACACCTTTACCTGCGTGGCTATGCTTCAGCCACATTGCTGCACGATGGCAGCGACGGTACAAAATCTTCAAGTTTGAACTAGGGCTTGGCGATCAATGTATGTCATTGTAGACATGGTAGCATTATCAATTAAAATGCCTTTCATTAAAGGTTGGATTTTTTTCTTCTTCTATGGCAGAGGAAAGTGGAAGTGTGGAAGCAAGGTTGGTTGCATGGACAAAGGCACTCGCTCTCTGGTATCCGAGCAACGCAGGAAGTGATCACCGATCATTAGGAGTGACACGCTAACACAAAAATCCAGTTTTTTGACACCTAGAAAAAATCCCAACCTTTTGACAAAAAATTCCGAATTTTTGACACTTAGAAAAAATCCCGACTTTTTAAAAAAATAATACAGAATTTTTGACACTTAGAAAAAATCCCGACTTTTTGACACTTAGAAAAAATCCCGACCTTTTGAAAAAAACATTCAAATTTTTAGACAAAAAAAATCTCGATTTTTTTTGACCAAAAAAAATCAGACTTTTTGACAAAAAATCCTGACTTTTTGACACTTAGAAAAAAATCCAGATTTTTTTACCAAAAAAATTCTGATTTTTTGACACTTAAAAAAAATCCCGACCTTTTGAAAAGAAATTCAATTTTTAGACAAAAAAATCCAGATTTTTTGACCAAAAAAAATCTGATTTTTGACCAAAAAAAATCTGATTTTTTGACACTTAAAATTTTTTTGACTTTTTGACACATTTTTTACATTTAGAAAAAATCCAGAATCCTGACTTTTTGACACTTAGAAAAAAATCCAGATTTTTTAACCAAAAAAATACCGACTTTTTGACACTTAGAAAAAATCCCGACCTTTTGAAAAAAAATTCCATTTTTAGACAAAAAAATCCAGATTTTTTGACCAAAAAAAATCCAGATTTTTTGACCAAAAAAAATCAGATTTTTGACCCAAAAAAATCAGATTTTTTGACACTTAAAAAATCCAGATTTTTTGACAAAATTTTTAGACTTTTTGACACTTAGAAAAAATCCAGACTTTTTGACATTTAGAAAAAAAATCCAGACTTTTTTACATTTACAAAAAATACCGACTTTTTGACATTTACAAAAAATACCGACTTTTTGACCAAAAAAATTCCGACTTTTTGACACTTGGAAAAAATTCCGACTTTTTGACAAAAAATGTCCGACTTTTTGACACTTAGAAAAAATCCCGACTTTTTGACAAAATAATTTCCGACTTTTTGATACTTATAAAAAAATCCAGACTTTTTGACAAAAGAATTTCCGACTTTTTGACACTTATAAAAAAATCCAGACTTTTTGACACTTACAAAAAATCCAGACTTTTTGACCCCAAAATTTCCGACTTTTTGACACTTAGAAAAAATCCAGACTTTTTGACCAAAAAAATTCTGACTTTTTGACACTTAGAAAATGTGAATTTTTTTGTCAAAAAGTCTGGATTTTTTTGGTTACAAAATCATTTCCGACTTTTTGACACTTAGAAAAAAATCCCGACTTTTTGACACTTACAAAAATTTCCGACTTTTTGAGACTTAGAAAAATCCAGAATCAGATGACAATATCAACTATCAAGTGTGGTTGATTATTTGCATTGAGTGAGAAGAGGAAGTCAAAATGAAGAAATTGTGGATAAAGGAGGAAAAGGCACCTCGACAATTTTTGAAATTTTTCCAAAGGGAATGTGGTCTGTACATGATGCAAGGCAAGACCGCTAATACCACACCACCTTAGCTCACCCTTTAGAGCACAGTAGTAACTTCCTGACACTAAACCTGCAGAACATAGTTTTTCTTAGTTTTCTCTATGTTTACATTTTCACACTTTGCACTATTTTCTTACACTTTAGGAAACATTTCTTACATATTCCTTATTTTTGCACCTTCATTTTATGAGCTTATTGTTAAGTCTTCAATATGATTTAACTATTTTGTTGACATTGTTGGAGTGTTTTCCATGTTTGTGTTGACATTTCATTTCTGCCTTGATAACTGAGGGATTATAATCCTATTTTAAATATAAATGTTTACATTCTATACATTTTCTTCTGCTCTTTATTTTCAATTGGTCATGAAAACAATCATTAATTATCGATAAGGACCGATATAAAACATTTACTGTATATCGTGATAAAGTTTACAGCCGTATCGCCCAGCCCTAGTTTGAACTGAAATAAAGATCTAAAAAGAGCCTTTGCCAAATGTGAACTTATCAAGTAAGCATGATATTACATGACTAGTTAAAACACAAATCCAGCATTAAACGATGCATTAGCATTAGCATTGGCTAAACAACAACACCGAGCATGTTAGCGTGATACCACCTTAAAGGTGGCTCCAGTGACAAGGTTATGAACAATACGAAACGTGTAAAAAAAGGCAAGCAAACTGCGAGAGAAATGAGTGTTATATCGTGAAAATAGCACAGATATCACCTCCGTCGTCGGAGTAGTTTCTCCTCTTGCGCTGGAGCTCCGCCATTTTTGCTTCAGTGACGTCACTTCGGCTTCTTCTTCGGTGACGTCACTTCTGCTTCTTCTTCGCCGCTTAGTCCGAGGACCGCGATGCTCTTTAGCGCCACCCTCTATTCGTCAAATCTGCTACAACGCCTTAAATGGCAAATAAACTAAATCCATCTTTTTACTACTTTATATACATCAATTATACACATCAATTAACAATACTGGAAACTTTTAAAAAATTCCGATTTAGAATAAAGTGAATTGCCTTGTTGAAAAAAACAATATTTAAAAAATCTACGGAATGGGATTCTTTAGCGCTCCCGTGCGTCGCTCGTTGCAATGACAAGAGTCATCCTGGACAATATTCATGATAAATTTGTGATTTGTTTTAAAAATGTGCTATTTGGATTTACAAAAATGTGAAAAGGAATTTTACCTTTGCAACCTCATTGCACTATTGGCTAAGTTTTATATGCATACATGTAAGACTCTCAATACCCAACCTGTTTTTTGTGCCTTTAAAAAATAATTAGAACTCTACTTTAAAACGCTTTCTACCGCTAACAACCAAAAAGCTGTGATAACTATGATGCTGTGCTGTGCTCCAAATTTGGATTATTTACGGAACGTGTGTGAGCCTGTGGCTTTACACTTTGTTACATATATAATAGTAATAATAATAGATTTTATTTGTAAAAGCACTTTTCATTGAGCAAACAACCTCAAAGTGCTACAGTGCATTAAAAATAAATAAATAAATAAATAAAATAAAATAAAAACTAGAGCAGCCTAATAGCTAGAACTAGCACACATATATATAAAAAAAGAAAAGAAAAGAAAAAAAGGCTTTTTAAGGGTTTTTAAGCCTTTTTTTTTTAAAGCATCCACAGTCTGTGGTGCCCTCAGGTGGTCAGGGAGAGCGTTCCACAACGGCGGAGCAGAAAGCCCAGTCTCCCATTGTTCGGAGCTTTGTCCTCGGAGGTTGGAGGAAGTTAGCCTGTCGGTGGAGGATTTGGGGGTGAGCAGTTCTTTGAGGTAGAGGGGGGCATTTCCATGGAGACACTGGTGAGGTAGTAGGGAGACTTTGTATTCAAACCTGAGTGTATATATATATATATACATATATATATATATATATATATATATATATATATATATATATATATATATATATATACTATGAACCCACGCCAGGAAACCAGCCAAAAAAGAACAGAAAACGAAACGACATCATCTGGTACAACCCCCCATACAGCAAAAACGTCTCAACGAACATTGGACACAAATTCCTCAATCTGATTGACAAACACTTTCCCAAAGACAACACCCTAAGAAAAGTATTCAACAAGAACAACAGTAAATTGAGCTACAGCTGCATGAACAATATACGACAAATCATCTCAAACCACAACAAAACAATTGCAAATGAGCCGTCAGCCCCCAGACAGAGCGACTCCAAAACCAACAAAGGATGTAACTGTCGAAAGGAACCTGATTGCCCTCTCAACGGGGGGTGCTTACAAACATCAGTTGTCTACCAATCTAAGGTAATACGCAAGGACATTAACACATCCGACACATATGTAGGATTAACCGAGGGAGAATTCAAAACCAGATGGAACAATCACAAGGCTTCTTTCAGGAACAAAAACCTGCGAAATACCACAGAACTCAGCAAACACATTTGGGACCTCAAAGACAATAATGTTGAATATTCAATAACATGGCAAATTCTTGCATCCAGCACACCTTACAATAGTGGTAATAAAAGATGCAACCTATGCTTGAAAGAGAAACTGTTTATTATTTACCGTCCAGACCTGTCATCCCTCAACAAGCGCAGCGAAATTGTAACAACATGCCGCCATAGACGGAAACACCTCCTAGGTAACACATGAGCCAATCACCACGCCCCTAGGCCAGCCTGTACCCACCCACTCTGTGTCCTATATAAACCATAGTATGCGAATGCTCCCATTAAAATCTCCTGATGATTGAGGGTACCCCCCCTCATGAAACAGGCCTGTAGAGATGAAATAGTCTTGTGATTTTTTTCCCACACATACATATATATATATATATATATATATATATATATATATATATATATATATATATATATATATATATATATATATATATATATATATATATATATATATATATATTGTATTCTACTTTAGTTGCTTTATGAGTTTAAAACCCCCTGGCACTCTTTCGTACTGTGTCTGTACTTTGTTTTGTTTATTATTATTTATTTGCTTGTAAGTAAATGTTGCATATTATAAATAAAGGTTTCTAAAAAAAAAAAGTGGTTGAAATTGAGGCGAAAATACTCCATGATTTTTTTTAAAACCCCCACTTGCTCATTTTTTATTTCTTGTTCTCTTTTACTACAAGGTAAGTTATTTTTTGCATACAAAACATTAACGAAGCATTCTGACGTCACAGCATGTGACGTCGCAGAAGCGCCGGAAGTGTTTCTAGGTCACGTGACGGCGAGGGCGCGAATATGGGAAGTGACGTAATATTCGCGCATGCGTGAACAGATCGAGTCTTCCGGCACCGATCGGGTAGCGACGCCGACTGACCGACAGCAGGTAAGGAAGACGACGCCGCTAAATGTCACATTTGTGTCAGTAAACACAACTATGTCTCTTTTTTTTTCATGACAAAAAAATGTATCGTTAGGTTTTATACGGACCTTTGTTTTAGGTTGCTGTGGACTTGCTTTGTTTACATCAGTTCGAGAGGAGCGCGCGGACTTAGCGTTCTGATGACGGGTTTGTGTCCAATAATGAGTTTTAAACACAAATATTTACTCCGGATGGGAAATATAATTTCATGACTCTTATGAAGGGAGCCGGATCATAAGAATTAGTTTTTTTTCAAAGAGCCGTTCAAAAACTGTCAAAAACCATCTTCTTCCGCTTATCCGAGGTCGGGTCGCGGGGGCAGCAGCCTAAGCAGGTAAGCCCACACTTTCCTCTCCCCAGGCACTTCGTCCAGCTCAGACTTGGGCAAATTAAGGCCCGGGGGCAGCTTGCGACCCGTTAAGCTTTTCAATCTGGCCCGCCAGACATTCCCAAACATTTTTTTGTAGATCCTTAAGATGTAAACTGTAGCTGCCATTATGATGTGTAGTGATGTTTTCAAATGACCGTAAGTCTTGAACTATACTAAGTATTTCAATGGTCGGAATCTGCACTTTTGCATGATATAGAAGAATCAGAATCAGAATCAGCTTTATTGTCATTACGCAAGGTAACGAGATTGAGGCCATTCCATACAGTGCGATGTGTGCATGCTAGAAAAACAATGTGCAAATATATAAAAATTTAAAAAATGTAGAAGTGCAATGAGTATGGTGTGAAATGAATATATACATGAAAAAACAAAACAAAAACAGGGTGGTTGGTGGAATGGGTTATTGCACCGAAGAGAAGGCAGTTATGAGGGACAATGGGGCAGTCCGTTCAGGATGGTTATGGCCCTGGGGAAGAAGCTGTTCTTTAGCCTGTTTGTTTTGGTTTTAATGCACCTGTAGCGCTTCCCAGAGGGCAGCAGGTGGAACAGGTCAGAGCCAGGGTGGGTGCTGTCCTTGATGATGGCACTGGCTCTGTTGAGGCAGCGGGAGGTGTAGATGTCCGTCAGAGAGGGGAGAGGGCGGCCGATGATCTTCTGAGCCGTCTTGACCACTAGTTACTAGTTACCATATACTAGTTACTATGGTAATTCCTGAGGGAACTCTCCTGAAGGAATCAATAAAGTACTATCTATCTATCGATAAGTGACGAGGCACCAGGCAGTGTGGGTGGGGAGCGTTTCCACAGAGTGTTTCCAGAGCGGCCAGCCTGAAATGCGGGTGTCAGGGACAGACGCGGAAGGAGATTTTTACAACAAAGTTCTGACCCTTCGCGTTTATATTTTGCTGTGGTTGTTGCATTTTCGTTTCGTTTTGCTAGATTGTAAAACATGTTGGTCGAGAGGGTGAGTGACGTTTATATGTTGTCAATATTCAGTGTTTTATCCTTCGTAGTTCATATTGCAGATCCCACATTCTTTATTGTCATGTACATTCTAGGTGTCTCATTCAGTAAACAAATGTAATATTCCATTCTGTTTTTTAAGGTGGTCTGTCATAACGTTTTTAGCTTTTATCTATAGATAGATGGATATACCGGCCCCCAGACACATTTTTTTTCTCTAAATTTGGCCCCCCGAGTCAAAATAATTGCTCAGGCCTGGGCCATTGTAATGTCTGCTCGCGGAAAAACAAACATCCTAATTTACGATTTGACTCCCTCGAATGGCCTTGACGAAGGAGCAGGCTGTTCTGACAAAATCCCAGAGGACACCTCAATGATGGACGCTTTTGACCTCCCTCCCTCCTCAACGACACCTGGAGTCGAACTTTTGCTTACATGCAGAACGGCCCCAGGCCTATGGACACTACATCAACACACCCAAGACAATGGGCATATACACACACACACACATCCCTCCCCCACCCCACCGCTTGATTCCCCTTTGGGGTGATGGACGGCTGGCAGCGCTTCATAGCAGCAGTCGACCTCCAGGGTCCCAACCCCCCCGTGTTGCGAGTTGTCGTGATTTAATGTAATATGTTTATGAGTGTGTGGCACCTTTTACGGGGAGCCTTGTGGCGACCCATCAGCGTTCCTGTTCTGTAACCCTGTACTCTTTGTTTGTCTAATCTTGAACGGGTTTGTGCTGAAAACATAGTTTCGTTGTACTTGTTGCAATGACAATAAAGACCTGTCCCCCTATCCTATCCGGTCCAGCTCTTCCCGGGGAATCCCGAGGCGTTCCCAGGCCAGCCGGGAGACACAGTCTTCCCAACGTGTCCTAGGTCTTCCCCGTGTCCTCCTACCAGTCGGACGTGCCCCAAACACCTCCCTAGGGAGGCGTTCAGGTGGCATCCTGACCAGATGCCCGAACCACCTCTTCTGGAGCGGCTTTACTTTGAGCTCCTCTCGGATGACACAGTTTCTCACCCTATCTCTAAGGGAGAGACCCGCCACCCGGCGGAGGAAACTCATTTCAGCCGCTTGTACCCGTGATCTTGTCCTTTAGTCATAACCCAAAGCTCATGACCATAGGTGAGGATGGGAACGTAGATCGACCGCTAAATTGAGAGCTTTGCCTTCCGGCTCAGCTCCTTCTTCACCACAAGGGATCGATACAGCGTCTGCATTACTGAAGACGCCGCACCGATCCGCCTGTCGATCTCACCATCCACTCTTCCCTCACTCGTGAACAAGACTCCGAGGTACTTGAACTCCTCCACTTCAGTTTTACAATAAGATGAAAAAGATCGAAATAATTAAATTTACACAAATATTACTCTATTAGTGGGAATTATTCTGAAATACTGGCTTTAATTTCTTTTTTTGTTGTTGTAGTTTTCATTGTAAATATGCCATATTTCCATGCTTTGGCATTACGAGCTTGAATTTTCCCTCACCTAGAAAAACTGTGCAGCATTCTAACAGCATAGAAAAAACGCATAAGCGCGAATAAAGTGCATTAATGGATATAAGAAGTCAAAATAAAACTATTATAACTAGATTTTGCAATTCCGGCAAAAATTGAGTGTGAACGCCCGAAGCCGCCGAATCCCCCGATACATGTGAGTGGAACCGAAAATAATTGAATGTGTGGGTGAGTGGAGTGTGTGGATGTTGGAAGGCTTCAAACCGGATGAGAAATGTGGGAAATGCAGTAGATTGTATATTGCCCAGTCATTGTCAATGGAGAGAAATTCCTGGAAATTCCGGGTAATCAGGGAATTTTCGAAACTGGGAAACATGATGGCTTGAATGTCCAGGGTGAGTCGAGTTTGTGGATGTTAAATATACATACACACATATATATATATATATATATATATATATATATATATATATATATATATATATATATATATATATATATATATATATATATATATATATATATATATAAATAAATACTGTACATACACACATACATACAGTCTTGGTCAAAAGTGTACATAGTAGAGATGCGTGGTTTGCGGGCACAACCGCGGAGTCCGCGGATTATCCGCGGATCGGGCGGATGAAATTAAAAAAAATAAAATTTTATCCGTGGGTCGGGTCGGGCGGTTGAAAAAAAAAAAAAAAAGATTTAAAATAGATTCAGGCGGGTGGCAGTTAAACCAATTGGTAAATATATATACATAGTTAAATGTTGTTACCCACATATGAAAAACGAGCAGGCACCTGCAGCATATGCCACAACAGAAGAAAAAAAAAAAAAGAGATGGACACTTTTACGGAGCGGAGAAGGGACGCCTCGCCGGGGTCCGGGACCGAGGCCCCACCGGGAGCCGTAGCTGAGGCGATCCGCGAGAAGGGCCCGACGCACGTCCAGGGTCACCACCGCGCCCACCGCACCGACACCCCGCCTCGTCCGCCTTCGCCGCGGCCGGCGTCACGCGCAGCAGGTAAGCAGCTTACCTGCCCACCACCCCCGTGGCCGGGGGCTCGTAACAGGGGTCACTCCGCCCGCGCAGCTTACCTGCCCGCCACCCCTGTTGCCGGGGGCGCGTAACAGGGGTCACTCCGCGCGCAGTGCGCTCACGAAAGGGGTGGGGCTCACCCTGGTTGATATAGACAGCAGCTGGGACGGTGGCCATGGAAGTCGGAACCCGCTAAGGAGTGTGTAACAACCCACCTGCCGAATCAACTAGCCCTGAAAATGGATGGCGCTGGAGCGTCGGGCCCACACCCGGCCGTCGCCGGCAGCGAGACGCGCTTGGAGGTGCGCTCAGCGCGGCTCCCATATGATTGCGCACTGGTGTGCGTCTGGGTCGTGACAGCGTGGCACGCGAATGTCTGTGCTGCATTGGATCAGTCTCCTTTCTTTAACAGGCAAAAGCTTTATAACCTCACTAATGCCTTGCATCGTCTATATTAGATATATAACAACGGGCGGATGCGGTTCTGATCAAATGTTAGGTCGGGTGGATGGCGGATGGTTGACGACTTTCTGATGCGGTTACGGATGAAATAATTGCCTATCCGCGCATCTCTAGTACATAGACTTGTAAAGAACATCATGTCATGGCCGTCTTGACTTTACAATCATTTCTTATTTGTTTGTGATGTAGTGATTGGAGCACATACTTGTTGGTCACAAAAAACATTCATGAAGTTTGCTTCTTTTATGAATTTATTATGGCTCTACTGAAAATGTGAGGGTGAAAAGTATACATACAGCAATGTTAATATTTGCTTACATGTCCCTTGGCAAGTTTACCTGCAATAATGCGCTTTTGGTAGCCATCCACAAGCTTCTGCTTGAATTTTTTACCACAAAAATGGTGCAGTTCAGCTAAATGTGTTGCTTTTCTGACATGGACTTGTTTCTTCAGCATTGTCCACACCTTTAAGTCAGGACTTTGGGAAGGCCATTCTAAAACCTTCACTCTAGCCTGATTTAGCCATTCCTTTACTACTTTTGAGGTGTGTTTGGGGGTCATTGTCCTGTTGGAACACCCAACTGCGCCCAAGATCCAACCTCCGGGCTGATGATTTTAGCTTGTCCTGATGAATTTGGAGCGAATCCTCCTTTTTCATTATCCCATTTAAAGCAGCAGTTCCATTGGCAGCAAAACAGGCCCAGAGCATAATATTACCACCACCATGCTTTACGGTAGGCCTGGTGTTCCTGGGATTAAAGACCTCACCTTTTCTCCTCCAAACATATTGCTGGGTATTGTGGCCAAACAGCTCCATTTTTGTTTCATCTGACATCACATGGACAAAGATAAGACCTTCAGGAGGAAAGTTCTGTGGTCAGATGAAACAAACATGGAGCTGTTTGGCCACAATACCCAGCAATATGTTTGGAGGACAAAAGGTGAGGCCTTTAATCCCAGGAACAAGCATGGTGGTGCAGATGTTGCTGAATGATTTAGTGATTAAAGCTGCGTGTCTTCTTATTTAGTGTTTAAATCTGTATGTCTTCTTATTTCCCAGGCTAGTTTGTGAACAATGTTCCTGTCAAAATGGGGCAGACCATGTGTATCTGCTCCCGCGGCTCCATCACCATCGATAGCAAAAGATATTACTTCTTGCAGAAACTTGACGAGGGGTAAGTAAGATCATGCAAATGCTCCCAGTCTGTGTGTTGACAGTTTACTACCACAACACTCTGACTAGAGACTCGACTTCCTGACTGGGCCTGCTGTGGTAAATACTGCAGACCAGGGAGGTCCAGACTGGTTCCACTATGTTGATTCATTATTATTTTTCAGCAATGACAGTTTAAAACAAATCCCCACCAAAGCTTTTGAGGGATCCAGAAGGGTCCCACTAATAAGTGTTAAAAATGAATACAATTGTATTTTATATGTTTTTATTTTAAGCTCCTATATTATTTTTTATGTGTTTTAATTTCAACGCTCAAATCTCTACATCAACTTCACATCTACCCGTCAATTAAACCGTAAGTTTTGATTATTTCTGTACGTTTTATGCCTTTTTAACCCTTTTGTCAAATAAAACTTAGTTTTTTATAACAAACTATGAATCTTCAATATTTCCCCAATAAATATTTAAGAAGTGGTATATTTGATGTGAAGTAATTGTAGCTTTAAGTAGGTCAATAATTCATTAGAAAAAAATAATTTGGATTCATTATAATTTTTTCAGCAATGACCTTTTATAAAAAAAAAACCACAACTATTTTTGGGGATCCAAAAGAACCCCACTTTTAAAAGTGTTAAGCATGTCACACTTCTTTCTTTTTTTTTTAACTTTCAAGGCTTTAATCTTTAGACTTCCGATCTAGCCGTCCATTAAATATTTATTAAAAGTTAAAGATTAAAGTAGCAATGATTGTCACACACACACTAGGTGTGGTGAAATTTGTCCTCTGCATTTGACCCATCCCCTTGATCACCCCCTGGGAGGTGAGGGGAGCAGTGGGCAGCAGCGGTGCCGCGCCCGGGAATCATTTTGGTGATTTAACCCCCAATTCCAACCCTTGATGCTGAGTGCCAAGCAGGGAGGTAATGGGTCCCATTTTTATAGTCTTTGGTATGACTCGGCCGGGGTTTGAACTCACAACCTACCGATCTCAGGGCGGACACTCTAACCACTAGGCCACTGAGTAGGTTTTATAAAAAAAATTTATGTTGTTTTTTGTTTGTTTTATGCCTTTTTGTCAAATAAAACTTAGTTTTTATATGGCAAACACACACAATTTTTGATAGTTCCTCAATAAATATTTAAGAAGTGGTACAGTTGATGTGAAGTCATTGGAGCCTTAAATAGGTCAATAATTCATAATAAAAATATTTTTGATTCGTTATTTTTTCAGCAATGACCTTTTATTTAAAAATTTTTTTTTTAAATCCACAAAAATGTTTGGGGATCCAAAAGAACCCCACTTTTAAAAAACATGTCACACTTTTTTTTTTTTTTTTTTTAACTTTCAAGGCTTTAATCTTTAGATCAACTTCCAATCTAGCCGTCCATTAAGCTTTTATTCATTTTTGATGTTGTTTTTTGTTTGTTTTATGCCTTTTTGTCAAATAAAACAAACACACACATTTTTTTATATTTCCCCAACAAATATTTAAGTGGTACAGTCATACTTGCCAACCCTCCCGGATTTTCTGGGAGACTCCCGAAATTCAGCGCCTCTCCCGAAAACCTCCCGGAACAAATTTTCTCCCGAAAATCTCCCCAAATTCCAACGGAGCTAGAGGCCACGTCCGCTTTCCCACAATATAAACAGCGTGCCTGCCCAATCACGTTATAACTGTAGAATGATTGAAGGCGAGTTCTTGGTTTCTTATGTGGGTTTATTGTGAGGCAGTTTCATTAACGTCCTCCCAGCGCGGCAACAACACACAACAACAGCAGTCACGTTTTCGTCTACCGTAAAGCAGTTCGTCTGCCGTTAGCAGCAATGTTGTGACACTCTTAAACAGGACAATACTGCCATCTAGTGTACATACATATGTGACAATAACATATACGACTTCTAGCAAGTGCAGTGCACAACTGCGCACACAACAAGGAGACGAAGCAGAATGCATCATCAGAGAGGGTGTTCAGCATGGTTAGAAAAATAGTGACGGAGAACAGAAAAAGGATGGACAATTCAACCCTTAGCTCAACAATGAGTAGATGAGTGTTATGTGTGTGTATATGTGTAAATAAATGAACACTGAAATTCAATTTCCAAAAACATGCACCTGGGGATAGGTTGATTGGCAACACTAAATTGGCCCTAGTGTGTGGATGTGAGTGTGAATGTTGTCTGTCTATCTGTGTTGGCCCTGCGATGAGGTGGCGACTTGTCCAGGGTGTACCCCGCCTTCCGCCCGGTTGTAGCTGAGATAGGGTCCAGCGCCCCCCGCGACCCCAAAAGGGAATAAGCGGTAGAAAATGGATGGATGGATGGATGAAATTCAAGTATTTCTTTTATTTATATATATATATATATATATATAATAAAATAAATATATACAATATATATATATATAGCTAGAATTCAAGCGGTAGAAAATGAATGGATGGATAGCTGGAATTCACTGAAAGTCAAGTATTTCTTATATATATATATATATATATATATATATATATATATATATACCGTATTTTCCGCACCATAAGCCGCCCTGGGTTATAAGCCGCGCCTTCAATGAACGGCATATTTCAAAACTTTGTCCACCTATAAGCCGCCCCGTGTTATAAGCCGCATCTAACTGCGCTAAAGGAATGTCAAAAAAACAGTCAGATAGGTCAGTCAAACTTTAATAATATATTAAAAACCAGCGTGATGTGGGCGCGCATGGAGTCGTATATCAACATGGACGGAGCTGCGTGAAAAAAGCCACCCGGCCTCTTCGCGTAAACTTACCTTAACCACTCGCTCATCTTTTCTTCATCCATCCATCCCTTCGAGTTAGCTTTTATGATGACGCCGGCTGGAAAGGTCTCTTTTGGCAAGGTCTTCCTTTTGAATATCACCATGGGTGGAAGTTTCTGGCCATTAGCATGGCAAGCTAGAACCACAGTGAAGGATGACTTCTCATTCCCTGTGGTGCGAATATTCACCGTACGTGCTCCCGTTGTATCCACAGTGCGGTTCACAGGAATATCAAAAGTCAGTGGAACCTCGTCCATGTTGATAATGTTCTCTGGCCGGATCTTTACTATGCTACTTTCCGTGCATATTGTAAAAACAAGATAGCTGAAAAAACTATCTTGTTTTTACAATATGCACGGAAAGTAGCCAGCTTTTCTTGAAAGTCTTTAGGCAGTTGCTGTGAAATAGTAGTCCGTGTGCGGATGGAGAGATTGCGTCTTTTCATGAACCGGAAACCTGTCGCTTAGTAGGAGCCATTTTGTGGTCTTTACAGATGTAAACACACAAAGGAAATGAAACGTAATATCCGCGCGCTTCTTCTTCTTCTACGCGGGCGGGTGGTTGCTTACAGTAGAAGAAGAAGCGCTTCCTGTTCTATGGGGGCGGGTGCTTACCTTGGCGGTTGCTTGCGTAGAAGAAGAAGCACTTCCTCTTCTACGGGGAAAAAAGATGGCGGCTGTTTACCGTAGTTGCGAGACCGAAATTTTATGAAAATGAATCTTAATATTAATCCATATATAAAGCGCACCGGGTTATAAGGCGCACTGTCAGCTTTTGAGTAAATTTGTGGTTTTTAGGTGCGGCTAATAGTGCGGAAAATACGGTGTATATATATATATATATATATATATATATAATGTGTGAAATACTTGACTTTGTGAATTCTAGCTGTAAATATACTCCTCCCCTCTTAATCACGCCCACAACCACGCCCCCCCACCTCCCGAAATCGGAGGTCTCAAGGTTGGCAAGTATGGGTACAGTTGATGTGAAGTAACTGGAGCCTTAAATAGGTCAATAATTCCTAATAAAAATTATTTATTATTTTTGGAGCAATTTTAAAGAATAAAAAACAGCCTGCAAGGCAGTTTTGTGTTTTTAGAGTTGCAACTTTTTCTCGTTACATTTCACCTGTTTGCTCTTTTTTCCAATTTTTAATGTTTTTTTTTGTACTGTTATTTTTAAAATGTGCTGTAAAAATGAGCTGAGGGCCGCACATTGGCCCCCCCTGCTGCTGTAGATCCGTCATGCATGGACCCTTCATGCTGACTAATTGCTATTCTTGTGCAGTGGTTTCAGCTACGTGGACCTGGTGGAGGGGGTGAAAGACGGGCGCTTCTACGCCCTGAAGAGGATCCTGTGTCACGACCGAGAAGGTCGCCAGGAGGCCCAGACGGAGGTGGAGATGCACCACATGTTCAACCATCCCAACATCCTCAGCCTGGTGGCGCACACCTTTGTGGAGCGCAATGGGAAGAGCGAAGCCTGGTTACTGTTGCCCTACATACCAGTAAGTTGGAGTGGCACAGTCAATGGAAGCCAAACGCTCAGACACTTTGGGTGTGTGCACAAACAGAAGGGCAGCCTGTGGTCCATTCTGGAGAAGCTCCGAGAGAAGGGGAGCTCCATGCCCGAACAACAGATTCTCAAAATACTGCGTGGGATGTGTTCAGGACTCAAGGCCATTCATGACAAAGGTTATGCACACAGGTAAGCACACCTTCTGAATACTCTCCTCATATTAAACTACACTTAGATAGGGTTTGTTCCCATAGCAACACGCATTTTGGTACTTTTCAAAATAAAGGCCACCTCAAAAAATTTCATTATTAACAGACATTGTTCTGATACACGAAACCAGGGGTGCCCATTACGTGGATGGCGAGCTAGCGGTTGATGGTGGAGGGTGTGTCAGTCGATGGTGGAGGGTGTGTCAGTCGATGGCGGAAGGTGTGTCGGTCGAGGGTGTGTCGGTCAATGGAGGAGGGTGTGTCAGTCGATGGCGGAGGGTGTGTCGGTGGAGGGTGTGTCAGTGGATGGAAGAGGGTGTGTCAGTCGATGGCGGAGGGTGTGTCGGTCGATGGAGGAGGGTGTGTCGGTCGATGGAGGAGGGTGTGTCAGTCGATGGCGGAGGGTGAGTCGGTGAAGGGTGTGTCGGTCAACAGAGGAGGGTGGGTCAGTGGATGGAGGATGGTGTGTCAGTCGATGACGGAGGGTGTGTCGGTGGAGGGTGTGTCAGTGGATGGAAGAGGGTGTGTCAGTCGATGGCGGAGGGTGGGTCAGTCGATGGCGGAGGGTGTGTCGGTGGAGGGTGTGTCAGTGGATGGAAGAGAGTGTGTCAGTCGATGGCGGAGGGTGTGTCAGTCGATGGCGGAGGGTGTGTCGGTCGATGGCGGAGGGTGTGTCGGTCGATGGAGGAGGGTGTGTCAGTCGATGGCGGAGGGTGAGTCGGTGAAGGGTGTGTCGGTCAATGGAGGAGGGTGGGTCAGTGGATGGAGAAGGGTGTGTCGGTCGATGGCGGAGGGTGTGTCGGTGGAGGGTGTGTCAGTGGATGGAAGAGGGTGTGTCAGTCGATAGCGGAGGGTGTGTCGGTGGAGGGTGTGTCGGTCGATGGTGGAGGGTGTGTCAGTCGATGGAGGAGGGTGTGTCAGTGGATGGAGGAGGGTGTGTCAGTGGATGGAGGAGGGTGTGTCAGTCGATGGTGGAGGGTGTGTCAGTCGATGGTGGAGGATGTGTCAGTCGATGGAGGAGGGTGTGTCAGTCGATGGCGGAGGGTGTGTCAGTCGATGGCGGAGGGTGTGTCAGTCGATGGTGGAGGGTGTGTCAGTCGATAGAGGAGGGTGTGTCAGTGGGTGGTGGTTGGTGTGTCAGTCGATGGCAGAGGGTGTGTCAGTGGGTGGTGGAGGGTGTGTCAGTCGATCGCCAGCCAGGCATTAAAAAAAAGAGGTAAAAATGATGGATCCTAAATCTTCACCAAGATGTGACTTTGGTCACTTGATTGACATTCAGGGCACCCGAGGGTCTTGTGAGATGACGCTGGCTGTTGCCAGATCATTATTAAGAAAAAACGACCGACAGGAAGGCGAGAGAGTAAGTCGGGCCGCACCATTCTGAGAAGACCAAAAAAATACAGAAAAGTGTGAAAATAATGTGAGAATGAAGACATGTTACTTGTAGACGGTCCATCAACATGTTCTTGTGTCAAGGTGCCACACATGACAACAATATTTGTCTTTATGCAGACACTCTGAGCTTTTGTCTCCACCATGCTCCTAAACTGAAGAAATAACCCATCAGACTATACAGTGTTTATCATGTCATCATCATATATGAGAGCTGTCAATCTTGGGGCACCACACCATTTGATTCAGAATCGATTCTCAATTAAAAAATCCATACTTGTTTAATAACATTGGGTGTCAGTTCTATAATAACTACATTCCTCCATAAAATAGATAAACAACTGTGTGATAAACGTCTATATTACTTCAAATAAAGCTGATTTTGTTGAACAAATTCTACCAAACAAGACAAATAAGACAAGAGAAGTATCCAACACTTCTCTTTTCTAAAGTACAGCAGATATAGATCATCTACATCAACTATATGGTTTGTCTGAAAATCGATTTTTGATCTTTTTAATCGATTAAGAATTGTTACAAATAAGAATCGCGATTAATTTGAAATCGATTTTCTTTGACACCCCTATAATACTGTATATAATAATAATGCAAGGAACCATTCTTCAACCAGTCTTCCTCTCAGGGAATAAAACCCACTGGTCACTCCCAAGTTCTTTTAGATGACATATATGTTGAGCAAAAAGGACCCCAGAGACAGACTGGTACTTGGCCAAGTTTTACTGAAACTTTAGGAGACCAGCCCTTACAATGCAACAATAGCATCAGCAAGAAAGACGTCTAAATCCAAACAAAAAGAGTCAGCTTCTGTAGAGCGAAAACAGAAAGGAGCACAGCTGCTTCTTCAAAACAGATAAGGAACTGGCCAAAACAGTTCTGTGAGCCGACAAACAGGAGCCCTTAGAATTGTTTACCATTCTACTGGAATTGGAAGGTAAATAATTAAATAACTAAATAAAACATGAAAGGGACTTGTTTCTGTAAGCGAAAATGTAACTTAAATAAATATTGAACACCTGAGAGTGCATTTTTTTTCCCCAGTTGGAAAAACGAGGTCGGACGTTGCCTATTTGTTAGTTGCCATCACGTGATCGCCGCATTCTCGCTGGTTGATAGTTAGCCGCGAGCTAGCGATGTTTTGAAGCACCGCTTGCAGGGCGGCGCTTCAGCGTTTGTACCTTCACCTTCATCGTTAGTTTTGAAGACAAAATACGTCCATTCTCCTTTCCTGTTTCCGCTTGTCAGTGCTCTGTGTGTGTGTGTGTTGACTCACATGCGCCTCGGCTCATGGTACAGAAACGTCACCACGGCAACATCAAGTCTGTTGAAAAAAGAGCAATGGTATTTTTCAAAGGCAGTATAGTACCTTTTTGACTTAATCATTACCGCAGTACTTAATCAGTATTGCAGTACTTTATCAGTATTGCAATACTTTATCAGTACTGTTATACATGACAACCCTACTGGAGTGTAACATCTTGCTGTGTTTCCTCAGAGATCTTAAACCCACCAACGTGCTCCTGAACGAGGACGACAGTCCAGTCCTGATGGACTTTGGCTCCATGAACAAGGCACGCATTGAGGTAAGAACCTCTTCAGACACGCGTTTGATTCCCAAAGTGGGTCACCTGAAAGGTACTGCAGGCGGACTGGTTAGATGAGCTCATGAATTTGCTTAACGATGTTTACCGGGAACATATCACGTCTTTCACTGGCAAACAAACATTTTATTCAAGTGGTGAGATAAATTCACACGTTTTTAGAAAGTGCTCCGTTTCTGACTTGTAGGTCCGAGGGTCCAGAGAAGCCATGACGTTACAGGACTGGGCTGCTCAGCGCTGCACCATTTCTTACCGTGCTCCTGAGCTCTTCAACGTCCAGAGCTACTGTGTCATCGATGAGCGAACAGACATCTGGGTAGGCTTCATGTCGCAACTAAAGTACTTTTGCTCCCAGTTTTCATGAGATGAAGTCAACAACTTTGACTATATACACAAAAGACGTATTTCTCTCAAATATTGTTGACTAATCTGTGTTAGTGAGCATTTCGTCTTTGCCAAGTTAGTCCCTCCCACCTCACAGGTTGTGACATATCAAGATGCTGATTTAACTGCAGGAATGTCCCGTGAATTGAATGTTTGTTTCCCTACCACAAACCGTCAGAGAATTTGGCAGTACATCCAACCGGCCTCACAACCGCAGACCACGTGTAACTACACCAGCCCAGCAGGTGCACCTCCATGATCGTCTGAGACCAGCCACCCGGACAGCTGCTGCAACAATTGGTTTGCATAACCAGAGAATTTCTGCACAAACTGTGAAAGACCGTCTCAGGGAAGCTCATCTGCATGCTCGTCGTCTCCACCTGACTGCGGTGTGTCGTCGTAACCGACTTGAGTGAGCAAACGCTGACATTTGATGGCGTCTGGCACATTGGAGAGGTGTTCTCTTTGCGGATGAATCCCGGTTTTCACAGTTCAGGGCAGATGGCAGACCGCGTGTGTGGGAGAGCGGTTTGCTGATGTCAACGTTGTGAAAGGGAGTGGCCCATGGTGGGGGCGGGGTTATGGTATGGGCAGGCGTATGTCATTTTGAATGCACAGAGACACCGTGACAAGATCCTGAAGCCCATTGTTGTGCCACACACCCGAGACCGTCACCTCATGTTGCAGCATGACAATGTTGCAAGGATGCTGTAACCGTCACCTCATGTTGCAGCATGACAATGTTGGAAGGATGCTGTAACCGCCACCTCATGTTGCAGCATGTCAATGCACGGCCCCATGTTGCCAATGCACGCTCCCCTTCCACCCCATCCCAGACCCCAATAAAGCAAAACTGCACATTTCAGTGCGGTCTTTTATCGTGGCAGCCTAAGGCACACCTTGTGCAATAACCCTGCAGTTGAATCAGCATCTTGATATGTCACACCTGTGAGGTGGGAGGGACTATCTTGGCAAAGAAGAAATGCTCACTAACACAGATTAGTCAACAATGTTTGAGAGGAAAAAGTCTTTTGTGTATACAGTCAACGTTTTTGACTTCAAGTCATGAAAAACTGGGAGCAAAAGCAAAAGTGCTGAGTTTCTTAAGATGATTGCTGTGGACTCCTCCAGTCTCTGGGCTGTGTGTTGTACTCCATGATGGTGCTGGAGGGGCCCTATGACCTCATCTTCCAGAGAGGGGACAGTGTGGCCCTGGCAGTGCAGAACCCAGTCGTCCTCCCACAGCCGTGCAGGTGAATTCATCCTGCAAACATTCTTCTATCACAGTCAGTTTGGAGTGTGGTTTGATCAGGGCCGATACTGATACCGATTATCAGTAGTCAAGGAGGCCAATAAGTGCTATATTCATTAGCAGTAAAAGGTAGTAAAGATGAATATTATATGTCAGTAAACATCTGGATATAAGCTGTTTTTTAACATTATTTTGTAGGGAAGGTGTGATCAGTAGTGACATAATGTTTGATGTTGTGTTTAATTGATCATCAGACACCTTTATTAGGTGTGTCTAAGAGGAACATCAACATTTTATTTCTAAATATAGAACATCTCTTGGGGAAATGGGTCAAAATATGACATTTCTCTACATCACAATAACTCATCTACTCCATTTTATACACTTTTATATCACTTTATGGATTTAATACTTTGTAAGGTTTCCTCCTGAAATATTGTCAATATTTAAATAAAAACGATTCTGTGCTCTTTCACGTAGATTATAAATCGAGTGGTTTTTAAATGGAGGCTCCACTGTATTGATGTGACTCTCCCTGATGACATCACCAAGTGTCTTCGGTCTAGGCCAGTGTTTTTCAACCTTTTTTTTGAGGCAAGGCATGTTTTTTTTCATTAAAAAAATACGAAGGCACACCACCTGCAGAAAAGGTAAAAAAAAATGAACTCCACCAGGTCGTCGTGCCTTATTTTGAGTTTGTTGGTGTTTAGTGCTTTAGTTCTCGTCTTGCGCTCTTATTTTGGTGGCCCTTCCTGTTTTCCTGTAGCAGTTTCATGTCTTCCTTTGAGCGCTACTCCCCCGCACCTGCTTTGTGTTAGCAAGAAAAACTATTCAAGTCGTTGCTATCCTTCTTTGTGTGGACATTGTTGATTGTCATGTCATGTACGGATTGTACTTTGTGGACGCCGTAAGTTTTTGCTGTCGTCCAGCATTCTGATTCTGTTTACTTTGTAGTTAAAGTTCCAATGATTGTCACACACACACACACACTGGGTGTGGCGAAATTGTTCTCTGCATTTGACCCATCACCCTTGATCACCCCCTGGGAGGTGAGGGGAGCAGTGAGCAGCGGCGGTGGCCGCGCCCGGGAATCATTTTTGGTGATTTAACCCAGCAGGGAGGTAATGGCTCCCATTTTTATAGTCTTTGGTATGACTCGGCCGGGGTTTGAACTCACAACCTACCCATCTCAGGGCGGACACTCTAACCACGAGGCCACTGAGTAGGTAGCCAGTTCAGTTTTACTTTCGCTTTGCATAGCCATTGCCTTTTCCTTCCCTTTACAAACTACCTGCTGCCACCTACTGACATGGAGTGTTACGTGCTTACCCTGCTGAGTTCTACACAGCACAGACACTAAGCAACGGCACGTTATTTGCAGATTATAATTATTGATTTGCAAAATATATTTTTTGGACCAATTAGGTGAAGCTGCATGATTTCCCACGGCACAGCAGGCAATATCTCACGACACTAGTGGCACAGTGGTTGAAAAACCCTGGCCTAGGCCATGTGTGTGTTGAGGGAGTCTGTGTAACATGTTTTTGTTCCCTTCATTTGCCTCCCAGCTACTCAGACGGACTTCAGCTGCTGCTGAGCTCCATCATGACATCAAATCATGAAGAAAGGCCGAACGTCAGCTGGGTTCTGGAGCAGGTACAGGACTTGCACACTTGTGGCCCCAACACTCAAACCAACATGGTCTGAGCGGGACCTTGAGCAGGCGAATGGAAGATGACAAATCCAAATCTATTATTTATTGACCAGTGGTCAACTTGGTCTATGATTGACGGCTTCACACTCAACTTGTGATCCAGACCTTCTCAAAAGGTTTTATTCATTAGAACATCACTTCACCGCTTTCGCTTCAAATGACATTCCTTATGTTTTTTTAAATATTCTTACGTGCCTTTTTGTTACATGAGATGATGAATTATACGTTAGAGCAGAGGTGTCCACACTTTTCATGTTTTGTATTTTCACAACCAATACAATATATCGTTTTTGTTTTTATTTGACCTTTAGAGCTCCCCTCAACTTTAATTCCAGGGACCTGCAAAGGTCTCAAATTAAAAAAAAAGTTAAAAATAAGTCATTTATTTAAAAAATACAACGTTTAAATTTCAAGATCAACTTCAGATTTATCTGTCGATATAAAGTAGTTTTTTGTTTTTTTGATCTTTTGTGCCCTTTTTGTTAAGGAAAACCTTGTTTTTTTTAATGGCAAAAACACAAAATATGCAACATTTTCCACCAAAAAATAATTAAAGGTGAATATTTGATGTGAAGTAATTGGAGTCTTTCATAACAACAGTCATTTTGATTCATTATTATTTTTTGAGCAATGACAGTTAGAAAAAAATAACCACTAAAATTCCCAGGGTTCCAAAAGTGTTTAAAATAAGTTGTATATTATTTAAAATTTTTGTTTATTTTCAACCCTTAATGGGAAAGTGCACATGTTAATTTTTTTTTTTAAATAACTTATATATTTAAAAAATTCAATGTTTAAATTACAAGATCAACTTCAGATCTATCTGTCGATATAAAGTTTATTTAATTTTTTTTGTGTTTTGTGCCCTTTTTGTTAAAGAAAACCTTGTTTTTTTTAATGGCAAAAACACAAAATATGCAACATTTTCCACCAAAAAATAATTTAAGGTGAATATTTGATGTGAAGTAATTGGAGTCTTTCATAACAACAGTCATTTTAATTCATTATTATTTTTTGCGCAATGACAGTTAAAAAAAAAAAAAACCCACTAAAATTCCCAGGGTTCAAAAAGTGTTTAAAATAAGTCGTATATTATTTAAAATTTCTGTTTATTTTCAACCCTTAATGGGAAAGTGCACGTTAAAATTGTTTTTAAAAATAAGTCATTTATTTTAAAAATTCAACGTTTGAATTTCAAGATCAACTTCAGATTTATCTGTCGATATAAAGTTGTTTTTTGTTTTTTTGATCTTTTGTGCCCTTTTTGTTAAGGAAAACCTTGGTTTTTTTAATGGCAAAAACACAAAATATGCAACATTTTCCACCAAAAAATAATTAAAGGTGAATATTTGATGTGAAGTAATTGGAGTCTTTCATAACAACAGTCATTTTGATTCATTATTATTTTTTAAGCAATGACAGTTAGAAAAAAATGACCACTAAAATTCCCAGGGTTCCAAAAGTGTTTAAAATAAGTCGTATATTATTTAAAATTTTTGTTTATTTTCAACCCTTAATGGGAAAGTGCACATGTTAATTTTTTTTTTTTTTAAATAACTTATATATTTAAAAAATTCAACAATTAAATTTCAAGATCAACTTCAGATCTATCTGTCGATATAAAGTTAATTACATTTTTTCATGTTTTGTGCCCTTTTTGTTAAAGAAAACCTTGTTTTTTTTTAATGGCAAAAACACAAAATATGCAACATTTTCCACCGAAAAATAATTCAAAGTTGAATATTTGATGTGAAGTAATTGGAGTCTTTCATAACAACAGTCATTTTGATTCATTATTATTTTTTGAGCAATGACAGTTAAAAAAAAACAAAAAAAAACACCCAGGGTTCAAAAAGTGTTTAAAATAAGTCGTATATTATTTAAAATTTCTATTTATTTTCAACCCTTAATGGGAAAGTGCACGTTAAAATTGTTTTTAAAAATAAGTCATATATTTTAAAAATTCAATGTTTGAATTTCAAGATCAACTTCAGATTTATCTGTCGATATAAAGTTGTTTTTTGTTTTTTTGATCTTTTGTGCCCTTTTTGTTAAGGAAAACCTTGTTTTTTTTAATGGCAAAAACACAAAATATGCAACATTTTCCACCAAAAAATAATTAAAGGTGAATATTTGATGTGAAGTAATTGGAGTCTTTCATAACAACAGTCATTTTGATTCATTATTATTTTTTAAACAATGACAGTTAGAAAAAAAAGACCACTAAAATTCCCAGGGTTCAAAAAGTGTTTAAAATAAGTCGTATATTATTTAAAATTTTTGTTTATTTTCAACCCTTAGTGGGAAAGTGCACGTTAAATTTTTTTTTTAAATAACTTATATATTTAAAAAATTCAATGTTTAAATTTCAAGATCAACTTCAGATCTATCTGTCGATATAAAGTTGTTTTTTTGTTTTTTTAATGTTTTGTGCCCTTTTTGTTAAGGAAAAGCTTGGTTTTTTTAATGGCAAAAACACACAAAATATTCAACATTTTCCCCCCAAAAAATAATTCAAAGTTGAATATTTGATGTGAAGTAATTGGAGTCTTTCATAACAACAGTCATTTTGATTCGTTATTATTTTTTGAGCAATGACAGTTAAAAAAAAAAAAACCACTAAAATTCCCAGGGTTCAAAAAGTGTTTAAAATAAGTCGTATATTATTTTAAATTTTTGTTTATTTTCAACCCTTAATGGGAAAGTACACGTTAAAATTGTTTTTAAAAATAAGTCATATATTTTAAAAATTCAACGTTTAAATTTCAAGATCAACTTCAGATCTATCTGTCGATATAAAGTTGTTTTTTGTTTTTTTGATCTTTCATGCCCTTTTTGTTAAGGAAAACCTTGTTTTTTTAATGGCAAAAACACAAAATATGCAACATTTTCCACCAAAAAATAATTAAAGGTGAATATTTGATGTGAAGTAATTGGAGTCTTTCATAACAACAGTCATTTTGATTCATTATTATTTTTTAAGCAATGACAGTTAGAAAAATAAGACCACTAAAATTCCCAGGGTTCAAAAGTGTTTAAAATAAGTCGTATATTATTTAAAATTTTTGTTTATTTCCAACCCTTAATGGGAAAGTGCACGTTAATTTTTTTTTTTAAATAACTTATATATTTAAAAAATTCAATGTTTAAATTACAAAATCAACTTCAGATCTATCTGTCAATATAAAGTTTATTTAATTTTTTTATGTTTTGTGCCCTTTTTGTTAAAGAAAACCTTGTTTTTTTTTAATGGCAAAAACACAAAATATGCAACATTTTCCACCGAAAAATTATTCAAAGTTGAATATTTGATGTCAAGTAATTGGAGTCTTTCATAACAACAGTCATTTTGATTCATTATTATTTTTTAAGCAATGACAGTTAGAAAAAAATTACCACTAAAATTCCCAGGGTTCCAAAAGTGTTTAAAATAAGTCGTATATTATTTAAAATGTTTGTTTATTTTCAACCCTTAATGGGAAAGTACACGTTAAAATTGTTTTTAAAAATAAGTCATATATTTAAAAAATGTAACGTTTGAATTTCAAGATCAACTTCAGTTCTATCTGTCGATATAAAGTTAATTACATTTTTTTTATGTTTTGTGCCCTTTTTGTTAAAGAAAACCTTGTTTTTTTTAATGGCAAAAACACACAAAATATTCAACATTTTCCACCAAAAAATAATTAAAGGTGAATATTTGATGTGAAGTAATTGGAGTCTTTCATAACAACAGTCATTTTGAGTCATTATTATTTTTTGAGCTATGACAGTTAAAAAAAAAAAAAACCCACTAAAATTCCCAGGGTTCCAAAAGTGTTTAAAATAAGTCGTATATTATTTAAAATTTCAGTTTATTTTCAACCCTTAATGGGAAAGTGCACATGTTAATTTTTTTTTTTAAATAACTTATATATTTAAAAAATTCAATGTTTAAATTACAAGATCAACTTCAGATCTATCTGTCAATATAAAGTTTATTTAATTATTTTTGTGTTTTGTGCCCTTATTGTTAAAGAAAACCTTGTTTTTTTAATGGCAAAAACACACAAAATATTCAACATTTTCCCCCAAAAAAATAATTCAAAGTTGAATATTTGATGTGAAGTAATTGGAGTCTTTCATAACAACAGTCATTTTGATTCATTATTATTTTCTAAGCAATGACAGTTAGAAAAAAAAGACCACTAAAATTCCCAGGGTTCAAAAAGTGTTTAAAATAAGTCGTATATTATTTAACATTTTTGTTTATTTTCAACCCTTAATGGGAAAATGCACATGTTAAAAACAATTTTCTAATTAACTTATATATTTAAAAAATTAAACGTTTGAATTTCAAGATCAACTTCAGATCTATCTGTTGATATATAACGTTTATTTAATTTTTTAAAATGTTTTGTGCCCTTTTTGTTAAAGAAAACCTTGTTTTTTTTTAATGGCAAAAACACAAAATATGCAACATTTTCCACCGAAAAATAATTCACAGTTGAATATTTGATGTGAAGTAATTGGAGTCTTTCATAACAACAGTCATTTTGATTCATTATTATTTTTTGAGCAATGACAGTTAAAAAAAAACAAAAAAACACCCAGGGTTCAAAAAGTGTTTAAAATAAGTTGTACATTATTTAAAATTTCTGTTTATTTTCAACCCTTAATGGGAAAGTGCACGTTAAAATTGTTTTTAAAAATAAGTCATATATTTAAAAAATTCAACGTTTGAATTTCAAGATCAACTTCAGATCTATCTGTCGATATAAAGTTAATTACATTTTTTTAATGTTTTGTGCCCTTTTTGTTAAAGAAAACCTTGGTTTTTTTGAATGGCAAAAACACAAAATATGCAACATTTTCCACCGAAAAATAATTCAAAGTTGAATATTTGATGTGAAGTAATTGGAGTCATTTTGATTCATTATTATTTTTTGAGCAATGACAGTTAAAAAAAAAAAACCCACTAAAATTCCCAGGGTTCAAAAAGTGTTTAAAATAAGTCGTATATTATTTAAAATTTCTGTTTATTTTCAACCCTTAATGGGAAAGTGCACGTTAAAATTGTTTTAAAAAATAAGTCATATATTTAAAAAAATTAAACGTTTGAATTTCAAGATCAACTTCAGATCTATCTGTCGATATAAAGTTAATTACATTTTTTTTTTATGTTTTGTGCCCTTTTTGTTAAAGAAAACCTTGTTTTTTGAATGGCAAAAACACAAAATATGCAACATTTCCCCCCCCCAAAAATAATTCAAAGTTGAATATTTGATGTGAAGTAATTGCATTTTTAAATGTGTCAATAAAGCATAACAACATTGATTTTGATTCATTATTATTTTTTGAGCAATGACAATTAAAAAAAAAAAAAACACTAAAATTCCCAGGGTTCAAAAAGTGTTTAAAATAAGTTGTATATTATTTAAAATTTCTGTTTATTTTCAACCCTTAATGGGAAAGTGCACGTTAAAATTGTTTTTAAAAATAAGTCATATATTTAAAAAATTCAACGTTTGAATTTCAAGATCAACTTCAGATCTATCTGTCGATATAAAGTTTATTAAATTTTTTTTTACGTTTTGTGCCCTTTTTGTTAAATAAAACCTTGTTTTTTTTAATGGCAAAAACACAAAATATGCAACATTTTCCCCCCTAAAAAATAATTCAAAGTTGAATATTTGATGTGAAGTAATTGCATTTTTAAATGTGTCAATAATTCAAAACAACATTGATTTTGATTCATTATTATGTTTTGAGCAATGACAGTTTTAAAGTAAAAAAACAGCCTTTGGGGCAACTTTGTGTTATTATCCAGTCAACAATGCAACTTCTTATTCACTCGTTTGTTCTTTTTTTCCCCACTTTTGTATGTTTTTTTTTTTTGTAGTGTTATTTTTAAAAAGTGTTAAAATATTTTTGGACACCTCTGCATTCTACACATTTATAAGGAGCCCCTAAAGGGACATGGGGGAAATTTTATTTTTTGTAGTATTTTTTTATTTTATTTTTGTAGACATGTATCTCGTGCGCACGAGAAACTTTCTCGTGTGCACAAGAATTTTTTTTTTTTATAATTTTTTTTTTTTTTTTAGACATGTATCTTGCACGAGATACGTCTTAAAAAAATTATACAATTTTTTTTTAACATTTTTTTTATAACTTTATAAAACGTTTCTCGTGCGCACGAGATGCATGTCTAATAAAAAAAAAGAAAAATTTTAATTTTTTTTAAATTTTTTAAATTCCCCTATGTCCCTTTAGGGCGGTGGTCCCCAAACTACGGCCTGCGGGCCGGATCCGGCCCCCCAGCATCCAAAATTCGGCCCACAGGAAGTTCCAAGTTTAAAAAAAAGTTTGTTTTTTTTTTTTGTTTTTTTTTGTTTTTAAATCTTTCCTTTCTAATCTAATCCATTTTCTACAGCTTGTTACTCTTGGTGTCTCCTAGCCGCTCAGGCAAATCATATTGTCTAAAAATGAATTTTCCCATCGATAACGTGACAATGTTAAATGTTGATGAACATCAATGTTCATTGATGTTAAATGACAAAACGGATTATAAAGACAATGTGTGTGTGTGTATGTATATATATATATATATATTATATCAGTGATGGGTCCGGCAACACCGATGCATCGGCGCATGCGTCGAGCTCATAGAGCAAAACCCTGTGTCGGTGCGCGTACCGCTTTTAGAAAGTCACGTGACCGATCATGAGCTGTTTTGGTCACGTGACCGATACGCCAACTGTGTCGCCTCCTCTGTGCCCTGTGAGCGGCTCTTTTCTACAGCCGGAGAAATAATAACTAAGAAGAGAAATCGTCTAAAATGTAATACGTCGGAAAAACTTTTTTTTTCTTTCTTTTTTTTATAAAAATGTGTAAAAAAATAAAATAAAAACAATTCCCAGTCCACAATCATCCACAACACGTTCTCTTAGATGTCCATGTTATGATACATGTTCACATTATTTATTGACTGTATCTAAAAAAGATACAAATATATTTTTATTTAAATGAAGATATGAAATAATCCTAAATGACTTGGTTTATATTATTGTATATACTAGGGCAGGGGTCACCAACGTGGTGCCCGCGGTCACCAGGTAGCCCGTAAGGACCAGATCAGTCGCCCGCTGGCCTGTTCTAAAAATAGCTCAAAGAGCAGCACTTACCAGTGAGCTGCCTCTATTTTTTAAATGTCATTTATTTATTAGCAAGCTGGTCTCGCTTTGCTCGACATTTTTAATTTTAAAAGAGACAAAACTCAAATAGAATTTGAAAATCCATGAAAATATTTTAAAGACTTGGTCTTCACTTGTTTAAATAAATTCATTTATTTTTTTTTACTTTGCTTCTTATTACTTTTAGAAATACAATTTTAGAGAAAAAATACAACCTTAAAAATGATTTTAGGATTTTTAAACAAATATACCTTTTTACCTTTTAAATGTCTTCCTCTTCTTTCCTGACAATTTAAATCAATGTTCAAGTAAAAAATTTTTTTTTTCATTGTAAAGAATAATAAATATTTTAGCTTCTGTTTTTTCGACGAAGAATATTTGTGAAATATTTCTTTAAACTTACTATGATTAAAATTCAAAAAAATTATTCTGGCAAATCTAGAAAATCTGTAGAATCAAATTTAAATCTAATTTCAAAGTATTTTGAATTTCTTTTAAAATTTTTGTTCTGGAAAATCTAGAAGAAATACTGATTTGTCTTTGTTAGAAATATAGCTTGGTCCAATTTGTTAAATATTCTAACAAAGTGCAGATTGGATTTTAACCAATTTAAAACATGTCATCAAAATTCTAAAATGTATCTTAATCAGGAAAAAATACTAATGATGTTCCATAAATTTTTTTTTTTATTTTTTCAAAAAGATTCAAATTAGCTAGTTTTTCTCTTCTTTTTGTCAGTTGAATTTTGAATTTTAAAGAGTCGAAATTAAAGATAAACTATGTTTCAAAATTTGATTTGATTTTTTTTCGTGTTTTCTCCTCTTTTAAACCGTTCAATTAAGTGTTTTTTTCATCATTTATTCTCTAGAAAAAACCTTCCGTAAAAGGAAAAAAAAAATGTACAACAGAATGACAGACAGAAATACCCATTTTTTTTATATATATACATTTTTTTATTTAGCTATTCTTGTTTAAATCACACTTACGTGTAACTTACAAATGACAATATATTTATTTATTTAAGTGTGTATCAAACTGGTAGCCCTTCGCATTAATCAGTACCCAAGAAGTAGTTTTTGGTTTCAAAAAGGTTGGTGACCCCTGTACTAGGGCATCAAATCAGTGTCAGTTGAGTCGGTCCATAGGTTGCCTGTAGGGATTTTTAATGTCCAGCAGATGTCAGTATTTAGTGACACAGTATCGACACAGTATCAATACAGTTTTGCAATGTGTCGAAACGCTTCATGACGCCTCATCAACCCATCACTAATATATATATATATATACATACATACATACAGCCTGGCCCCCGGCCAAAATTTTTTAACCCAATGCGGCCCCCGAGTCAAAAAGTTTGAGGACCCCTGCTTTAGGGGCTCTGTAC
Source organism: Nerophis lumbriciformis (assembly GCF_033978685.3). Lineage (NCBI taxonomy): Eukaryota > Metazoa > Chordata > Actinopteri > Syngnathiformes > Syngnathidae > Nerophis > Nerophis lumbriciformis. Next base: position 29,346,191 of record NC_084562.2, read on the forward strand.
ATTTAGATGTATAAATATATATTTTCCAGAGAAAGTCAGAATCTTAGTAAAGTCTCACTAGCCCAACGATTGTCAATATTTCTATTCTTCTTCTTTGCATTTTGCTTCTTTCATCTGCACCAAATGAATCCTGCAATCTTTATGTGAAGCAGACTCACCTGTAGGAAGCAGATCAGCATCATTTATGTGAAGCAGACTCACCTGTAGGAAGTAGATCAGCATCATTTATGTGAAGCAGACTCACCTGTAGGAAGCAGATCAGCATCATTTATGTGAAGCAGACTCACCTGTAGGAAGCAGTTCAGCATTTTCCAACAGGACCAATTCTTCTTCTTTTAAAACTGACTTTGCTCCTTTGACTAAAAAGTAAACATTGAACATGTTGTAAATACTTTGTCTTCCAAAAGGAAGATTTGATTGTATTCACCGTCTTCACTTTGGTGTGCACACTAACACTGAAGATGAAAATAATAGGACAACTTGACCCAGGTGAGTCCACACCTGCGCCAGTGTTGTAATACCTTGGGTGACCGCAGGGTGGTGTTGCATCATCACTTTCCTGTCTGAACACTTGGACTCACTTGAGAATGGGAAAGCAAATGGAATGAATTATTATAACTTTTAGATATGAAAGCAGTCACAAAATGGACTTTTAATCTTTTTGCTAATCTCTTGACATATTTTGACTGCTTGTCCAACTTCTTTGTGGAAGTCCTTGGCCCTTCAGTTCAACCTTTTGAAGATTTGACGGTGAAAGTACTTTTAATTCCAGATGAATATTGTTTGTTTTCAATCTCGTTTCTCTCGGCCAGTGAAATGGTACTTTTTTTTTGTTTTAATCTGTGGTTATTTTGTACTTTAGTTAGCATAAAGACTTGACATAAAGTGTTGTGGCCCTCAGCTCAATCATGTTTTGTTTATTATTTATTTCATGCTGATTACAGTGTGAATGTTTCTTTTATTTTCTGACATAATCAATTAAAGTTGCTGTTTATTCACTGCACAGATAATAAATATATCACAATATCATAAACGTAGCCTTTCATTTTGTAGACTGTTGTGTCAAATCCATGTTCTAATATACTAATGTCATTTGTCCCCATTATGACAACTTTGCCATACAAGCAACATTGAAATAAAATCACCTTCACAACTTATTAGGATCCAACACATGAAAGCAGGGGTGTCAAACTGGTTTTCATTGAGGGCCACACCGCAATCATTAGAAAGCCGCTTGTAACAGTAAATAATTCACGAATTTGCCTATGAATTTAAATATTTTACTTCTTTTTTTTTTTTACATAAAGAGTAAACAAATCTGTGAATTTGACCACTGTTTTCTACAGAAAAAAACTGGCAGCTTATAAATATAAGTATAAATATTATACTATTATTATACTATATTATACTATTATTATACTATTATTATATTATTTATAAGTATAAATATTATACTATTATTATACTATATTATATTATTTATAAGTATAAATATTATACTATTATTATACTATATTACACTATTATTATACTATATTATATTATATATATATACTATATTATATTATATATAATATAGTATATATATATATAATATATATACTATATTATATATATATATATATATATACCAACCGGCGGTATAGCTCGGTTGGTAGAGCGGCCGTGCCAGCAACTTGAGGGTTGCAGGTTCGATCCCCGCTTCCGCCATCCCAGTCACTGCCGTTGTGTCCTTGGGCAAGACACTTTACCCACCTGCTCCCAGTGCCACCCACACTGGTTTAAAAAAAAATGTAACTTAGATATTGGGTTTCACTATGTAAAGCGCTTTGAGTCACTTGAGAAAAGCGCTATATAAATATAATTCACTTCACTTCACTTCACATATATAAGTATAAATATTATACTATTATTATACTATATTATACTATTATTATACTATATTATATTATATATATAGTATAAATACTGTAAAATATATAATAATAATAGATTTTATTTGTAAAAAAGTACTTTACATTGAGTAAACAACCTCAAAGTGATACAGTGTATTATAAAAAATAAAAAGATAATAAAAAATAAATCAAAATAAAAACTAGAACAGCCAAATAGCTAAAACTAGTATGCATATATCTTTAAAAAAAAAGAAGGCTTTTTTTTAAAAAAGAAGGGTTTTTAAGCCCTTTTTAAAAGCATCTACAGTCTGTGGTGCCCTCAGGTGGTCAGGGAGAGCTTTTCCACAGACTGGGAGCGGCGGAGCAGAAAGCCCGGTCTCCCATTGTTCGTAGCTTTGTCCTCGGAGGTTGGAGGAGGTTATCCAGTCCGGAGCGGAGGTGTCGTGTGGAGGATTTGGGGGTGAGCAGTTCTTTGAGGTAGAGGGGGGGCATTTCCATGGAGGGTTTTTAAAATTATTATTTTTACAAGATATTGCTTATTACATATTACATATTCAACTGCCAGTTTTTTACCAAAATAAAATGTGGTACCATAAAATCAACAGTAGATTTTACAGTAAAAAAAAAAGAAGAAACTAACAGTTCAGTGGATAGAATTTTACAGTAAAAAAAAAAACACTGGTCGTTTTTTTCAACTTACAGTAATATGCTGTAAAAAAAAAAAACTCCCTAAATTTTATAGCAAAATCTATTGGTCATTTTTATAGCGTACAATTTGATGGATAACTTCATAAGGTAAGCAGATATTTACCGTATTTTTCGGAGTATAAGTCGCTCCGGAGTATAAGTCGCACCGGCCGAAAATGCATAATAAAAAAGGAAAAAAACATATAAGTCGCATTGGAGTATAAGTCGCGTTTTTTGGGGAAATGTATTTGATAAAAGCCAACAGCAAGAATAGACATTTGAAAGGCAATTTAAAATAAATGAAGAATAGTGAACAACAGGCTGAATAAGTGTACGTTATATGAGGCATAAATAAGCAACTGCTATGTTAACGTAACATATTATGGTAAGAGTCATTCAAATAACTATAACATATAGAACATGCTATACAATCTGTCACTCCTAATCGCTAAATCCCATGAAATCTTATACGTCTAGTCTCTTACGTGAATGACATCAATAATATTATAATGTGTTCATCATTTCACACATAAGTCGCTCCTGAGTATAAGTCGCACCCCCGGCCAAACTATCAAAAAAACTGCAACTTATAGTCCGAAAAATACGGTAAGAATTTTTTTGGATTTTGATTTGTTGCAATATTGGCATACTTGCCAACCTTGAGACCTCCAATTCCGGGAGGTGGGGGGCGTGGTCGGGGGGTGTGTGGTTGGGGCCGTGGTTAAGAGGGGAGGAGTATATTTACAGCTAGAATTCACCAAGTATATATAAGAAATACTTGACTTTCAGTGAATTCTCGCTATATATATATATATGTATATATTGTTGCGTTTTGGACCAGTTGTTCCTCCCAGGGAATTCAAGTCACAATTCCCTCCCAAGTTCTTTCCGACACTTAAAGCTGAGTTAAAAAAAACCCACCAGAGACAGAATAGGTATTTTGTTGTATATTCTCAAAGCTTTGCCAATATACATTTTGATTGAGACCAGTCTAACCATAGAACCTTCTATCGCGCCTCCCAAAATGGTCTGTCTTCCCAACGCCAAAAACCTCTCTTTCCTTCCCCCTCCCTAGCCATAACACAAGCACAACGTCTCCCTAGCCATAATACATTCCAAAGAACTCAAGGTTAACACACACAGTTTGCTTGCTGACAGAGCATCAAGAGAAGAAGTGGAAAACACGAGCTGTTTTCAAATATGACAAAGAAATGGAAGAAGTACAACTTAAATTCGGATATATGTAAATATCTGCCTCCGACAATATATATATATATAAATAAGATAAATACTTGAATTTCAGTGTTCATTTATTTACATTTATTAACACTCATCTACTCATTGTTGAGTTAAGGGTTGAATTGTCCATCCTTGTTCTATTCTCTCACTATTTTTCTAACCATGCCGAACACCCTCTCTGATGATGCATTCTGCTTCGTCTCCTTGTTGTGTGCGCAGTTGCACTGCACTCTCTAAAAGCCGTAGATGTTATTGTCACATATGCATGTACAGCAGATGGCAGTATTGTCCTGTTTAAGAGTGTCACAACATTGCTGTTTACGGCGGACGAAATGCTTTACGGTAGACGAAAACGTGACTGCTGTTGTTGTGTTTTGTTGTGGAGGGGGCGTGGCCTCCAGAAAACAGGCTGTCGACACGTCACTCAGGTCCGCCTGAATTTCGGGAAATTTTCGGGAGAAAATTTGTCCCGGGAGGTTTTTGGGGAGAGGCGCTGAATTTCGGGAGTCTTCGGGAAAATCTGGGAAGGTTGGCAAGTATGAATATTGGACACAATTTTTTTTCCCTGTCAAACTGGGAAAAAAACCTTAATACCTTTTAGTAAGAGAAAGTAAAGAAAGAAAATTGACATATTATTTTCCATATAAAATGACATGGAGGGCCAGTTGTGTATTAAAGAGTACAACAAATATACATTCAGCAAGATAATTCATGTTTTAGTACAATAATCAGCTGCATGGCATCCTGACAAGTGCTTAGCACTAGATAACGTGAAGTAGTGAAAACACTCCTCAGGCTCTCTCACATGTCAATGTTAGAAAAATAATGTCTGATCAATATTTTAGTCCAGGGCCAAATTACTGCCGATAAACACTTATTTTTCTCCGCCATATTTTGAATAAACCATATTAAGCAATAATAAAATGTAATGAACTTTTATTTCTCATGAGTATTTTTTGACTTTGTAATTTGAAGGTGAATACCTTTTTAATGATCCTGAATAAGTAGCTGGGATAGGCTCCAGCACTCCCGCCACCCAGAAAGGGACAAGCGGTAGAAAAGTGGATGGATGGATGGAAGTAAACAAACAATAAAAATAAATGTAATTCCCAATCTCTGCTAGTAAAAATGGCACTTCAATAAATATTGAACATCTACAAGTACACGTGGGAAAAAAATGGTTTGTTTGTTGTCTTTTTGTTGCCGTCACTTTCCAACAAGTTTGTCCGCGTTGACAAACTCATCTTGCTCGCTCGTTTGAGGCCTAGACGTTGATTTTACTGTAAAAAAAATACATGTAGGTCAGTCGCCAAAATATTACTGTAAGATTTCCTCTGTAAAGTTTATAATTATATTATCTGTGTGCGTCACTAGATCAGTGACAAACTCTGAAAATAAAGTCCAAATAGGGCCCATGGGGGGCCAGGTAGAGAGGTAGCGGTGTGACAGACATCATAGTAAGCAATGATTTATATTCATTACTTAGGTTAGGGGTAAGGTTAAGGTTTTCATTGTATCTTAGTGCGACCCCTCCACCCCTTTTAAGGGGACGAGCAATATGTGCATTCGTATAGTTAGAAGGAGATGCCTTGTTAAGCGGGAACAATTCATCTCGTTTGAGCCAGGTTTCACTGAGACCAATGACGTTAAGACTGTTGTCTCTAATGACCTCATTAACTAATAACGTTTTGGGAGACAATGATCTGATGTTTAAAAAGGCCATGTTATAGGTAGTTGGCTGTTTTGAGGAATTTTTGTTAATGGTATCCTCACAATACGAAGGTCCTGAGTTCAATCCCGGGCTCGGGATCTTTCTGTGTGGAGTTTGCATGTTCTCCCCGTGACTGCGTGGGTTCCCTTCCTCCCACCTCCAAAGACATGCACCTTGGGATAGGCCCCTCCCACCTCCAAAGACATGCACCTGGGGATAGGTTGATTGGCAACACTAAATGGTCCTTAGTGTGTGAATGTGAGTGTGAATGTTGTCTGTCTATCTGTGTTGGCCCTGCGGCGATGAGGTAGCGACTTGTCCAGGGTGTACCCCGCCTTCCCCCCGTGTGCAGCTGAGATAGGCTCCAGCACCCCCCGCGACCCCGAAAGGGACAAGCGGTAGAAAATGGATGGATGGATGGAAGTAAACAAACAATAAAAATAAATGTAATTCCCAATCTCTGCTAGTAAAAATGGCACTTCAATAAATATTGAACATCTACAAGTACACGTGGGAAAAAAATGGTTTGTTTTGTTGTCTTTTTGTTGCCGTCACTTTCCAACAAGTTTGTCCGCGTTGACGAACTCATCTTGCTCGCTCGTTTGAGGCCTAGACGTTGATTTTTACTGTAAAAATATACGTGTAGGTCAGTCGCCAAAATATTACTGTAAGATTTCCTCTGTAAAGTTTATAATTATATTATCTGTGTGCGTCACTAGATCAGCGACAAACTGAAAATAAAGTCCAAATAGGGCCCATGGGGGGCCAGGTAGAGAGGTAGCGGTGTGACAGACATCATAGTAAGCAATGATTTATATTTATTACTTAGGTTAGGGGTAAGGTTAAGGTTTTCATTGTATATTAGTGCGACCCCTCCACCCCTTTTAAGGGGACGGGCAATATGTGCATTCGTATAGTTAGAAGGAGATGCCTTGTTAAGCGGGAAAAATTCATCTCGTTTGAGCCAGGTTTCACTGAGACCAATGACGTTAAGACTGTTGTCTCTAATGACCTCATTAACTAATAACGTTTTGGGAGACAATGATCTGATGTTTAAAAAGGCCATGTTATAGGTAGTGGGCTGTTTTGAGGAATTTTTGTTAATGCTATCCTCACAATACGAAGGTCCTGAGTTCAATCCCGGGCTCGGGATCTTTCTGTGTGGAGTTTGCATGTTCTCCCCGTGACTGCGTGGGTTCCCTTCCTCCCACCTCCAAAGACATGCACCTGTTGCAGAATGAATGAATAAATAAATGAATGAATGAACAAATGTATTACAAAAGAATAATTTTCAGTGAGATAAATCCAGGCGTGTCTTGAAGCAATGTTGCACTTTGCCTTTATTACGCTCCTCTTATTACATTTCTTTCCTTCCCGGCCACTATTATGAAAGTCTTCCCCAGCTGGATTTACCACTTGTAGGATGATGAGGCCCCCCCTTCACCCCTCCTCCCGCAGAGATCAGTCACATGTCAAACTTCAGCTGCCGACACAATTCCCTTCCAAGGCACACAAATGAAAAGAATACAAACTCAATTGACCGCGCACATTTTTATTCAGCACATTTATTTATTCCAGGAGGACGGATGATATCTTCCTCCTCCAGGTGAACCTTCAACTCTCCTGCATCCAATTTGACTCATCCTTACACACACACACACACACACACACACACACACACACACACACACACGCTTTGAATATGGTGTGAGAAGCAGAAGTGATGTAATGCTGAGGTCTTCAATGTGATCGCACTGATGGGGCTCCTGTTTGCAGATTTGTGTGTTTGTGTGTGTGTGTGTGGGTGTGTGTTTTCATATTTGTGTGCATGTGTTTATATTTGCATGTGTGTGATTGGATTTGTGTGTGTTTGTGTTTAGGTTTGTGTGAATGTGTTTAGATTTGTGTGTGTGTCTGTGTTAGAGATTTGTGTGCGTGTTTTCAGATTTGTGTGTATTTGTGTGTGTGTCTGTGTTTGGATTTGTGTGCATGTTTTCAGATTTGTGTGCGTCAGTGTTTAGATTTGTGTGTGTGTTCATATTTGTGTGCATGTGTTTATATTTGTGTGTGTGTGATTGGATTTGTGTGTGTTTGTGTTTAGATTTGTGTGTTTACGTTTGTACGGATGTGTTTAGATGTGTGTGTGTGTGTGTTAAGATTAGTGTGTCTGTTCAGATTTGTGTGTTTGTGTATAGATTTGTGTGTGTGTGTCTGTGTTAGAGATGTATGTGCATGTTTTCAGATTTGTGTGTGTGTGTGTGTGTCTGTGTTTAGATTTGTGTGTGTCTGTGTAAGAGATGTATGTGCATGTTTTCAGATTTGTGTGTGTGTGTGTCTGTGTTTAGATTTGTGTGTGTGTGTTTATATTTGTGTGCATGTTTTCAGATTTGTGTGTGTCAGTGTTTAGATTTGTGTGTGTGTTCATATTTGTGTGCATGTGTTTATATTTGTGTGTGTGTGATTGGATTTGTGTGTGTTTGTGTTTAGACTTGTGTGTTTACGTTTGTGTGGATGTGTTTAGATGTGTGTGTGTGTGTGTGTGTGTGTGTGTGTGTGTGTGTGTGTGTGTGTGTGTGTGTGTGTTAAGATTAGTGTGTCTGTTCAGATTTGTGTGTTTGTGTTTGGATTTTTATGTGTGTGTCTGTGTTAGAGATGTGTGTGCCTGTTTTCAGATTTGTGTGTGTCTGTGTTTATATTTGTGTGCATGTTTTCAGATTTGTGTGTGTCTGTGTTTAGATGTGTGTGCCTGTTTTCAGATTTGTGTGTGTCTGTGTTTAGATTTGTGTGTGTGTGTTCATATTTGTGTGTATGTGTTTATATTTGTGTGTGTCTGATTGTATTTGTGTGTGTTTGTTTTTAGATTTGTGTGTTTGTGTTTGTGTGGATGTGTTTGTTAAGATTAGTGTGTCTGTTCAGATTTTTGTGTGTTTGTGTTTAGATTTGTGTGTGTGTGTTAGATGTGTGTGTCTGTGTTACAGATTTGTGTGCATGTTTTCAGAATTTTGTGTATTCGTGCGTGTCTGTTTAGATTTGTGTGTGTCTGTGTTTAGATTTGTGTGCATGTTTTCAGATTTGTGTGTGTCTGTTTAGATTTGTGTGTGTGTTTAGATTTGTTTGTGTGTTTAGTTTTGTGTGTGTGTGTTCAGATTTGTGTACATGTGTTTAGATTTGTGTGTGTCTGTGTTTAGATTTGTGTGCATGTTTTCAGATTTGTGTGTGTCTGTTTAGATTTGTGTGTGTGTTTAGATTTGTTTGTGTGTTTAGTTTTGTGTGTGTGTGTTCAGATTTGTGTACATGTGTTTAGATTGTGTGTGTGTGTGTGTGTGTGTGTGTGTGTGTGTGTGTGTGTGTGTGTGTGTGTGTGTGTGTGTGTGTTAAGATTAGTGTGTCTGTTCAGATTTGTGTGTTTGTGTTTGGATTTGTATGTGTGTGTCTGTGTTAGAGATGTGTGTGCCTGTTTTCAGATTTGTTTGTGTCTGTGTTTATATTTGTGTGCATGTTTTCAGATTTGTGTGTGTCTGTGTTTAGATGTGTGTGCCTGTTTTCAGATTTGTGTGTGTCTGTGTTTAGATTTGTGTGTGTGTGTTCATATTTGTGTGTATGTGTTTATATTTGTGTGTGTCTGATTGTATTTGTGTGTGTTTGTTTTTAGATTTGTGTGTTTGTGTTTGTGTGGATGTGTTTGTTAAGATTAGTGTGTCTGTTCAGATTTTTGTGTGTTTGTGTTTAGATTTGTGTGTGTGTGTTAGATGTGTGTGTCTGTGTTACAGATTTGTGTGCATGTTTTCAGAATTTTGTGTATTTGTGCGTGTCTGTTTAGATTTGTGTGTGTCTGTGTTTAGATTTGTGTGCATGTTTTCAGATTTGTGTGTGTCTGTTTAGATTTGTGTGTGTGTTTAGATTTGTTTGTGTGTTTAGTTTTGTGTGTGTGTGTGTTCAGATTTGTGTGCATGTGTTAAGATTTGTGTGCATGTGTTAAGATTTGTGTGCATGTGTTTAGATTTGTGTGTGTGTGTGTGTGTGTGTGTGTGTGTGTGTGTGTGTGTGTGTGTGTGTGTGTGTGTGTGTGTGTGTGTGTGTGTGTGTGTGTTTAGATGTTAAGGCAATGACATCACTAGTTTGAATTTTCCCTCACCTAAAAAAAAATGTGTGTTATTTAACAATAAAGAAAAAATACACAAATAACAAGTAAGAATAAAAGGCATTAATAGATACAAAAAAAAGTGTAAATAAAACTACAATAAAAATTAAGAAATGATAAAAATGTGAGTAAAAAATGGTACTACAATATTTGGTGTGTGTACGCTTAACCTAATACTTATCAGGACAATCAATAAGAAAATGGAATAAATATAAAATTAAATATAAATAAGTGTGCTAAACTAAGCATCATGTAGCAGTATTGCTAAGTGCTAAACAAGATATACAAACATAATAAAACGATCACTTACTGTACAATGTCTGCTCTCACTGGGATAAAGACTGATGGGATGTTTATATCTTCCCTTTTACATCAACAATTCATTATCATCCTCACCAAGGGTTAAAAAAAAGTTTTTTCGTTTCTTTCTGGCCATCTCCGGGTCTAAGTTGGATGTGAAAGTTGACCGACTTGTGGGTTTATGTCCACAACCTTCTACTATCCAGGTGAGAGACATCATTTATCATCTACAATTCACTTTCACCAACTCAGAGGCCATGCAGCAGCTCAATATGTCAATATAGCAGCATAAGCTAGTTTGCTTTTTAAAAGTAGTTCCTCTGCGTTAGCACTTATATTAATAACATGACTAATACTTGTTCATATTCAGGTCACCACATGTAAATGGAGTATTGTTGGTGTTTTTTGGGTGTAACAGTGTACTCCTATTAGCTGCATTGTTAGCCACCTCTTGCTTGCCATATTTTATGACTTGGGATGCATTAAAAAAAAAAGAAAAACATGTTCTTGTCTTACAAAACTCCAAAATAAGTGCAGTTCCCTTTCAGGTCTGTGGGCGTAAACTAACCTGAGGCTGTATTGAATCAATTAGTGAGCTTTTTAATGAGCAAAGCATTGTGGGTCAGAGCCAGCAGGTGTCTTCATGACAATGACCACAGGAAAGTTTTCAAAGCGCACAGAAGTCCTCTCTCAAGTTCCTAAGAGTGAATATTTATTTGGCAGAGTGGCGCTGTCAGTCAGGCCCAAAAGAACCTTGGGATGGAGTCCCAGGCGGCGAGTGGCGGATGATGTACGACCCTCGCAGACGCTTTGTTCTGGCGGGAGAATTGATGGCCGTGTTTGGGTTAAAATGCATAACGAGTTCATTAAGGGGGATTGGCGTAATCAGCAAAGGTATGGCCTTAATTACTGGCCGGTGGCCAGCGCAGCCGCACTCATTTCATTAAGTGGACACACGCTACACCCGGGGGGCCATTAAGGAGGGAAAGATCTCCACCTTTTATTTACTGCGCCTGTCAGTTAGCTGATTGCATGGATGATATGGATTTGGAACAGCTTTGCCACTCATTTCATCTGCAGAGGTGAGACCATTTATTTACCTTTTTCTTTATTTACACCCACCAGCACTCTTTGCCAAAGTGATGGAGGGCAAGTGTCACTCTCTTCCAGCCAAGGAGGGAAGGATGCTTTTGTGTTGGCCCACAAGGTCACCAGAGGTCACACCTTGGTCTTCACCACAACTTAGAGAAGAAACAAGAAGGTGGATCTTACCACTCTTTCAGTCTCATCCACCTGACCATTCTTCATACAAACTACATTTTATGCTATTGGAAAACAACAACATCTGGCAGCTTAGTTACTGGAACATTTATTGTGGTTTCTACTAGGAGTGCACGTAAAATAGATTTTTCTTCATTCCGATACAATTATTATTAGGGCCCGCATGGCCCATTGCAAAAGGACTTCCGAAGGGAGTCCTTATGCAATGGGACATAAGGACCTATTGAATTTGTAAGGTTTTATTATTATTATTATACCGGCCGCCTCTTTGAGCTGCAATTTGACCCACTTAACATGCTTCAAAACTCACCATACAGGTCAAAGCCAGTAAATTAGAATATTTTGAAAAACTTGATTTATTTCAGTAATTGCATTCAAAAGGTGTAACTTGTACATTATATTTATTCATTGCACACAGACTGATGCATTCAAATGTTTATTTCATTTAATTTTGATGATTTGAAGTGGCAACAAATGAAAATCCAAAATTCCGTGTGTCACAAAATTAGAATATTACTTAAGGCTAATACAAAAAAGGGATTTTTAGAAATGTTGGCCAACTGAAAAGTATGAAAATGAAAAATATGAGCATGTACAATACTCAATACTTGGTTGGAGCTCCTTTTGCCTCAATTACTGCGTTAATGCGGCGTGGCATGGAGTCGATGAGTTTCTGGCACTGCTCAGGTGTTATGAGAGCCCAGGTTGCTCTGATAGTGGCCTTCAACTCTTCTGCGTTTTTGGCTCTGGCATTCTGCATCTTCCTTTTCACAATACCCCACAGATTTTCTATGGGGCTAAGGTCAGGGGAGTTGGCGGGCCAATTTAGAACAGAAATACCATGGTCCGTAAACCAGGCACGGGTAGATTTTGCGCTGTGTGCAGGCGCCAAGTCCTGTTGGAACTTGAAATCTCCATCTCCATAGAGCAGGTCAGCAGCAGGAAGCATGAAGTGCTCTAAAACTTGCTGGTAGACGGCTGCGTTGACCCTGGATCTCAGGAAACAGAGTGGACCGACACCAGCAGATGACATGGCACCCCAAACCATCACTGATGGTGGAAACTTTACACTAGACTTCAGGCAACGTGGATCCTGTGCCTCTCCTGTCTTCCTCCAGACTCTGGGACCTCGATTTCCAAAGGAAATGCAAAATTTGCTTTCGTCAGAAAACAGGACTTTGGACCACTCAGCAGCAGTCCAGCTGGTGTCGGTCCACTCTGTTTCCTGAGATCCAGGGTCAACGCAGCCGTCTACCAGCAAGTTTTAGAGCACTTCATGCTTCCTGCTGCTGACCTGCTCTATGGAGATGGAGATTTCAAGTTCCAACAGGACTTGGCGCCTGCACACAGCGCAAAATCTACCCGTGCCTGGTTTACGGACCATGGTATTTCTGTTCTAAATTGGCCCGCCAACTCCCCTGACCTTAGCCCCATAGAAAATCTGTGGGGTATTGTGAAAAGGAAGATGCAGAATGCCAGAGCCAAAAACGCAGAAGAGTTGAAGGCCACTATCAGAGCAACCTGGGCTCTCATAACACCTGAGCAGTGCCAGAAACTCATCGACTCCATGCCACGCCGCATTAACGCAGTAATTGAGGCAAAAGGAGCTCCAACCAAGTATTGAGTATTGTACATGCTCATATTTTTCATTTTCATACTTTTCAGTTGGCCAACATTTCTAAAAATCCCTTTTTTGTATTAGCCTTAAGTAATATTCTAATTTTGTGACACACGGAATTTTGGATTTTCATTTGTTGCCACTTCAAATCATCAAAATTAAATGAAATAAACATTTGAATGCATCAGTCTGTGTGCAATGAATAAATATAATGTACAAGTTACACCTTTTGAATGCAATTACTGAAATAAATCAAGTTTTTCAAAATATTCTAATTTACTGGCTTTTACCTGTATATATTATATTATTTATTATTATTATTCTTGTCTATTGTGAGCGAACTGTGGTGCTGAATTTCCCGTATATATACTGTATATACATATACATATACATATATACACATATATATATATATATATATATATATATATATATATATATATATATATATATATATATATATATATATATATATATATATATATATATATATATATATATATATATATATGTATATATATATATATATATATATATATATATATATGTGTGTGTGTGTATATATATATATATATATATATATATATATATATGTATGTGTGGGGAAAAAAATCACAAGACTATTTCATCTCTACAGGCCTGTTTCATGAGGGGGGGTACCCTCAATCATCAGGAAAATCTCCTGATGATTGAGGGTACCCCCCCTCATGAAACAGGCCTGTAGAGATGAAATAGTCTTGTGATTTTTTTTCCCACACATACATATATTGCGCTCTACTACGGTATCGAGCACTATTTTTTGGATAACCTTATTAAGACATATATATATATATATATATATATATATATATATATATATATATATATATATATATATATACATATATATATATATATATATATATATATATATATATATATATATATATATATATATATATATATATATATATGTGTGTGTGTGTGCTTGAAGCTCACAGAGAGAATGCCAAGAGTGTGCAAAACAGTAATCAGAGCAAAGGGTGGATATTTTGAAGAAACTAGAATATAAAACATGGCTTCAGTTATTTCACCTTTTTTGTGGTTAAGTACATAACTCCACATGTGTTCATTCATAGTTTTGATGTGACAATCTACAATGTAAATAGTCATGGAAATAAAGAAAACACATTGAATGAGAAGGTGTGTCCAAGGTGTGTATATGTCTATATGTATGTATATAAGTCTATATATATGTATGTATGTATATGTGTATATATGTCTGCATATATCAATGTCTGTATACGTCTATGTATACATATATATATATATATATATATATATATATATTTATATATATATATATATATATATACATATATATATATATATATATATATATAGATAGATATATATGTATATATGTTTATATATATATATATATATATATATATATATATATATATACTGTAAATATGTTTCCATATATTAGCCGCACCGGACTTTAAGCCGCAGATATATATGTTGTTAAATGAGTTATTTACACAGAAATATTTTACAAATGTTTATTTACATACCTTAATTGTCTCCAAACGGTGTCTGTAACACAGCAGTAAAACAGATGATCAAACAAAACAGAAGTCATCGTCATAGACCCACTAGCTGTGCAATTTACTGAGGAATTTGTGAAAGTGAAACAATACAAAAAGGATGTAATTGTAAGTTAATAATACTAACACGGACGCTTGTAAACGTATTAGCTAATGCTAACAACGCTAGCTTGATTACATGACGATAGCACGTACAAATATGCATGAAAACACTCCTGCAGACCTCACACATGGGACGCGTTAGTAAGTATGAATTGTTTTAGTTATATTGTAAAACTTGCTATCGTTGCTTGGAGTGATGAATGAAGAATCCATACAAGTAGAACTCGACGACCAAGCAACACATCTACTTCTGGTCGAAAGCTCAGTCTAAAGAGAAGGAGGGCACTGCAGTGAGAAGAAGTCGTCCTAAAGATGGCGCCATAACACAAACAATAACACAACAATTAAGTGATTAATGAAAACTATTTCCTTAACGGCCGTCAGCGAAGAAAAATCCATTAATTAGCTGCACCGTTTTATTAGCCGCAGGGTACGAAGCGTCGGAAAAACGTAGAGTCCAAAATGTAAGGTAGTTATTATTGTCAAAAGAACAAATTTATTGGTGATCTCAGACTTTTGGAAGATGTTGTCGTGCGATTAAAAGTGGGAGATGCTTCTTTTACGGCGGCCCTCTGACCTTCGCCGAGCGCGGCAAAAGGCGAGCGGCGGCTAATAGTTTGATGAGCAGTTCATCAGCGCTGATTAGCGCCGTCGCGTTAATGGCGTCGGAGGAAGAGTAAATTAGCTGATTAAACGCCTGTGTGTGGCAGGCAGGACCAGGGGGGGGGACGGGGCGGGGCTTGGGGAGTGATGGACGAGGGGGGCGTGTTTACGTGGCGTGAGCGAAGTGTCTTCATCAATTTGGATCCATTACCATGTCAAAGAGAGGGGATGGGGAGGGGGGGGACCCTTTTCATTCCGCCCCTCCCCCGCCCGCTTTACCGTAAGGCTCTTTAATTTTCCTGAAATAGGGCCGTGACAGCTGTGTGGTGCTGATGAGGGAAGTGGCGGCCTGTCACATCTCCGCCCTGACTCCGCCCCCTGCCGTCAGGTGGCAGACACTTCCTGCCAGCAAACAGTCTGGGGGGGGGGGGGGGGGGGGGGGGTGCAGAAGGACAAAAGTAATAACTGGGAGCTGTTTTTTTATGTTATTGATCACGTGACCCCGCCTCTATTCTACCACAGAACATGAACTTTGACCCTCGTGCATGTTTAGGGGCCACGTAGTGACAAAAAAACGTATCACGATATACGTGTGTTGTATCGCTCCATATCCGTTATCGAAAACAAGGAGCAAAAGAAAAATATAAAACCATAAATTCCAGACTATAAGCGTTTATAGAAGTGTTTCCTACACTTTGAATCCTGCGGTTGATTAAACGGTGCGGCACATTTTTGATGTATTTTTCTTTGCTGTAATGTAAATAGCTAAAAAACAAAACAATCAAATACACCGAAAAGGTGTGTTTGTTTGTGCTTTAACTGGGAGCTGGTTTTTTTTATGTTATTGATCACGTGACCCCGCCTCTATTCTACCACGGAACATGAACTTTGACCCCCGTGCATGTTTTGGGGCCACGTATTGACAAAAAAAAAACATATCACGATATATGTGTGTTGTATCGCTCCATATCCGTTGTCGACAACAAGGAGCAAAAGAAAACTATAATAGCATCAATTCCAGACTATAAGCGTTTATATAAGTGTTTCCTACGCTTTGAATCCTGCGGTTTATTAAACGGTGCGGATAATTTTTGATGTATTTTCCTTTGCTAAATTCCTTGCAATAGCTGCTTGAGAAATGTTGTTCTTAAACAATTTGCTCAGGCATTTGTTGACAAAGTGGTGACCCTCGCCCCGTCCTTGTTTGTGAATGACTGAGCATTTCATGGAAGCTGCTTTTTATACCTAATCATGGCACCCACCTGTTCCCAATTAGCCTGTTCACCTGTGGGATGTTCCAAATAAGTCTTTGATGAGCATTCCTCAACTTTATCAGTCTTTTTTGCCACTTGTGCCAGCTTTTTTGAAACATGTTGCAGGCATCAAATTCCAAATGAGCTAATATTTGCAAAAAAGAAGAAAGTTTCTCAGTGTGAACATGAAATATCTTGTCTTTGCAGTCTATTCAATTGAATAAAAGTTGAAAAGGATTTGTTGTATTCTCTTTTTATTTACCATTTACACAACATGACAACTTCACTGCTTTTGGGGGTTTGTATATATATATATATATATATATATATATATATATATATATATATATATATATATATATATATATATATATATATATATATATATATATATATACAGATATATATATATATATATACATAAATATACACACATATATATACACACATATATATACATGTATACTTATGTATATATATATATATATATATACATATGGATACACACATATATATATATATACACACACACATATACATATATATACATATATATACACACACCTATACATGCACGCATATGTATACATATGTATATATGTACATATACTGTAGATACACACACACATATATATATACACACATATACATATATATACATATATACACATATACACACACATATATATATACACACTTATACATATATATACATATTTACACATATACACACATATATATATATACACATATACACACACACACATATATATATATATATATATATATATATATATATATATATATGTGTGTGTGTATATGTGTATATATGTATATATATGTATATGTGTGTATATATATATATGTGTGAGTATCTATATGTACATATATACATATGTATACATATATATATATATATGTGTGTGTGTATATGTGTATATATGTATATATATGTATATGTGTGTATATATATATATGTGTGAGTATCTATATGTACATATATACATATGTATACATATATATATATATATATGTGTGTGTATATGTGTATATATGTATATATATGTATATGTGTGTATATATATATATGTGTGAGTATCTATATGTACATATATACATATGTATACATATGCGTGCATATATATGTGTGTGTGTATATGTTTATATATATATGCATATGTGTGTGTGTATATATATGTATATATATACATCTATATATGTGTGTGTTTATATATATATATATATATATATATATATATATATATATATATATATATATATATATATATATGTGTGTGTATCCATATGTATATATATACATATGTGTACATGTATATATATATATATGTGTGTATATATATATATATATGTGTTTATATATGTGTGTGTATCTATATATATATATATATCTATATATATGTCCATCCATCCATCCATCCATCTTCTTCCGCTTATCCGAGGTCGGGTCGCGGGGGCAGCAGCCTAAGCAGGGAAGCCCAGACTTCCCTCTCCCCAGCCACTTGGTCCAGCTCCTCCCGGGGGATCCCGAGGCGTTCCCAGGCCAGCCGGGAGACATAGTCTTCCCAGCGTGTCCTGGGTCTTCCCCGTGGCCTCCTACCGGTCGGGCTCCTCTCCATGTGGAGGAGCAGTGGCTTTACTTTGAGCTCCCCCCGGATGACAGAGCTTCTCACCCTATCTCTAAGGGAGAGCCCCGCCACCCGGCGGAGGAAACTCATTTGGGCCGCTTGTACCCGTGATCTTGTCCTTTCGGTCATGACCCAAAGCTCATGACCATAGGTGAGGATGGGAACGTAGATCGACCGCTAAATCGAGAGCTTTGCCTTCCGGCTCAGCTCCTTCTTCACCACAACGGATCGATACAGCGTCTGCATTTCTGAAGACGCCGCATATATATATATATATAATGTAAACAGTGATCTACATGTTGACTTGACGGTGTTAAAAATGTGTTGTACAGTAGACTTACAGTATGTGGTCTTTACCTGTGCTCCTACAACGTACAGCGTCGTCCTCACCACCAGTGGAAATAACCACTTCATGACACAGGTGTGTTTGAAGGTGTCAGATCCATACATCACTCCACTCCTAACCTGCTTTTGAACCCGGAGCGCCACACACACACACACACCAAAATAAAGCACACACCTTCACTTGAACGCAAACATAATTCCACTTAATTCTCCTAAAGTCGTCAGTCAGTCCTCAGGACACCTTTGATGTGAGTCAGCGTGAGGACAGAAGATATTTGTCATTTATTTCAACACTTGTGAAGGCAAATAGTTTTATTGCATTATTAAGTCCCGATGATTCATTACAGAAGGAACGTTATTACTTTATTATTTGTTCATCTCCCACACTATTGTACTACTAGTGTGTGTGTGTGTGTGTGTGTGTGTGTGTGTGTGTGTGTGTGTGTGTGTGTGTGTGTGTGTGTGTGTGTGTGTGTGTAAGCATTTTTCATACCATGTGATTCCCACACTAAGGATATTTTACTTAAGTCTAAACTTGGGTTCTTTTGGCTCATAGGACTCCTGAGGCAGCAGACAGGTACCGACAGGCCAAGCGGTGTGCGGCTTCAGCGGTCGCGGAGGCAAAAACTCGGACATGGAAGGAGTTCGGTGAGGCCATGGAAAACGACTTCCGGACGGCTTCGAAGTGATTCTGGACCACCATCCGCCGCCTCAGGAAGGGGAAGCAGTGCACTATCAACACCGTGTATGGTGAGGATGGTGTTCTGCTGACCTCGACTGCGGATGTTGTGGATCGGTGGAGGGAATACTTCGAAGACCTCCTCAATCCCACCAACACGTCTTCCTATGAGGAAGCAGTGCCTGGGGAGTCTGTGGTGGGCTCTCCTATTTCTGGGGCTGAGGTTGCTGAGGTAGTTAAAAAGCTCCTCGGTGGCAAGGCCCCGGGGGTGGATGAGATCCGCCCGGAGTTCCTTAAGGCTCTGGATGCTGTGGGGCTGTCTTGGTTGACAAGACTCTGCAGCATCGCGTGGACATCGGGGGCGGTACCTCTGGATTGGCAGACCGGGGTGGTGGTTCCTCTCTTTAAAAAGGGGAACCGGAGGGTGTGTTCTAACTATCGTGGGATCACACTCCTCAGCCTTCCCGGTAAGGTCTATTCAGGTGTACTGGAGAGGAGGCTACGCCGGATAGTCCAACCTCGGATTCAGGAGGAACAGTGTGGTTTTCGTCCTGGTCGTGGAACTGTGGACCAGCTCTATACTCTCGGCAGGGTCCTTGAGGGTGCATGGGAGTTTGCCCAACCAGTCTACATGTGCTTTGTGGACTTGGAGAAGGCATTCGACCGTGTCCCTCGGGAAGTCCTGTGGGGAGTGCTCAGAGAGTATGGGGTTTCGGACTGTCTGATTGTGGCAGTCCGCTCCCTGTATGATCAGTGTCAGAGCTTGGTCCGCATTGCCGGCAGTAAGTCGGACACGTTTCCAGTGAGGGTTGGACTCCGCCAAGGCTGCCCTTTGTCACCCATTCTGTTCATAACCTTTATGGACAGAATTTCTAGGCGCAGTCAAGGCGTTGAGGGGATCTGGTTTGGTGGCTGCAGGATTAGGTCTCTGCTTTTTGCAGATGATGTGGTCCTGATGGCTTCATCTGGCCAGGATCTTCAGCTCTCGCTGGATCGGTTCGCAGCTGAGTGTGAAGCGACTGGGATGAGAATCAGCACCTCCAAGTCTGAGTCCATGGTTCTCGCCCGGAAAAGGGTGGAGTGCCATCTCCGGATTGGGGAGGAGATCTTGCCCCAAGTGGAGGAGTTCAAGTACCTCGGAGTCTTGTTCACGAGTGAGGGAAGAGTGGATGGTGAGATCGACAGGCGGATCGGTGCGGCGTCTTCAGTAATGCGGACGCTGTATCGATCCGTTGTGGTGAAGAAGGAGCTGAGCCGGAAGGCAAAGCTCTCAATTTACCGGTCGATCTACGTTCCCATCCTCACCTATGGTCATGAGCTTTGGGTTATGACCGAAAGGACAAGATCACGGGTACAAGCGGCCGAAATGAGTTTCCTCCGCCGGGTGGCGGGGCTCTCCCTTAGAGATAGGGTGAGAAGCTCTGTCATCCGGGAGGAGCTCAAAGTAAAGCCGCTGCTCCTCCACATGGAGAGGAGCCAGATGAGGTGGTTCGGGCATCTGGTCAGGATGCCACCCGATCGCCTCCCTAGGGAGCTGTTTAGGGCACGTCCGACCGGTAGGAGGCCACGGGGAAGACCCAGGACACGTTGGGAAGACTATCTCGCCCGGCTGGCCTGGGAACGCCTCGGGATCCCCCGGGAGGAGCTGGACGAAGTGGCTGGGGAGAGGGAAGTCTGGGCTTCCCTGCTTAAGCTGCTGCCCCCGCGACCCGACCTCGGATAAGCGGAAGAAGATGGATGGATGGATGGATAAACTTGGGCTGAAAACTGTATCGCCATATAAGTGTTTTGTATCGGCCCATATTCATAATTATTGATATTTTTATGATCTATGGACAATAAGGAGAAGCATAAAAATGTATTTTATTTGAAATGTAATTTTTTTGTTACAATCCCTCTGTCCTTCAAGGCAACACAAACATGAAAACACTCCAACAATATCAACAAAATAGTCAAATCACATTAAAGACTTAACAATAAGCTCTTAAAATGAAGGAATATGTAAGAAATGCTTCATAAAGTGTAAGAAAATAGTGCAAAGTGTGAAAATGTAAACATGTAGAAACCTGAGAAGTGTCATGTCTGTGTGATCATGTTTTTGTTTTGGTCATGTTCGTTTTGGTTTTTGGACTTTTTGTGCACTTTTGTTTTGTCACCATAGCAACCATTAGTTTTCACCTGTCACGTCACGCACCTGTTTCATGTTTTGAGTCACGCACCTGCTTTCACTAATCATGTCCATAGTATTTAAGTTCATTCTTTTCAGTTTGTCGTTCTGACGACATCCCCGCATTTATACTCTCCACACACTTATGACCCTTGCTGCGCTTTTTCATGCTGTTTTTGTCCATGCCAAGTATCAATCAATCAATCAATCTTTATTTATATAGCCCTAAATCACAAGTGTCTCAAAGGGCTGCACAAGCCACAACGACATCCTCGGTACAAAGCCCACATAAGGGCAAGGAAAAACTCACCCCAGTGGGACGTCGATGTGAATGACTATGAGAAACCGAAAAAGTAAGTTTTGTTTATTAGTGCCACAGTTAAGTGTTTTTTGTTGTTCATAGTTTTTGCCTTTGTGCAAAATGTACTCACATTCCCGTCTCGCCCGAGCCAACTTTTCCGTTGCATCTCGGAAAAGCAAACACTCAGGACCAAGTCATGACAAGAAGAAGTCTTTTCTGCAGGTTTAGTGCTGGGAAATAACGTCTGTGTAACATTAGTTTGCCCTCTTATTCCTATTCAAATATGCAAAATATTTAACTATTTTCTGCAGGTTTAGTGGCAGAAAGTTACAGCTGTGCTCTAAAGGGTGAGCTACGGTGGTGTGGTATTAGCGCTCTTGCCTTGCATCGTGTACACACCACCTTGGTCTGACTACGGTCCTTTTGGAAACATCCAACAAAAGTGACTTTTCCTCTTTTATCCGCAATTTCTTCATTTTGACTTTCTCTTCTCACTCCGTGCAAAGAATCAACCAAAATTGGTAGTTGCTACTGTCACCTGATTGGCTGATAAGCGTGTCACTTCCTGTGTTGCTGGTGTTTTTGTTCGTGCAACCAACCTTGCTTCCATACTTCCACTTTCTTCCCATCAAGAAGAAGAAAAAAAAGATCGTTTTTATGCAACACATTTTTTATTGATTACGTGTCTATTGTGATATATATTGATATCATTTCATGGCCCAGCCCTGCCCTAAAGACATTTGGCAATAAGTCACTCCTTCCAGGATTTCATGAACTTAGGATTTTATGTGTTTGTTATCAATGTTTTACACGCGAGCATGTATCGTCCGACGATATCAAAGTGATATCGGTGTGGGACATACTATTACAGCAGCTGTTGGTACATGATGGAGGTATGAGAGCGACGACGGAAGAGTTGCAAGGTCGCCTGAGGCATGGTGGTGTGTGTGTGTGTGTGTGTGTGTGTGTGTGTGTGTGTGTGTGTGTGTGTGTGTGTGTGTGTGTGTGTGTGTGTGTGTACATTTCATTACAGCAAGTGCCTGTATCCCCCCTCTGCTCACCTGCACACGATTAGTACTTGCTGTGATAAATGACATCAGTGACACGTGTCGCCAACAGCTGAGCACTAACATACTGTAATATGATATTGGAAGAGATGCTACACTACACACAAAATACTCACTGGACACTTCTTTAGGCACACAACTACTCACTGGACACTTCATTAGATACACAACTACTCACTGGACACTTCATTAGGTACACAACTACTCACTGGACACTTCATTAGATACACAACTACTCACTGGACACTTCATTAGGTACACAACTACTCACTGGACACTTCATTAGGTACACAACTACTCACTGGACACTTCATTAGGTACAAAACTACTCAATGGACACTTCATTAGGTACACAACTACTCAATGGACACTTCATTAGGTACACAACTACTCACTAGACACTTCATTAGGTACAAAACTACTCAATGGACACTTCATTAGGTACAAAACTACTCAATGGACACTTCATTAGATACAAAACTACTCAATGGACACTTTGAGTAGTTTTGTATCTAATGAAGTGTCCATTGAGTAGTTTTGTATCTAATGATGGACACTTCATTAGATACAAAACTACTCAATGGACACTTCATTAGATACAAAACTACTCACTGGACACTTCATTAGGTACACAACTACTCAATGGACACTTCATTAGGTACAAAACTACTCAATGGACACTTCATTAGATACAAAACTACTCAATGGACACTTTGAGTAGTTTTGTATCTAATGAAGTGTCCATTGAGTAGTTTTGTATCTAATGATGGACACTTCATTAGATACAAAACTACTCAATGGACACTTCATTAGATACAAAACTACTCACTGGACACTTCATTAGGTACAAAACTACTCAATGGACACTTCATTAGGTACACAACTACTCAATGGACACTTCATTAGGTACACAACTACTCACTAGACACTTCATTAGGTACAAAACTACTCAATGGACACTTCATTAGGTACAAAACTACTCAATGGACACTTCATTAGATACAAAACTACTCAATGGACACTTTGAGTAGTTTTGTATCTAATGAAGTGTCCATTGAGTAGTTTTGTATCTAATGATGGACACTTCATTAGATACAAAACTACTCAATGGACACTTCATTAGATACAAAACTACTCACTGGACACTTCATTAGGTACACAACTACTCACTGGACACTTCATTAGGTACAAAACTACTCAATGGACACTTCATTAGGTACACAACTACTCAATGGACACTTCATTAGGTACACAACTACTCACTAGACACTTCATTAGGTACAAAACTACTCAATGGACACTTCATTAGGTACAAAACTACTCAATGGACACTTCATTAGATACAAAACTACTCAATGGACACTTTGAGTAGTTTTGTATCTAATGAAGTGTCCATTGAGTAGTTTTGTATCTAATGATGGACACTTCATTAGATACAAAACTACTCAATGGACACTTCATTAGATACAAAACTACTCACTGGACACTTCATTAGGTACAAAACTACTCAATGGACACTTCATTAGGTACACAACTACTCACTGGACACTTCTTTAGGTACACAACTACTCACTGGACACTTCATTAGGTACACAACTACTCACTGGACACTTCATTAGGTACACAACTACTCAATGGACACTTCATTAGGTACACAACTACTCAATGGACACTTCATTAGGTACCACTAAACCAGAGGTGTCATGAGTTGAATAAAGAATCTGTATTATATTTCATTCTAAGAATCTAGTAGACGTAATGAGCGATTCAGGTCCATGACCATTTATCATGATTTGAATGACAGGATGCGCAGCATTTACTTTTATGACCCAATG
Source organism: Nerophis lumbriciformis (assembly GCF_033978685.3). Taxonomy (NCBI): domain Eukaryota; kingdom Metazoa; phylum Chordata; class Actinopteri; order Syngnathiformes; family Syngnathidae; genus Nerophis; species Nerophis lumbriciformis. The sequence continues at coordinate 29,370,650 of NC_084562.2, forward strand.
CAAACAACCTTCCCTCGTCATGGTGACAGAAAAAAAAAACCCAACCAACACAAAATGCCAACAGACATGGTCACACATAACGGAAAATAACACAATTTGTGGATATTGTATAAAAACAAAATGTCCATGCACTTTAAAAAAAAATTAGAATGACACCTGTTTACATGAATTACAATGCATGATGGGAAAAGTGCAAAATACAACTTCACACTTATCCATGTTAGCTGCTTGATATTTCTGATTGATTACAAAACTTTAAGAAGGTCGTCACGGAAGTAAACAATGTAGGAGTCAAACTTTCACATACTCTAAATATACAATTATATTCATTATTCATTATATATCCATTATATTAATATAATATATATATGTATGTGTACATATATATGTATACACTATACTGTATACATATATATATATATATATATACATCATGTTACATCACCTTACGTCATGTTACGTCGCCTTGCAGCACGTTACATCACGTTACATGATGTTATGTCACCTTACTACACGTTACATCATGTTACATCATGTTACATGATCGTATGTCACCTTACTACACATCACGTCATGTTACATCATGTTACATCACGTTACATCATGTTACATCATGTTACATCATGTTACTACACAGTACGTGATGTTACATCATGTTACATCACGTTACTACACATTACATGATGTTACATCATGTTGCATCACATTACTACACATTACGTGATGTTACATCATGTTACATCATGCTACATGATCGTATGTCACCTTACTACACGTTACGTCATGTTACATCATGTTACATCACGCTACATCATGTTACATCATGTTACATCATGTTACATCATGTTACATCATGCTACATGATCGTATGTCACCTTACTACACGTTACGTCATGTTACATCATGTTACATCACGCTACATCATGTTACATCATGTTACATCCCGTTACTACACAGTACGTGATGTTACATCATGTTGCATCACATTACTACACATTACGTGATGTTACATCATGTTACATCATGCTACATCACGCTACATCGTGTTACGTGATGTTACATCATGTTACATCATGTTACATCATGTTACATGATCGTATGTCACCTTACTACACGTTACGTCATGTTACATCATGTTACATCACGCTACATCATGTTACATCATGTTACATCACGTTACTACACAGTACGTGATGTTACATCATGTTACATCATGCTACATCACGCTACATCGTGTTACGTGATGTTACATCATGTTACATCATGTTACATCATGTTACATGATCGTATGTCACCTTACTACACGTTACGTCATGTTACATCATGTTACATCACGCTACATCGTGTTACGTGATGTTACATCATGTTACATCATGTTACATCATGTTACATGATCGTATGTCACCTTACTACACGTTACGTCATGTTACATCATGTTACATCACGCTACATCATGTTACATCATGTTACATCACGTTACTACACAGTACGTGATGTTACATCATGTTACATCACGTTACTACACATTACATGATGTTACATCATGTTACATCATGTTACATCATGTTACGTGATGTTACATCATGTTACATCACGTTACTACACAGTACGTGATGTTACATCATGTTACATCACGTTACTACACATTACATGATGTTACATCATGTTACATCATGTTACATCATGTTACATCAAGCTACATCATGTTACATCACGTTACTACACAGTACGTGATGTTACATCATGTTACATCACGTTACTACACATTACATGATGTTACATCATGTTACATCATGCTACATCACGCTACATCATGTTACATCATGTTGCATCATGTTACACCACACTACATCATGTTGAGTGATGTTACATCATTTTACATCATGTTACATCACATTACTACACATTACATGATGTTACATCATGTTGCATCACATTACTACACATTACTACACATTACGTGATGTTACATCATGTTACATCATGCTACATCACGCTACATCATGTTACGTGATGTTATATCATGTTACATCATGTTACATCACATTACTACACATTAGGCGATGTTACATCCTGTTACATGACGTTACATCATGTTACATCACGTTACTACACATTACGTGATGTTACATCATGTTACATCATGTTACATCATGTTACATCATGTTACACTACACTACATCATGTTGAGTGATGTTACATCATGTTGAGTGATGTTACATCATGTTACATCATGTTACATCACATTACTACACATTACATGATGTTACATCATGTTGCATCACATTACTACACATTACTACACATTACGTGATGTTACATCATGTTACATCACGCTACATCATGTTACGTGATGTTATATCATGTTACATCACATTACTACACATTAGGTGATGTTACATCCTGTTACATGATGTTACATCATGTTACATCACACTACTACACATTACATGATGTTACATCATGTTGCATCACATTACTACACATTGCGTGATGTTACATCATGTTACATCATGTTACATCGCGTTACTACACATTACGTGATGTTACATCATGTTACATCATGTTACATCATGTTACATCACATTACTACACATTAGGTGATGTTACATCATGTTACATCACGCTACATCATGTTACGTGATGTTACATCATGTTACATCACATTACTACACATTAGGTGATGTTACATCCTGTTACATCATGTTACATCACGTTACTACACATTACGTGATGTTACATCATGTTGCATCATGTTACATCACGTAACATGATGTTACATCATGTTACATCACGTTACTACACATTACGTGATGTTACATCATGTTACATCATGTTACGTGATGTTACATCATGTTACATCATGTTACATCATGTTACATCACGTTACTACACATTAGGTGATGTTACATCATGTTACATGATGTTACATCATGTTACATCACATTACTACACATTAGGTGATGTTACATCATGTTACGTCATGTTACATCACGTTACTACACATTAGGTGATGTTACATCATGTTAGGGTTAGGGTAGACCCAAAATGCTCCCCCAGACGTGTGTGTCCCACATGTGTGTGCAGAAGAGAAGCGTGTTGTTGGTGGTCAAGGACATGGGGGGGCGTGTCTTGGAGGAAGACTGTGTGATGTTTTGATCAATGTGGAGGCATTAAAATCCCAGCTGTGATTGACATCTGCCACTATGTCCCAAATTGAGGAATCTAAGCGGGCCTCCATCAATCTGTGACAAAGTCAAGTGACAAATCCCCGCCTGCACATTTTGGGAGGATGGACTCTGGACTTCTTCCCACACAAATGAGCATCATGTGCGCACATAAAAAGGCTTTCATTTGCTTAAAAGATTCTCCTTTGACGTGATTGGATTTGTTTCCTCATCTGCATCCTTTCTTCCTTTCTTCATGCACACACAAAACATCCTAACCCCAATATTTCATCTTCAACCTTTCCATTCTTTCACCACAACAACACTCTTCATCTCTTCTTCACCACAACAACACTCTTCACCTCTTTTTCACCACAACAACACTCTTCATCTCTTCTTCACCACAGCAACACTCTTCATCTCTTCTTCACCACAGAAACACTCTTCATCTCTTCTTCACCACAGCAACACTCTTCATCTCTTCTTCACCACAACAACACTCTTCATCTCTTCTTCACCACAGCAACACTCTTCATCTCTTCTTCACCACAACAACACTCTTCACCTCTTCTTCACCACACTCATCACCTCTTCATCTCTTCTTCACCACACCAACACTCTTCATCTCTTCTTCACCACACTCTTCACCTCTTCTTCACCACAGCAACACTCTTCATCTCTTCTTCACCACAGCAACACTCTTCATCTCTTCTTCACCACAACAACACTCTTCATCTCTTCTTCACCACAGCAACACTCTTCATCTCTTCTTCACCACAGCAACACTCTTCATCTCTTCTTCACCACAGCAACACTCTTCATCTGTCTCTGCATGGAGTCAAACAGAATCAGTCTGACAAACATCAACGAAACACTTTGATACCTTTTTGCATTCAAGTATTGAGCAAAGGATGTCAATACTGATTGATTGAGATTGATTGAATACTTGTCCACATGTCATTTATTATTATTATTTTTCTAAATACTTTTGCAAAATACTAATAATTTAAAAAAATCCAAACTTTTCACATTTTCATTAAGGGAAATTGTGTGTGGAAATTTGAGGACAACAATGAATCATTTCCTTCTGGAATAAGGCAGTAACAGAACCACATGTGGGGAAAGGGAAGTGCTGTGAATACTTTCCTGTTTTTAAAATGGTATTTTCAATGACATCCTGATAATAATGAATACATGTGTGCATAAATGTGTGCATAAATGTGTGCATAAGTGTGTGCATAAATGTGTGTATAAGTGTGTGCATAAATATGTGCATAAATGTGTGTATAAGTGTGTGTATAAATATGTGTATAAATATGTGTATAAATGTGTGTATAAATGTGTGCATAAATGTGTGCATAAATGTGTGCATAAATGTGTGCATAAATGTGTGCATAAAAGTGTGTATAAATGTGTGTATAAATGTGTGTATAAAAGTGTGCAAAAATGTGTGTATAAATGTGTGTATAAATGTGTGTGTATAAATGTGTGTATAAATGTGTGCATAAATGTGTGTATAAGTGTGTGTATAAATGTGTGTATAAATGTGTGCACAAATGTGTGTATAAATGTGTGTATAAATGTGTGTATAAATGTGTGTATAAACGTGTGTATAAATGTGTGTGTATAAATGTGTGTATAAACGTGTGTATAAATGTGTGTATAAATGTGTGCATAAATGTGTGTATAAGTGTGTGTATAAATGTGTGTATAAATGTGTGCACAAATGTGTGTATAAATGTGTGTATAAATGTGTGTATAAATGTGTGTATAAACGTGTGTATAAATGTGTGTGTATAAGTGTGTGTATAAACGTGTGTATAAATGTGTGTATAAATGTGTGCATAATTGTGTGTATGAGTGTGTGTATAAATATGTGTATAAATGTGTGCATAAATGTGTGTATAAATGTGTGCATAAATGTGTGTATAAGTGTGTGTATAAATGTGTGCATAAATGTGTGCATAAGTGTGTGCATAAATGTGTGCATAAGTGTGTGTATAAGTGTGTGCATAAATGTGTGTATAAATGTGTGCGTAAATGTGTGCATAAATGTGTGTATAAATGTGTGCATACATGTATAAATGTGTGCATAAATGTGTGTATAAATGTGTGCATAAATGTGTGCATAAATGTGTGTATAAGTGTGTGTATAAATGTGAGCATAAATGTGTGCATAAATGTGTGTATAAATGTGTGTATAAATGTGTGCATAAATGTGTGCATAATTGTGTGTATAAGTGTGTGCATAAATGTGTGTATAAGTGTGTGTGTAAATGTGTGTGTATAAATATGTGCATAAATGTGTGTATAAGTGTGTGTATAAATGTGTGTATAAATGTGTGCATAAAAGTGTGTATAATTGTGTGTATAAATATGTGCATAAATGTGTGTATAATTGTGTGTATAAATGTGTGCAAAAATGTGTGTATAAATGTGTGCATAAATGTGTGTATAAATGTGTGCATAAATGTGTGTATAAATGTGTGTGTGTAAATGTGTGTATAAATGTGTGTATAAATGTGTGCATAAATGTGTGTATAAGTGTGTGTATAAATGTGTGCATAAATGTGTGTATAAATGTGTGCAAAAATGTGTGTATAAATGTGTGTATAAATGTGTGTCTAAATGTGTGCGTAAATGTGTATAAATATGTGTGTATAAATGTGTGTATAAATGTGTGTATAAATGTGTGTATACTGTAAATGTGTGTATAATTGTGTGTATAAATGTGTGTATAATTGTGTGTATAATTGTGTGTATAAATTTGTGTATAAGTGTGTGTATAAATGTGTGTATAAGTGTGTGTATAATTGTGTATATAAAAATGTGTGCATAAATGTGTGTATAAACGTGTGTATAAATGTGTGTATAAATGTGTGCATAAATGTGTGCATAAATGTGTGTATAAATGTGTGTATAAATGTATGTATAAATGTGTGTATAAATGTGTGTATAAGTGTGTGCATAAATGTGTGTATAAGTGTGTGTATAAATGTGTGTATAAATGTGTGCATAAATGTGTGCATAAATGTGTGTATAAATGTGTGTATAAATGTGTGTATAAATGTGTGCATAAATGTGTGTATAAATGTGTGCATAAATGTGTGCATAAATGTGTGTATAAATGTGTGTATAAGTGTGTATAAATGTGTGCATAAATGTGTGTATAAATGTGTGTATAAATGTGTGTGTATAAATGTGTGTATAAATGTGTGCATAAATGTGTGTATAAATGTGTGCATAAATGTGTGTATAAATGTGTGTGTGTAAATGTGTGTATAAATGTGTGTATAAATGTGTGTATAAATGTGTGTATAAATGTGTGCACAAATGTGAGTATAAGTGTGTGCATAAATGTGTGCATAAATGTGTGTATAAGTGTGTGTATAAATATGTGTATAAATGTGTGCATAAATGTGTGTATAAATGTGTGTATAAACGTGTGTATAAATGTGTGTATAAGTGTGTGTGTATAAATGTGTGTATAAGTGTGTGAATAATAGTGTGTATAAATGTGTGTATAAATGTGTGTATAAATGTGTGCATAAATGTGTGTATAAGTGTGTGTATAAATGTGTGTATAAGTGTGTGTATAATAGTGTGTATAAATGTGTGCAAAAATGTGTGTATAAATGTATATATAAATGTGTGTATAAATGTGTGTATAAGTGTGTGTATAAATGTGTGTATAAATGTGTGCATAAATGTGTGCATAAATGTGTGTATAAATGTGTGTATAAATGTATGTATAAATGTGTGTATAAATGTGTGTATAAGTGTGTGCATAAATGTGTGTATAAGTGTGTGTATAAGTGTGTGTATAAATGTGTGCATAAATGTGTGTATAAATGTGTGCATAAATGTGTGCATAAATGTGTGTATAAATGTGTGTATAAGTGTGTGCATAAATGTGTGTATAAATTTGTGCGTAAATGTGTGTATAAATGTGTGTATAAATGTGTGTATAAATTTGTGCGTAAATGTGTGTATAAATGTGTGTATAAATGTGTGTGTATAAATGTGTGTATAAATGTGTGTGTATAAATGTGTGTATAAATGTGTGTGTATAAATGTGTGTATACTGTAAATGTGTGTATAATTGTGTGTATAAATTTGTGCGTAAGTGTGTATAAATGTGTATGTATAAATGTGTGTATAAATGTGTGTGTATAAATGTGTGTATACTGTAAATGTGTGTATAATTGTGTGTATAAATTTGTGTAAAAGTGTGTGTATAAAAGTGTGTATAAGTGTGTGTATAAATGTGTGCGTGCATAAATGTGTGTATAAATGTGTGCGTAAATGTGTGTATAAATGTGTGTTTATAAATGTGTGTATAAATGTGTGTATACTGTAAATGTGTGTATAATTGTGTGTATACATTTGTGTATAAGTGTGTGTATAAAAGTGTGTATAAGTGTGTGTATAAATGTGTGTATACATATGTGTATACTGTAAATGTGTGTATAAATGTGTGTCTAAATATGTGTATACTGTAAATGTGTGTATAAATGTGTGTATAAACATGTGTATACTGTAAATGTGTGTACAAAGGTGTGTATTTGACAGCAGGTGAAGAAGCCAAAAGAGTAAAAGTCCTGGGCGGTTTACAAAGAGTTTGATGGTGCTGAATAGTCCGGTAAGTGGTGTGGTAATGCTCTGTGGGGGAGATAGCGGCCGAAAGTGAGACGGACAGTGATAAGGTATCTCCCACATTACCTGCACAATGGCTCCTTGTGCACCGCCTCGTAAAAGTGCGATAGAAGGACCCATTAAATGCTCATAAAAGTCACACTGTACTCAAAGGAAGCTTTTGTTTCCAAAAACAAACAGGTGAGGGTGTGTGTGTGTGTGTGTGTGCGTGTGTGTGTGTGTGTGTGTGTGTGTGTGTGTGTGTGTGGGGGGGGGGGGGGGGGGGGGGGGGGGGGCAAACAGAAAATAAAACTGCTGCATTGTTGGAATTCCCCAAAGTAAATCTTAAAGAGGAACTGAACTTTTTTTGGGAATTCTGCCTGTCGTTCACAATCTTTAAGAGACGAGAAGACAAAAGTTGTTGTTTTTTTCTATTCTAAAATGTAGAAATGGGCTTGTTTTTGATGGCTAGCAATGCAGCTAATGTTAGCAATCAGTTTTACATCTAAATCATTTTAAAACTGCATTAAACAAGTGTTGTGTTGTGTAACATGTATAATAACTAACTGTACAACATTGTTATTGTAAGAGAGAACACTGAGGAACTCTTTTTCTAGCGTACTAACACATCAGCATGCTATGGTATTAGCCGTACAAGCTAACTACGGCAAGAGATAAGCTAGCTTCTATGTCAGCACAAAACAGGTTAGAGTTAGTAACACACAACACTGTGATTGGACACCAAACTGTACTGAGTGAAAAACATGATATTACAGTATCTGTAAAGTATGATTTCATGTTTTGTTTGTACACAGCTAGCCTATTTGGGTAAGCACTCCATTTATGTTGCAATAGCTTGGCTCCGAGTTCCATATTTGTTGCGTCGTCACTTTACCTCACTCTCTCGGCTTCCGTTTGCTCCAACGTCTCACTCTCGCTTTGTGCTGCCTTCTATAGTTCATCCTCAGTATGTTCAGCTTCAAAAAGATATTGTTGTGAATCCTCATTAGTCCAATAATAGTCGTCTTTGTTGTCTGTGACCAAGTCTGCCATGATTAGAACACTTTTTCTGGAAGTAGGAACAGACAATTGTTGCCAGAAGTGCGTCGCTATGGAAAGGGAAATAAATGTGGCGAGGGATTAGAAAGTGCACTTCCTCTTTAAGTAACTTTAACTAACTAATCCTCCAGTCTGTTGTAGTGATCCATGCAGACTCAATTGTTATTTCATTGTTTACTCTTTTTTTTTTTAGGATAAACTTGAATCATTTGAGATTTAGAACAGTGACAAAGAAAAGAAGCATTTCAATAGAAGGTGTTAGTTTTATGGAACAATCTTGACAATGTAAATCTCCTACAGTATTTGAACACATCATGATGATGAAAATATCATCTGGAGTAAATTATTGTTTCCATGGTTAGTTATTTTGTTGCATGTTGTGATGAATATATATATATATATATATATATATATATATATATATATATATATATATATATAGCTTTGTACTTACTTTTACTCAAGAAAGACGAAAACGAGCAGAAACGTGTGAACTCGTTGGGAGTTTCCTCCTCTCCCAGCTCGCTAGCCTCAACCTGAACCTTGGTATTTACCGTGATGACGGACTGGCAGTGTGTCGCGCCTCGCCAAGGAGCAGCGAGAATACCAAGAAGCGCATATGCCAAATTTTCAAAGAGAACGGCCTACGGATCACGATTGAAGCCAACAAGCAAACCGTCAACTTTCTCGACGTCACTTTCAACCTGAGAAATAACAGCTACCAACCATTCACGAAACCCAACACAACACTCCAATACGTGCACCATGACAGCAACCACCCACCCACCACCACGAAAAGAATACCTACCGGAATCAATAAAAGGCTATCGATGCTGTCATCTAGCAAAGCTGAATTTGACCAAGCAACCCCCCCGTACCAAAAAGCCCTTGATGAAAGCGGATACAATTTCACCATCACCTATGAACCCACGCCAGGAAACCAGCCAAAAAAGAACAGAAAACGAAACGGCATCATATGGTACAACCCCCCATACAGCAAAAACGTCTCAACTAACATTGGCCACAAATTCCTCAATCTGATTGACAAACACTTTCCCAAAGACAACACCCTAAGAAAAGTATTCAACAAGAACAACATTAAATTGAGCTACAGCTGTATGAACAATATACGACAAATCATCTCAAACCACAACAAAACCATTGCAAATGAGCCGTCGGCCCCCGGACAGAGCGACCCCAAAACCAACAAAGGCTGCAACTGCCGCAAGAAACCTGATTGCCCTCTCAACGGGGGGTGCTTACAAACATCAGTTGTCTACCAATCTAAGGTAACACGCAAGGACATTAACACATCCGACACATATGTAGGATTAACCGAGGGAGAATTCAAAACCAGATGGAACAACCACAAGGCTTCTTTCAGGAACCAAAACCTGCGGAATACCACAGAACTCAGCAAACACATTTGGGACCTCAAAGACAATAATGTTGAATATTCAATAACATGGCAAATTCTTGCATCCAGCACACCTTACAATAGTGGTAATAAAAGATGCAACCTATGCTTGAAAGAGAAACTGTTTATTATTTACCGTCCAGACCTGTCATCCCTCAACAAGCGCAGCGAAATTGTATCAGCATGCCGCCACAGACGGAAACACCTCCTAGGTAACACATGAGCCAATCACCACGCCCCTACGCCAGCCTGTACCCACCCACTCTGTGCCCTATATAAACCATGGTATGTGAATGCTCCCATTAAAATCTCCTGATGATTGAGGGTACCCCCCCTCATGAAACAGGCCTGTAGAGATGAAGTAGTCTTGTGATTTTTTTCCCCACACATACATATATATATATATATATATATATATATATATATATATATATATATATATATATATATATATATATATATATATATATATATATATATATAGCGAAATGGAACGTGTTAGAAGTTTCCAGCTTTGTACTTACTTTTACTCAAGAAAGACGAAAACAATAAACTCGCCCTGTTCTTTATCTCTACACACACACACACACACACACACACACACACACACACACACACACACACACACACACACACACACACACACACACACACACACACACACACACACACAAACACACACACACAAACACACACACAAACACACACACACCTTTTCTCTCTAGTTTAAATGTAGCAGGTGTGTGTGCCCAACACATACACCAAGTTAACTTTCAGTTTCGATCGCCGCCAAGGCTCAGCTTCGAGTTGGACAAAAATATATGTGAGGAGCGACCATTTCCGGGGAATGCTTTTCGGTTCGGTTTATTTGGAACGTGCATACGATACAATGTCATGTAATGCATATTTAGGGCCCGCATGGCCCATTGTATAAGGACTCCCTTTTGGGAGTCCTTATACAATGGGACATAAGGACCTATTGAATTTGTAAGGTTTTATTATTATTATTATACCGGCCGCCTCTTTGAGCTGCAATTTGACCCACTTAACATGCTTCAAAACTCACCATATTTGACGCACACGTCAGGACCTGCAAAAATTGCCTTTTGATAAAAAAACCGAACAGCAAAACTCAAAATTGCGCTCTAGCGCCCCCTAGGAAAAAAAAACTAGACTGCATGTAACTCCCACTAGGAAGGTTGGAGAGACATGAAACAAAAACCTTTATGTAGGTCTGACTTACACCTACCTTTCATAATTGTACATCCTCGGGCAAAAATCAACAGGAAGTTGGCAATTCCCCCTTCAAGACAAAAAAGTACTAAAAACAGTAACTCTTTAAGCTGTATTTTGACCCCCTTAACACGCTTCAAAACTCACCAAACTGAACACACACATCAGGACTGGCTAAAATTGTGATCTAATGAAAAAACCTAACCCCAAATCTCAAAATTGCGCTCTACCGCAATTTTTGAATAAAACGCAGAAAAAACTGCTCCTCGGAAGAAAAAAATGACAAAACTGCCTGTAACTCCCACTGGGAAGGTCGGAGAGACATGAAACAAAAACCTCTATGTAGGTCTCACTTAGACCTACATTTCATAAATTGACAACCCCCAGCAAAAATTAACAGGAAGTTTGCTATTCCCCCTTCAAAACACATTTTTTGTAAAAACCGGTCACCTTCCTTCAAAAACGATCTCCTCTGAGCGCGTTTGTCATTTCGCCTTCAAACTAACACAGGAGAGAGATTGAACCCTTGTGATTACAATGACAGAAGCGCTTTCTTTCTAACTGCTCCGGTTTTGATTTTATGACCCTTCAAAGACCCGCTGCGCTGATGATGCTGCGCTGCTGTTTTTTTAAGATGGCTGCTTAAAAGCAGGAAGCACCAACGTGCCCACACAATGCAGACAAGGTAGGTACACTAGACAAAAGTCTTGGGACACTTCAGACTAAAAGTAGACAAAAGTATTGGGACACTTATGACTATCACTGGACAAAAGTATTGGGACATTTAGGACTAGCACCTGCCAAATATGCAGGCCCGACCAATGCTGCTTGCAGCTTTAATTACAATTGTTTCATCAGAGCACGTGTGAAAAGGAGCAGGAAGAAGCAGAGCTTATTTAACCCTATCCCTTTTCTTATCATAGCAGTTTTATCCCATGTCTTTGTTCTGTGAATGCATGAATAAATAACCCACGGGTAAGTACATAAATAAGAAATACATCATAAATATAAACGTTCACACAACTAGATGATGTGTGAATGCTCCAATGCTGAAGTGACAGAATGTAGTATGAATGTAAGAATAGTTTAAACGTTGGAATAGTTGGAATCTCCAGGAAAACCGGTATTTGGTTTAGAACTTGGGAAATGAAAGCTGCTCACACGGTCACTAAGGTGGACACTATGATTGACATGTCAACTTAATGATGACTATATTTATCCATGAGAGCATTTTGTTGTGAACTGTGAGGTTAAAATCATGGTTGTTTTTACAAATGATGACAGATATGAACAAGAGCACGTATTGTCTAGTTATGATGTAAAGGAGGGGTGGTTGTCATGTATAAGTATGTGTCAATGAAAGGACATTTGATGACTTTTCTTCATTTGATTACTTGCTATGGTATCATTTCAATGTTATCATTTTATTGCCAGATTTACGTATCTCTGCTCTCTGTGGACTATAGCTCTGCCTTCAATACAATAATCCCGGACAGACTCTACAATAAACTGGACACTCTTGGCCTCCCCCCTCTCACAAACGCCTGGATAAGGGACTTCCTAACGGACCGACCCCAGAATGTGAGACTTGGCCCGCACCTCTCATCCTCCCGCACGCTGAGCATCGGCTCCCCACAGGGCTGTGTGCTGAGCCCCCTCCTCTACTGCCTTTACACCCATGACTGCAGTCCGGCCCACAGTGACAACCTTACCGTCAAGTTCGCCGACGATACCACAGTGGTCGGGCTCATCTCCAGGGGTGACGAGGCTGCCTACAGAGAGGAGAACAACCTCGCTCTCAACACCAGCAAGACCAGAGAGATCATCGTCGACTTCAGGAGGAGCAGCACCGACCCTGCCCCCCTCTACATCAACGGCGAGCGTGTAGAGAGGGTCCACACCTTCAGGTACCTTGGAGTCCACATCTCTAATGACTTCTCCTGGACAGTCAACACCACATCAATCATCAAGAAGGCTCAGCAGCGGCTACACTTCCTTAGAGTCCTCGGGAAGTACAACCTGAAGCCTGACCTGCTGCTGACCTTCTACCGCTCGTCCATCGAGAGCCTGCTGACCTACTGTATTACGGTATGGTACGGCAGCTGCACTGCAGCAGACAGGGAGAGGCTGCAAAGAGTGGTCAAGACGGCTCAGAAGATCATCGGCCGCCCTCTCCCCTCTCTGACGGACATCTACACCTCCCGCTGCCTCAACAGAGCCAGTGCCATCATCAAGGACAGCACCCACCCTGGCTCTGACCTGTTCCACCTGCTGCCCTCTGGGAAGCGCTACAGGTGCATTAAAACCAAAACAAACAGGCTAAAGAACAGCTTCTTCCCCAGGGCCATAACCATCCTGAACGGACTGCCCCATTGTCCCTCATAACTGCCTTCTCTTCGGTGCAATAACCCATTCCACCAACCACCCTGTTTTTGTTTTGGTTTTTTTTCATGTATATATTCATTTCACACCATATTCATTGCACTTCTACATTTTTTATATTTTTATATATTTGCACATTGTTTTTCTAGCATGCACACATCGCACTGTATGGAATGGCCTCAATCTCGTTACCTTGCGTAATGACAACAAAGCTGATTCTGATTCTGATTCTGAAGTTAGGTAGTGTTGCGTTTTGGACCAGTTGTTCCTCCCAGGGAATTCAAGTCACAATTCGCTCCCAAGCTCTTTACGACACTTTAAAGCTGAGTTGAAAAAACCACCAGAGACAGAATAGGTATTTTGTTGTATATTTTCAAAGCTTTTCCAATATACATTTTGAGACCAGTCTAACCATAGAAGATTCTATTGCGCCTCCCCAAAATGGTCTGTCTTCCCGATCCCACCACCCTCTCTCTCTCGTCCCATCTCTGTAGACAAAACAAATGCTAGTCCAAACACATTCTAAAGAACTCAAGGTTAACACACACAGTATACTTGCTGACAGAGCATCAAGAGAAGAAATGGAAAACACGAGCTGTTTTCAAATATGACTAAGAAAAGAAAGAAGTACAACTTAAATTCGGATATATGTAAATATCTGCCTCTCCGACAGTAGCCAGGGACTGCAGATGGCCAGGATCTTCAGCTCTTACTGGATCGGTTCGCAGCCGAGTGTGAAGCGACCGGGATGGGAATCAGCACCTCCAAGTCCGAGTCCATGGTTCTCGCCCGGAAAAGGGTGGAGTGCCATCTCCGGGTTGGGGAGGAGACCCTGCCCCAAGTGGAGGAGTTCAAGTACCTCGGAGTCTTGTTCACGAGTGGGGGAAGAGTGGATCGGGAGATCAGAATCAGAATCAGAATCAGCTTTATTGTCATTACGCAAGGTAACGAGATTGAGGCCATTCCATACAGTGCGATGTGTGCATGCTAGAAAGACAATGTGCAAATATATAAAAATATAAAAAATGTAGAAGTGCAATGAATATGGTGTGAAATGAATATATACATGAAAAAAAACAAAAAACAAAAACAGGGTGGTTGGTGGAATGGGTTATTGCACCGAAGAGAAGGCAGTTATGAGGGACAATGGGGCAGTCCGTTCAGGATGGTTATGGCCCTGGGGAAGAAGCTGTTCTTTAGCCTGTTTGTTTTGGTTTTAATGCACCTGTAGCGCTTCCCAGAGGGCAGCAGGTGGAACAGGTCAGAGCCAGGGTGGGTGCTGTCCTTGATGATGGCACTGGCTCTGTTGAGGCAGCGGGAGGTGTAGATGTCCGTCAGAGAGGGGAGAGGGCGGCCGATGATCTTCTGAGCCGTCTTGACCACTCTTTGCAGCCTCTCCCTGTCTGCTGCAGTGCAGCTGCCGTACCATACCGTAATACAGTAGGTCAGCAGGCTCTCGATGGACGAGCGGTAGAAGGTCAGCAGCAGGTCAGGCTTCAGGTTGTACTTCCCGAGGACTCTAAGGAAGTGTAGCCGCTGCTGAGCCTTCTTGATGATTGATGTGGTGTTGACTGTCCAGGAGAAGTCATTAGAGATGTGGACTCCAAGGTACCTGAAGGTGTGGACCCTCTCTACACGCTCGCCGTTGATGTAGAGGGGGGCAGGGTCGGTGCTGCGCCTCCTGAAGTCGACGATGATCTCTCTGGTCTTGCTGGTGTTGAGAGCGAGGTTGTTCTCCGAAGACCAGGCCGTCAGTTTCAGGACCTCCTCTCTGTAGGCAGCCTCGTCACCCCTGGAGATGAGCCCGACCACTGTGGTATCGTCGGCGAACTTGACGGTAAGGTTGTCACTGTGGGCCGGACTGCATTCATGGGTGTAAAGGCAGTAGAGGAGGGGGCTCAGCACACAGCCCTGTGGGGAGCCGATGCTCAGCGTGCGGGAGGATGAGAGGTGCGGGCCAAGTCTCACATTCTGGGGTCGGTCCGTTAGGAAGTCCCTTATCCAGGCGTTTGTGAGAGGGGGGAGGCCAAGAGTGTCCAGTTTATTGCAGAGTCTGTCCGGGATTATTGTATTGAAGGCAGAGCTATAGTCCACAGAGAGCATCCGGACGTAGCTCTGCTGCTGCTCCAGGTGGTTCAGAGCAGAGTGGAGAGCAACAGCGATGGCGTCCTCATCGACAGGTGCGGCGTCTTCAGCTGTATCGATCCGTTGTGGTGAAGAAGGAGCTGAGCCGGAAGGCTAAGCTCTCAATTTAGCGGTCGATCTACGTTCCCATCCTCACCTATGGTCATGAGCTTTGGGTTATGACCGAAAAGGACAAGATCACGGGTACAAGCGGCCCAAATGAGTTTCCTCCGCCGGGTGGTGGGTCTCTCCCTTAGAGATAGGGTGAGAAGCTCTGTCATCCGGGGGGAGCTCAAAGTAAAGCCGCTGCTCCTCCACATGGAGAGGAGCCAGATGAGGTGGTTCGGGCATCTGGTCAGGATACCACCCGAACGCCTCCCTAGGGAGGTGTTTAGGGCGCATCCGACTGGTAGGAGGCCATAGGGAAGACCCAGGACACGTTGGGAAGACTATGTCTCCCGACTGGCCTGGGAGTTCCCCAGGATCCCCTGGATGGATGGGACTGCAGATGGAAATGAGCTATAATCTGGTCCAGAACATATCTGTCTTTAAGTTGAATGTTTCTGTGCATTGTCCCTTCAAATAAACTCAACTAAATGTTTTCAATGACATTCTCCTCCGAGGTTATATTTTTGTCTTGGACTTTCCACAGCTCAGTCCTGGCATTGCTACTGTTTGTTCTGTTTCTTAGAAGACCTTGTTCAGTTCTTTGAATACCAGAATCTGGGAGGACTCTCGGCTGCAAAAGCCGACACAGATCGACTGGGTCCCACGGCTCAAAGTTGGTTAATAATTAATGGGAGGGGTAAGGAGAGCATTATTTTACCTTTATCTCCGTAATGAGACAACGTTAGTTTGGACTCAAGGTCTGGGAGAAAGCTGGCTGATTTATGGTTGTCAGGATGGAACTAATCACCAGGACAGGAAGCCCATTGTGCTCCGGCCTCCTTTATCACAGCCCAGGTCCTGATGGGGGACTTGCAGGCCTGCTGGGAGTCTTCAGGTGGCAAAAAGGCCTGGGAGATGTTGCTTTAACGTGGACCGGCTGGCCCGAGTAACGCAAGTGGTCCATAATCCCAGGTCACACTATCTGTGGGATGTGGTAATGATTGAAAATTATGCCTGTAATTGCTGATACCGACACATAAACTGGCTTTGTAGGACCGCCGCTTCTCTTTGAAGCCATTGTGTTCTCACGCTGGCAGGCAGGGAGTGTTCGGCGGACTCGCCGGGCGGGGGTGCAGAGGGCGTGTGTGTGTGTGTGTGTGTGTGTGTGTGTGTGTGTGCCAGCGCCGTAACGGATCTCCAAACACGCAACTGTAAGTTCCACAAACATTTGGCGAAGAAGAATGTCGGTTAAACGGGGTCTCTTCACTCTTGGTAGAAGCGGTCCTCGTGCACATTTAAACCCTGACCTGGTCACTCAAAGGGTTTTTAACCTCAAAGGTTCTGCTTCATTTTACCCTCCAGGACGACCAGGAAATGTTTGACACTTTGACACTAAGTGCTTTGCAGCAAATTACAGGACAGTAAAGATAAAATAAATATAATTCAAATCATAAAATAAAACCATCATGGACACGATCAGGATTCAAACTAGTATCATTTGTTCTTTCTCCTGGGAGACTAGACTGTTGTCATTTATTGTAGTTTGTGTTCTTTCTCCTGGGAGACAAGATTGTTGTCATTTATTGTAGTTTGTGTTCTTTCTCCTGGGAGACTAGATTGTTGTCATTTATTGTAGTTTGTGTTCTTTCTCCTGGGAGACTAGATTGTTGTCATTTATTGTAGTTTGTGTTCTTTCTCCTGGGAGACTAGACTGTTGTCATTTATTGTAGTTTGTGTTCTTTCTCCTGGGAGACTAGACTGTTGTCATTTATTGTAGTTTGTGTTCTTTCTCCTGGGAGACTAGACTGTTGTCATTCATTGTAGTTTCTGTTCTTTCTCCTGGGAGACTAGACTGTTGTCATTTATTGTAGTTTGTGTTCTTTCTCCTGGGAGACTAGACTGTTGTCATTCATTGTAGTTTGTGTTCTTTCTAGTGGGAGACTAGACTGTTGTCATTTATTGTAGTTTGTGTTCTTTCTAGTGGGAGACTAGATTGTTGTCATTTATTGTAGTTTGTGTTCTTTCTAGTGGGAGACTAGATTGTTGTCATTTATTGTAGTTTGTGTTCTTTCTAGTGGGAGACTAGATTGTTGTCATTTATTGTAGTTTGTGTTCTTTCTAGTGGGAGACTAGATTGTTGTCATTTATTGTAGTTTGTGTTCTTTCTCCTGGGAGACTAGGTTGTTGTCATTTATTGTAATTTGTGTTCTTTCGCCTGGGAGACTAGACTGTTGTCATTTATTGTAGTTTGTGCTCTTTCTAGTGGGAGACTAGATTGTTGTCATTTATTGTAGTTTGTGTTCTTTCTCCTGGGAGACTAGACTGTTGTCATTTATTGTAGTTTGTGTTCTTTCTCCTGGGAGACTAGACTGTTGTCATTTATTGTAGTTTGTGTTCTTTCTCCTATGAGACAAGATTGTTGTCATTTATTGTAGTTGGTGTTCTTTCTAGTGGGAGACTAGATTGTTGTCATTTATTGTAGTTTGTGTTCTTTCTCCTGGGAGACTAGATTGTTGTCATTCATTGTAGTTTGTGTTCTTTCTAGTGGGAGACTAGATTGTTGTCATTCATTGTAGTTTGTGTTCTTTCTCCTGGGAGACTAGATTGTTGTCATTTATTGTAGTTTGTGTTCTTTCTCCTATGAGACAAGATTGTTGTCATTTATTGTAGTTGGTGTTCTTTCTAGTGGGAGACTAGATTGTTGTCATTTATTGTAGTTTGTGTTCTTTCTCCTGGGAGACTAGACTGTTGTCATTTATTGTAGTTTGTGTTCTTTCTCCTGGGAGACTAGACTGTTGTCATTCATTGTAGTTTGTGTTATTTCTAGTGGGAGACAAGATTGTTGTCATTTATTGTAGATTGTGTTCTTTCTCCTGGGAGACTAGACTATTGTCATTCATTGTAGTTTGTGTTATTTCTAGTGGGAGACTAGATTGTTGTCATTTATTGTAGTTTGTGTTCTTTCTAGTGGGAGACTAGACTGTTGTCATTTATTGTAGTTTGTGATCTTTCTAGTGGGAGACTAGACTGTTGTCATTTATTGTAGTTTGTGATCTTTCTAGTGGGAGACTAGACTGTTGTCATTTATTGTAGTTTGTGTTCTTTCTAGTGGGAGACTAGATTGTTGTCATTTATTGTAGTTTGTGTTCTTTCTCCTGGGAGACTAGACTGTTGTCATTTATTGTAGTTTGTGTTATTTCTCCTGGGAGACTAGATTGTTGTCATTTATTGTAGTTTGTGTTCTTTCTCCTGGGAGACTAGATTGTTGTCATTTATTGTAGTTTGTGTTATTTCTAGTGGGAGACTAAATTGTTGTCATTTATTGTAGTTTGTGTTCTTTCTCCTGGGAGACTAGACTGTTGTCATTTATTGTAGTTTGTGTTTTTTCTAGTGGGAGACTTGATTGCTGTCATTCATTGTAGTTTGTGTTCTTTCTCCTGGGAGACAAGATTGTTGTCATTTATTGTAGTTTGTGTTATTTCTAGTGGGAGACTAGATTGTTGTCATTCATTGTAGTTTGTGTTCTTTCTCCTGGGAGACTAGATTGCTGTCATTCATTGTAGTTTGTGTTATTTCTAGTGGGAGACTAGATTGTTGTCATTTATTGTAGTTTGTGTTTTTTCTATTGGGAGACTAGATTGTTGTCATTTATTGTAGTTTGTGTTCTTTCTCCTGGGAGACTAGATTGCTGTCATTCATTGTAGTTTGTGTTATTTCTAGTGGGAGACTAGATTGTTGTCATTTATTGTAGTTTGTGTTTTTTCTATTGGGAGACTAGACTGTTGTCATTTATTGTAGTTTGTGTTCTTCCTCCTGGGAAACTAGATTGTTGTCATTTATTGTAGTTTGTGTTCTTTCTCCTGGGAGACTAGATTGTTGTCATTCATTGTAGTTTGTGTTATTTCTAGTGGGAGACTAGATTGTTGTCATTTATTGTAGTTTGTGTTTTTTCTATTGGGAGACTAGACTGTTGTCATTTATTGTAGTTTGTGTTCTTCCTCCTGGGAAACTAGATTGTTGTCATTTATTGTAGTTTGTGTTCTTTGTCCTTTGAGACTAGATTGTTGTCATTTATTGAATTAAACTACAAAGTTGAGTGTTTGAGACCTCTCCTCTAACAGGAGGCTTTATTTTTTAGAGAAATTTCAAGTCATGGCATGAAATGTAGTGTCGGACCAACAACCACAAGAAATGGACCTTTATTTATTTATTTTTCTGCTTAAAACTTCATTAGTTGACATGAAGCGGAGCGCCAATTAACTTCTAGCTTCTCGCGCCCGAGTCATCAGGCTTTTATACGACTTGTGTGCAAGTCTACGTCGTAAACTTTAATGGCCGTGAGAAAGAAGCAAGCCGTTAATATCGCTGATGGAAATACTCGCCGTACTTTGTCTGCAGCGTCGTCTTCCTCACTTCAAAACACAACAAACGTGAGAAACATGGAGGAGTTAGTTCTGGCACATTCTGCTCTCACTAATCATTTCTACATGAAGTTGAAACCTGCATCAGAAACATCACCACTTAAGTATTGCTACGTGCTTAACATAATAAAACAATCACTTACTGTACAATGTCTGCTCTCACTGGGATAAAGACTGATGGGATGTTTGTATCTTCCCTTTTACATCAACAATTCATTACAATCCTCACAAAGGGTTAAAAAAAAATGCATCATTCTGGCCATCTCCGGGTCTAAGTTGGATGTCAAAGTGGACCAACTTGTGGGTTTATGTCCACAACCTTCTACTATCCAGGTGAGAAGGATGAGTTATCATCTAGATTCAACTTTCACCAACTCAGAGGTGATGCAGCAGCTCAGTATGTCAAAAAAGCAGCACCACTAAAAGTAGTCCCTCAGCGTTAAGGCTTATAATAAGAATACCTCTAATACTTGTTCATATTCAGGTAAACGGAGGATTTTTGTCACTTTTTCGATGTTTTTAGAGGACTTTATGGGCGGAGACGTGTACTCTTATTGTTAGCCACCTCGTACTTGCCATATTTTACGAATTAGAATGCATAAGGAAAGAAAAGCATGTGTCTTGCATAAGAATTTTGAATGATAGACAAAATTCCCCCCCAAAAAGTGCAATTCCTCTTTAGTGGTAAAAATGTTTTTTTTAAGTGTCTTTGCATCCCATATAGTAATGCCTGAGCCAATCAGGGGCCACGATACTGAACCGCACACTCTAATTGGTTGTGTCTAATCCCGAGGTTATACCTAATTTAGGAATTGTTGTGCTTGAAAAGGCTTTATTCACAACAAATAAACAAAAATAAATCTGCAATAGAAACACAACATTTAAAGGTGACTTCTTGGGCTCGAGCCCCGAATCTGAATTTTACATTTGAAGTAAAGTGTGATCAAGCATTCATGTTTGGGAATCTTATTTGAAAAATGGCGGATGTTATTCTGTTTGTTTATCCAGCGTGAACATGCTATCTGTAAAGTTGTGTACTGAGTACCGTATTTTCCGCACCATAAGGCGCCCTGGGTTATAAGCCGCGCCTTCAATGAACGGCATATTTCAAAACTTTGTCCACCTATAAGCCGCCCCGTGTTGTAAGCCGCATCTAACTGCGCTAAAGGAATGTCAAAAAAACAGTCAGATAGGTCAGTCAAACTTTAATAATATATTAAAAACCAGCGTGATGTGGGCGCGCATGGAGTCGTATATCAACATGGACGGAGCTGCGTGAAAAAAGCCACCCGGCCTCTTCGCGTAAACTTACCTTAACCACTCGCTCATCTTTTCTTCATCCATCCATCCCTTCGAGTTAGCTTTTATGATGACGCCGGCTGGAAAGGTCTCTTTTGGCAAGGTCTTCCTTTTGAATATCACCATGGGTGGAAGTTTCTGGCCATTAGCATGGCAAGCTAGAACCACAGTGAAGGATGACTTCTCATTCCCTGTGGTGCGAATATTCACCGTACGTGCTCCCGTTGTATCCACAGTGCGGTTCACAGGAATATCAAAAGTCAGTGGAACCTCGTCCGTCCATGTTGATAATGTTCTCTGGCCGGATCTTTTTTTCAGCTATCTTGTTTTTACAATATGCACGGAAAGTAGCCAGCTTTTCTTGAAAGTCTTTAGGCAGTTGCTGTGAAATAGTAGTCCGTGTGCGGATGGAGAGATTGCGTCTTTTCATGAACCGGATCCCTGTCGCTTAGTAGGAGCCATTTTGTGGTCTTTACAGATGTAAACACACAAAGGAAATGAAACGTAATATCCGCGTGCTTCTTCTTCTTCTACGCGGGCGGGTGGTTGCTTACAGTAGAAGAAGAAGCGCTTCCTGTTCTATGGGGGCGGGTGCTTACCTTGGCGGTTGCTTGCGTAGAAGAAGAAGCACTTCCTCTTCTACGGGGAAAAAAGATGGCGGCTGTTTACCGTAGTTGCGAGATCGAAACTTTATGAAAATGAATCGTAATATTAATCCATATATAAAGCGCACCGGGTTATAAGGCGCACTGTCAGCTTTTGAGAAAATTTGTGGTTTTTAGGTGCGCCTTATAGTGCGGAAAATACGGTAAGTAAATGATAGCAAGACCATCTTGTTTTTGTGTCTTTGTATCACAAGTTACACTTAATGAGGTTTTACTAGAATGTTTTAATATTGACTGCACTATGAATCATTTATGGCTGCTTATGGATATTAACTCTTTTAAGGCTCTGCTTCACTCTCCCGTCCACTCTTCTACTTACGCTTTTACCAAAAATCCAATCGTAAAAACTTCACTCAGAATTTGGATTCAGTTTAAGCACTATTTTGGTTCGCAGACTATTTCTAGTCTTGCACCCTTCACTGCTTATCCTGTATTTAATCATTTCAGTCATATTATATTCACGCTTAAGTCATTACAGTTATGTAATATATTCACGCTTAAGTCCTTTCAGTTATATTATATTCACGCTTAAGTCATTTCAGTTATATAATATATTCACGCTTAAATCCTTTCAGTTATATTATATTCACGCTTAAGTCATTTCAGTTATATAATATATTCACGCTTAAATCCTTTCAGTTATATTATATTCACGCTTAAGTCATTACAGTTATATTATATTCACGCTTAAGTCATTACAGTTATATAATATATTCACGCTTAAGTCCTTTCAGTTATATTATATTCACGCTTAAGTCCTTTCAGTTATATTATATTCACGCTTAAGTCATTACAGTTATATGATATATTAACGATTAAGTCCTTTCAGTTATATTATATTCACTCTTAAGTCCTTTCAGTTATATTATATTCACGCTTAAGTCATTACAGTTATATAATATATTCACGCTTAAATCCTTTCAGTTATATTATATTCACGCTTAAGTCATTACAGTTATATTATATTCACGCTTAAGTCATTACAGTTATATTATATTCACGCTTAAGTAATTTCAGTCATATTATATTCATGCTTAAGTCCTTTCAGTTATATTATATTCACGCTTAAGTCCTTTCAGTTATATTATATTCATGCTTAAGTCATTTCAGTCATATTATATTCACGCTTAAGTCATTACAGTTATATAATATATTCATGCTTAAGTCCTTTCAGTTATATTATATTCACGCTTAAGTAATTTCAGTCATATTATATTCACGCTTAAGTCCTTTCAGTTATATTATATTCACGCTTAAGTCATTTCAGTCATATTATATTCACGCTTAAGTCATTACAGTTGTATTCACACTTAAGTCATTTCAGTTATATTATATTCACGCTTAAGTCATTTCAGTTATATTATATTCACGCTTAAATCATTTCAGTTACATTCACGCTTAAGTCATTTCAGTCATATTATATTCATGCTTAAGTCATTTCAGTTATATTATATTCACACTTAAGTCATTTCAGTTATATTATATTCACACTTAAGTCATTAATTATATTCACGCTTAAGTCATTTCAGTTATATTATATTCACGCTTTAAGTCATTTCAGTTATATTATATTCACACTTAAGTCATTAATTATATTCACGCTTAAGTCATTTCAGTTATATTATATTCACACTTAAGTCATTAATTACATTCACGCTTAAGTAATTTCAATTATATTATATTCACGCTTTAAGTCATTTCAGTTACATTCACGCTTAAGTCATTTCAGTTATATATTGTATTCATTCTTAAGTCATTTCAGTTATGTACCGGTAATATATTCACGCTTAAGTAATTTCAGTTATATTATATTCACACTTAAGTCATTTCAGTTATATTATATTCACGCTTAAATCATTTCAGTTACATTCACCCTTAAGTCATTTCAGTCATATTATATTCATGCTTAAGTCATTTCAGTTATATTATATTCACACTTAAGTCATTTCAGTTATATTATATTCACACTTAAGTCATTAATTATATTCACGCTTAAGTAATTTCAGTTATATTATATTCACACTTAAGTCATTAATTATATTCACGCTTAAGTCATTTCAGTTATATTATATTCACACTTAAGTCATTAATTATATTCACGCTTAAGTAATTTCAGTTATATTACATTCACGCTTTAAGTCATTTCAGTTACATTCCCGCTTAAGTCATTTCAGTTATATATTGTATTCATTCTTAAGTCATTTCAGTTATGTTATATATTCACGCTTAAGTAATTTCAGTTATATTATATTCACGCTTAAGCCATTACAGTTATATAATATATTCACGCTTAAGTCATTTCAGTTATATTATATTCACGCTTAAGTCATTTCAGTCATATTGTATTCACGCTTAAGTTATTTCAGTTATATTATATTCACACTTAAGTCATTACAGTTATATTCACACTTAAGTCATTTTAGTTATATTATATTCACGCTTAAGTCATTTCAGTTATATATTATATTTAAGCTTTAGTCATTTCAGTTATATTATATTGACACTTAAGTCATTTCAGTTATATTATATTCACACTTAAGTCATTTCAGTTATATTATATTCACACTTAAGTCATTAATTATATTCACGCTTAAGTAATTTCAGTTATATTATATTCACGCTTAAGTCATTTCAGTCATATTATATTCAAGCTTTAGTCATTTCAGTTATATTCACACTTAAGTCATTTCAGTTATATTATATTCCTTCTTAAGTAATTTCAGTTATGTAATATATTCATGCTTAAGTCATTTCAGTTATATTCACGCTTAAGTCATTTTAGTTATATATTATACTCAAGCTTTAGTCATTTCAGTTATAGTCACGCTTAAGTCATTTCAGTTATATTATATTAATTCTTAAGTCATTTCAGTTATGTAATATATTCATGCTTAAGTCATTTCAGTTATATTTACGCTTAAGTCATTTCAGATACATTCACGCTTAAGTCATTTTAGTCATATATTATATTCAAGCTTAAGTCATTTCAGTTATATTATATTCATGCTTAAGTCATTTCAGTTATGTAATATATTCATGCTTAAGTCATTTCAGTCATATTCATGCTTAAGTCCTTTCAGTTACGTAATATCTTCACGCTTAAGTCATTTCAGTTATATTATATTCATGCTAGTCATTTCAGTTATATTTACGCTTAAGTCATTTCAGATACATTCACGCTTAAGTCATTTTAGTCATATATTATATTCAAACTTAAGTCATTTCAGTTATATATTATATTCATGCTTAAGTCATTTCAGTTATGTAATATATTCATGCTTAAGTCATTTCAGTCATATTCATGCTTAAGTCCTTTCAGTTATGTAATATCTTCACGCTTAAGTCATTTCAGTTATATTATATTCACGCTTAAGCCATTACAGTTATATATTATATTCACGCTTAAGTAATTTCAGTTATATTATATTCACGCTTAAGTCATTACAGTTATATAATATATTCACGCTTAAGTCATTTCAGTTATATTATATTCACGCTTAAGTTATTTCAGTTATATTATATTCACACTTAAGTCATTACAGTTATATTCACACTTAAGTCATTTTAGTTATATTATATTCACGCTTAAGTCATTTCAGTTATATATTATATTTAAGCTTAAGTCATTTCAGTTATATTATATTCATTCTTAAGTCATTTCAGTTATGTAATATATTCATGCTTAAATCATTTCAGTTATATTCACTCTTAACTCTTGTGGTGTTCATATTGTTGTTACTCAGCCAGTGTTTGTGGGTCTGATGGACTTGTTGCATTTTGTGTCTTTTAATGCCTCACAATCAAACACTTTTATGTTCAAATACTGAACAGATGTTTACTTTATCCCAAAAAACATCTATAATGAAGTGCTTGGAGAGGCTGGTAAAGGACTATATTGTCTCCACATAGCAGTTTGCTTATGGCCCTAACTGCTCCACAGAGGACGCCATCTCCTCTGCACTCCACCTGAGCTTAGAACATCTGGAAGGAAAAGACACACACGTGCAGATGTTGTTCAACTCAGCATTCAACATCATCATCATCATCATCCCGCAGCACTTGGTCAGCAAACCTTGGATTCAGTAACTCTAACCCTTTGCAACTGACTGCTTGACTTCCTCACACCTCCAGTGACATCTCCCTCAGTGAGTAATAGTTGGTGGTAAGGAGTAACAATGAATGAGTAATAGTTGGTGGTAAGGAGTAACAATGAATGAGTAATAGTTGGTGGTAAGGAGTAACAATGAGTGAGTAATAGTTGGTGGTAAGGAGTAACAATGAGTGAGTAATAGTTGGTGGTAAGTAGTAACAAGGAGTGAGTAATAGTTGGTGGTAAGGAGTAACAAGGAGTAACAATGAGTAATAGTTGGTGGTAAGGAGTAACAATGAGTGAGAAATAGTTGGTGGTAAGGAGTAACAATGAGTGAGTAATAGTTGGTGGTAAGGAGTAACAATGAGTGAGAAATAGTTGGTGGTAAGGAGTAACAATGAGTGAGTAATAGTTGGTGGTAAGGAGTAACAATGAGTGAGAAATAGTTGGTGGTAAGGAGTAACAATGAGTGAGTAATAGTTGGTGGTAAGGAGTAACAATGAGTGAGTAATAGTTGGTGGTAAGGAGTAACCAAGAGTAACAAGGAGTGAGTAATAGTTGGTGGTAAGGAGCAACCAGGAGTAACAATGAGTGAGTAATAGTTGGTGGTAAGGAGTAACCAAGAGTAACAAGGAGTGAGTAATAGTTGGTGGTAAGGAGTAACCAGGAGTAACAAGGAGTGAGTAATAGTTGGTGGTAAGGAGTAACAAGGAGTAACAATGAGTAATAGTTGGTGGTAAGGAGTAACAATGAGTGAGAAATAGTTGGTGGTAAGGAGTAACAATGAGTGAGTAATAGTTGGTGGTAAGGAGTAACAATGAGTGAGAAATAGTTGGTGGTAAGGAGTAACAATGAGTGAGTAATAGTTGGTGGTAAGGAGTAACAATGAGTGAGAAATAGTTGGTGGTAAGGAGTAACAATGAGTGAGTAATAGTTGGTGGTAAGGAGTAACAATGAGTGAGTAATAGTTGGTGGTAAGGAGTAACCAAGAGTAACAAGGAGTGAGTAATAGTTGGTGGTAAGGAGCAACCAGGAGTAACAATGAGTGAGTAATAGTTGGTGGTAAGGAGTAACCAAGAGTAACAAGGAGTGAGTAATAGTTGGTGGTAAGGAGTAACCAGGAGTAACAAGGAGTGAGTAATAGTTGGTGGTAAGGAGTAACAAGGAGTAACAAGGAATGAGTAATAGTTGGTGGTAAGGAGTAACAATGAGTGAGTAATAGTTGGTGGTAAGGAGTAACAATGAGTGAGAAATAGTTGGTGGTAAGGAGTAACAATGAGTGAGTAATAGTTGGTGGTAAGGAGTAACAATGAGTGAGAAATAGTTGGTGGTAAGGAGTAACCAAGAGTAACAAGGAGTGAGTAATAGTTGGTGGTAAGGAGCAACCAGGAGTAACAATGAGTGAGTAATAGTTGGTGGTAAGGAGTAACCAAGAGTAACAAGGAGTGAGTAATAGTTGGTGGTAAGGAGTAACCAGGAGTAACAAGGAGTGAGTAATAGTTGGTGGTAAGGAGTAACAAGGAGTAACAAGGAATGAGTAATAGTTGGTGGTAAGGAGTAACCAGGAGTAACAAGGAGTGAGTAATAGTTGGTGGTAAGGAGTAACCAGGAGTAACAATGAGTGAGTAATAATTGGTGGTAAGGAGTAACAAGGAGTAACAAGGAATGAGTAATAGTTGGTGGTAAGGAGTAACCAGGAGTAACAATGAGTGAGTAATAATTGGTGGTAAGGAGTAACCAGGAGTAACAATGAGTGAGTAATCAATCCTCTAATGTGGTGTTTGCTGTCATGACGTCACTCACAAAGCTCTCTGGGGGGGAAACCGGAAGTCATTAGCTGATTAAGGCTGTCAGAGCCGCGCAGAGCTCCAACCAATCACACGCCACTTCCGGTGTGAGGGGCGGGGCGTGCCGGTGTGTCCACGCGGAGGTGAAAGGAGCAAAGAAATAGTTCCAGGCGGGAAATGATCGTCATATTTTTCATGTTTGCATCTTTGCTTCACTTCCGTCTTACAATTGTCTTATTTTTCATGTTTGCATCTTTGCTTCACTTCCGTCTTACAACTTGTCTTATTGTTCATGTTTGCATCTTTGCTTCACTTCCGTCTTACAACTTGTCTTATTTTTCATGTTTGCATCTTTGCTTCACTTCCGTCTTACAACTTGTCTTATTTTTCATGTTTGCATCTTTGCTTCACTTCCGTCTTACAACTTGTCTTATTTTTCATGTTTGCATCTTTACTTCACTTCCGTCTTCCAAGTTGCTCATGGAGAAGTCCAAAAACTTCCGAATCGACGCTTTACTCGCGGACGAGACGAGCCGAGCGAGCCGAGCGAGCCGCGACTTGTCCCCGGGACTGAGCAGCGACAGCCCGGCGGGGAGCCCCGTGTCGTGCCGCCGCGGGGACACGCCTTCCCCGCGGGCCGCCCCGCAGCTCCACGCGGGCATCATTCCCAAAGCCTCCGTGCTGGGTCTGGGTCACCATCACGGCCTCACCTCGCTGCCCCAGGCCGCCATCCCGGGCATGTACCCGCCCGCCATGTACCCGCTGTCCGCCCTGGGAGGCCAGCATCCCGCCTTCGCCTACACCGGCTTCACGCACCTCTCCCACGCCTACCCCGACCACCTGAAGGCGGCCATGGCGGGCTCGCTGCCCCTGGAGCACTGGATCCGAGCTGGCATCATGATGCCCAGACTGCCCGACTACGGTATTGGCTTTTTAATGTTATCTTATTAATATTGTCTTACCAATAGTGTCTTTTTAATGTTATCTTATTAATATTGTCTTCCTAATAGTGTCTTTTTAATGTTATCTTATTAATATTGTCTTACTAATAGTGTCTTTTTAATGTTATCTTATTAATATTGTCTTCCTAATAGTGTCTTTTTAATGTTATCTTATTAATATTGTCTTACTAATAGTGTCTTTTTAATGTTATCTTATTAATATTGTCTTACCAATAGTGTCTTTTTAATGTTATCTTATTAATATTGTCTTACTAATAGTGTCTTTTTAATGTTATGTTATTAATATTGTCTTACTAATAGTGTCTTTTTAATGCTATCTTATTAATATTGTCTTCCTAATAGTGTCTTTTTAATATTATCTTATTAATATTGTCTTACTAATAGTGTCTTTTTAATATTATGTTATTAATATTGTCTTACTAATAGTGTCTTTTTAATGTTATGTTATTAATATTGTCTTACTAATAGTGTCTTTTTAATGTTATCTTATTAATATTGTCTTACTAATAGTGTCTTTTTAATATTATGTTAGTAATATTGTCTTACTAATAGTGTCTTTTTAATGTTATGTTATTAATATTGTCTTACCAATAGTGTCTTGTTAATATTATTGTTATTATTGTCTTTTTAATATTGTATTATTAATATTGTTTTACTAATAGTGTCTTTTTAATATTATGTTATTAATATTGTCTTAATAATAGTGTCTTTTTAATATTCTGTTATTAATATTGTCTTACTAATAGTGTATTTTTAATATTATGTTATTAATGTAGTCTTACTAATATTGTATTATTATTATTGTCCTATTAATCTTGTATTATTAATATTGCATTATTCATCTTTTATATTAATATCATTATTGTTTTGTTATAATATTGTCTTACTAATATTATGCTAATATTATGATCTTACTAATATTGTATTATAAGGACAAGCGGTAGAAAATGGATGGATGGATGGATAATATTGTCTTATTAATATTGTATTGTTGGTATTGTATTACTATTATTATTATTATGTTATAATATTGTCCTATTAATATTATGCTATTAATGTGATCTTATTAATATTGTCTTGTTAATATTTCATTATTAATATTATGTTATTAATATTGTCTTACTAATATGTTATTATTATCATCTTATTATTATTGTGTTGTTAATATTGTATTATTAATATTGCATTATTGTTATTATTCTGTTATATTGTCTTATTAATATTATGCTATTAATATGCTCTTATTAATATTGTGTAATTATCCATCCATCCATTTCCTACCGCTTGTCCTTTCGGAGTCGTGGAGGGTGGGGGTGGGGGGGTGCTGGAGCCTATCTCAGCTGCATTAATATTGTTTTATTAATATTGCCTTATTATTAATATTATGTAAGAACTGTTATTGGCAACCAGGGCCGCTCATAGCTTCATTGGGGCCCTAAACAAAATTGTATGTAGAGGGGCCCCTATATTAAAAGTAATTTGTGCACTTTATTTATGTAAAACTTTCACTTATTAAAAAAACTAATAATATTTCCAAGACTTAGATTGTAGTTTAAAGTGACTTCATTGTGAAGATTCCCACGCAAATACGGAATTTCATCATTTAATTAATATCAGATTGTCATCAGTTGATTAATAAGTCATTTACAAGCAGGGCCACACCTGGCTAAATTAGGGCCCTGGGCAGATTTTTTTTGTGAAAATGATTTTGATACTTTTTAAATACATTTGATGAATGTTTTGTCCTAGAACAAATGAATGTTGAATAATAATATTTGAAAGTGCAAAGTAACATATGTTCAGACATTGTTGAGACGTGGGGGCCACACAGGAGGAGCTGCACAAGGGACAATCACGTTCTTATCAGTGATGGCTGTATGATTATTTCAATAATCCACATGTTACACACGTCTCTTTCTGCAAAACGGGGCCCCCGCAGATGTTTGGGCCCTACACGCAGCACGTACTCTACCAAAAATGCAATTACCGTATTTTCCGCACCATAAGGCGCCCTGGGTTATAAGCCGCGCCTTCAATGAACGGCATATTTCAAAACTTTGTCCACCTATAAGCCGCCCCGTGTTGTAAGCCGCATCTAACTGCGCTAAAGGAATGTCAAAAAAACAGTCAAATAGGTCAGTCAAACTTTAATAATATATTAAAACCAGCGTGATGTGGGCGCGCATGGAGTCGTATATCAACATGGACGGAGCTGCGTGAAAAAAGCCACCCGGCCTCTTCGCGTAAACTTAAACTTACCTTAACCACTCGCTCATCTTTTCTTCATCCATCCCTTCGAGTTAGCTTTTATGATGACGCCGGCTGGAAAGGTCTCTTTTGGCAAGGTCTTCCTTTTGAATATCACCATGGGTGGAAGTTTCTGGCCATTAGCATGGCAAGCTAGAACCACAGTGAAGGATGACTTCTCATTCCCTGTGGTGCGAATATTCACCGTACGTGCTCCCGTTGTATCCACAGTGCGGTTCACAGGAATATCAGTTGCTGTGAAATAGTAATCCGTGTGCGGATGGAGAGATTGCGTCTTTTCATGAACCGGATCCCTGTCGTTTAGTAGGAGCCATTTTGTGGTCTTTACAGATGTAAACACACAACGGAAATGAAACGTACGGTAATATGCGCGCGCTTTTTCTTCTTCTACGCGGGCGGGTGGTTGCTTACAGTAGAAGAAGAAGCGCTTCCTGTTCTATGGGGGCGGGTGCTTACCTTGGCGGTTGCTTGCGTAGAAGAAGAAGCGCTTCCTGTTCTACCGGGAAAAAAGATGGCGGCTGTTTACCGTAGTTACGAGACCGAAACTTTATGAAAATGAATCTTAATATTTATCCATATATAAAGCGCACCGGGTTATAAGACGCACTGTCAGCTTTTGAGAAAATTTGTGGTTTTTAGGTGCGCCTTATAGTGCGGAAAATACGGTATAGTCTATATTACTAGTTACACTTTGCACTTAACGAGTATTGTTGGGGCCCTGAGCAGAATTTATTCGGAGGCCCCCCAAATTACAAAGTCACTGTTTTTATTCATATCGAAAGATTTTTAAGATTTTTTTCAATCAAACTTGAATGTAATTTGAGGTTTTGTACTGAAAGTGAATAATGGGACATTTTTTTTAATGCAAAATAACAAATTGAACGTAATAAAAATATGAATTTGCAAACTTTCCAACATGGAGATAAGATAACGATGCACCGTGCAAAGTGTTTAGGGACATTTGTGATGACATTCTTATCAGTGCCAGAGCAGGAAGGGGCTTGGAGTAAGTTTGCTGCAAAATATCATATATGAAGCGTACTGTCAGTCATTCATTATTCTTTTTCATGCGCTTCTTTCGGGTCGCTTGTAGCGTAGATCATGCCTAGAAGGAAGGAAGCCATATTTTCTTCCCCCCCGCTTTGTCTGTAAAGGACAAGCCGCTGCGAGGCGTGTTTGTGAGACAAAGAAAGTACCAACAAACGCCTGAGACGCAGCGGAGTTCATCAATAAAAGCCCGAAGCCGCCATTGAATTTTCATCAAGTTAATGGCGTGATGGGATTTGATGGCGTTTATTCCCCCCTCAACTATAAAGTGAGCAAAGAGGTCACGTGTGTCTGCTAACTAGGGGTGTGCAAAGTGCGGCCCCCCGGGGGGACATTTGTGGCCCGCAGCTCATTTTTTATTGGCACATTCTAAAAAAAAGTATTACAAAAGTACATAAAAGGGGGAATAAAAGAGAAACAGGTGACATGTGACAAGAAAAAGTTGCCATGTTTGTTTGTTTTCTTTAAAACTGACATTGCTGCAAAAATAATAATGAATCAAAATCAATGTTATTATGAATTATTGACTTATTACAGCTTCCAATTACTTCACATCAAATATTACACTTTGACATGTTTTTTGGAGGGAAATATTGCATATTTTGTGTTTGACATATTTAAAAAAGACCTGAATTTGACTAGTAATTTAGGCGCTGAAAGTATATATAAAAAAAAAATAATAATAATAATGTATGACTTATGTTTAACACTTTTATGACTGCAGCCCTTTTGGATCCCTGTGAATTTTGGTGAATTGTATTTATTTATTTATTTAAACTTGTATTGCTCAAAAAATAATACTTTACATCAAATATTCCACTTTGAAATTTTTTGGGGGAAATGTTGCATATTTTGTGTGTTTGACATTCATGGCTGGTGAGGCACTGACTTCATCACAGTCAGATTTACAAACATATGAACCCTAAAGAGTATCTTATTCACCATTTGATTGGCAGCAGTTAACGGGTTATGTTTAAAAGCTCATACCAGCATTCTTCCCTGCTTGGCACTCAGCATCAAGGCTTGGAATTGGGGGTTAAATCACCAAAAATTATTCCCGGGCGCGGCGCCGCTGCTGCCCACTGCTCCCCTCACCTCCCAGGGGGTGAACAAATGTAGAGGACACATTTCACCACACCTAGTGTGTGTGTGACGATCATTGCTACTTTAACTTAACTTGAACTTTACACATACAAACTGTAGCACACAAAAAAGCACATTTAATAAAAAAAACGTTATTATGGTCCTACCTTTACTTATAATTGAAGTCCATGCGCCGCTCCTTTTGAACAAAAGCATCGGTAACTTCTTTATAGAAGTCTTCCTTATCTTTCTTCAGTTTTAAAAGTCTCTCTGTCTCGATGGAGATCTTCCTTTAATTATTACCTCCTGCTTCGATTGAAAGTCCAGTTTAGAAAACTGTTTTATTTTAGATATGTAATCCTCCATGTTAAAAGTCCAGGCGAGAGGAAAAAAATAAACGATCGCTGCTAACTGTTGCTGCTTGTTGTCACTTCTTCTGCAGCCGAGTAGTCGCAAGAATGATCCCTGGGATCACTAGCGCCCTCTACCACCAGGAGGCGGGATTACTGCGAGCCTCACACAGTGCGTCTTCGCAGCCGTTTTATGATTGCTCAGCACAAGAAATACGTTACACACATACAGTTGTTGACAAAATACACTGTACATTATATACCTCAGCTAACTAAACTATGGAAATGTATAATATAATTCATATAGCAATACGGTCTCACTGCACAGCAGGCCAGCAGTTAGCCCAGTCATTGCGCAATCCATGGTGAGGCACAACTGGCTGCTGACTCACCGCAAGTCTCTTCTCAGTATTTGAACGGCAAATGTGAAAATTCAGCGATTTTGAATAAAATAATCTAAAACTGGTGAAGTTAAATGGAAAATAACTTTATAGTATAATCACTGGATACATATAACAATTTAATTTTTTATTTTTTTATTTTTACTTTTTTTTTCTTTCCATGATGGCACATGAGGACCTGCCTCCCCTGACTGCACGTCACTGATAGATATATATATATATATATATATATATATATATATATATATACACACACATACATATATATATATATATATATATATATATATATATATATATATATATACACACACATACATATATATATATATATATATATATATATACATATATACACATATATATATATATATATATATACATATATATATATATATATATATATATATATATATATATATATATATATATATATATATACATATATATATATATATATATATACATATATATATATATATATATACATATATATATATATATATATATATATATATATATATATATATATATATATATATATATATATATATATATATATATATATATATATATATATATATTACTAGATCAAATTCAGGTCTATCCATCAATTATAAGTTTTTATTTTTTTCAATCTGTTTTGTTTGTTGATTTTATGCAATTTTTGTTTAAAAATATATATATAAAAAGAACAATTAAAAAAAAAAAATTAAAAAAAACAAATAAATAAGTATATGTATATATATATAATTATTATTATTTTTTATATATATATATATATTTAATATATATTATACTATATATTTAATATATATATATATATTTTTTTTTATTTTTTTTTTAATCAATTATAAAAACTTATAATTGATGGATAGACCTGAATTTGATCTAGTAATTTAGGCGTTGAAAGTAAAAATAATAATAATAATAATAATGTATGACTTATTTTTAACACTTTATGACTGGGGCCCTTTTGGATACCTAAGAATTTTGATGGATTTTATTTATTTATTTATTAAAACTTTTATTGCTCAAAAAAATAATAATGAATCAAAATCAATGTTGTCATGAATTATTGACATATTGAAGGCTCTAGTCACTTCACATCAAATATTACACTTTGAAATATGTTTTTCAAAGTATTGCATTGTGTGTTTGACATACATTTGACAAAAATTGCAGAAAACAAACAAACAAAGAGATTGAAAAAAATAAAAACGTATAATCGACAAATAGATTTGAATTTGATCTAGTAATTTAGGCATTAAAATTAAAATAACTAAGGTATGACTTATTTTTAACACTTCATGACTGGGGCCCTTTTGGATCCCTGAGAATTTATTTTTTTTTACTTTTTTTACTTTTTTTTACAATATTGACATATTGAAGGCTCGAGTTACTTCACATCCAATATTACCTTTTGGAAAAAAATTGGGGGGGAATATTGCATATTTTGTGTATTTGACATATAAAAAAATATTTTTTTTTACAAAAACTGCATATAACAAACAAATAAGATTGAAAAAAATGTAAACTTATAATTGATGGATAGAGCTGAATTTTATCTAGTAATTTAAGCATTGAAAGTAAAAAAAAAAAAAAATAATAATAATAATAATGTATGACTTATTTTAACACTTTTTTGGATCCCTAAAAATTTAGGTGAAATTCCTTTTTTTTTTTTTTACTTTTATTGCTGAAAAAATAATAATGAATCAAAATCAATGTTGTTATGAATTATTGACATATTGAAGGCTCGAGTTACTTCACATCCAATATTACCTTTTGAAAAAAAAATTGGGGGGAAATATTGCATATTTTGTGTATTTGACATATAAAAAAATATTTTTTTTTTACAAAAACTGCATATAACAAACAAATAAGATTGAAAAAAATGTAAACTTATAATTGATGGATAGACCTGAATTTTATCTAGTAATTTAAGCATTGAAAGTAATAATAATAATAATAATAATAATAATAATAATAATGTGTGACTTATTTTAACACTTTTTTGGATCCCTAAAAATTTAGGTGAAATTCCTTTTTTTTTTTTTTTTTTACTTTTATTGCTGAAAAAATAATAATGAATCAAAATCAATGTTGTTATGAATTATTGACATATTGAAGGCTCGAGTTACTTCACATCTAATATTACCTTTTGAAAAAAAAATTGGGGGGAAATATTGCATATTTTGTGTATTTGACATATAAAAAAATGTTTTTTTGTACAAAAACTGCATATAACAAACAAATAAGATTGAAAAAAATGTAAACTTATAATTGATGGATAGACCTGAATTTTATCTAGTAATTTAAGCATTGAAAGTAATAATAATAATAATAATAATAATAATAATAATAATAATAATAATGTATGACTTATTTTAACACTTTTTTGGATCCCTAAAAATTTAGGTGAAATTCCTTTTTTTTTTTTTTTTTTTACTTTTATTGCTGAAAAAATAATAATGAATCAAAATCAATGTTGTTATGAATTATTGACATATTGAAGGCTCGAGTTACTTCACATCTAATATTACCTTTTGAAAAAAAAATTGGGGGGAAATATTGCATATTTTGTGTATTTGACATATAAAAAAATGTTTTTTTGTACAAAAACTGCATATAACAAACAAATAAGATTGAAAAAAATGTAAACTTATAATTGATGGATAGACCTGAATTTTATCTAGTAATTTAAGCATTGAAAGTAATAATAATAATAATAATAATAATAATAATAATACTAGTAATGTATGACTTATTTTAACACTTTTTTGGATCCCTGAGAATTTAGGTGAAATTCCTTCTTTTTTCTTTTCTTTTTTTACTTTTATTGCTGAAAAAAAAATAATGAATCAAAATCAATGTTGTTATGAATTATTGACATATTGAAGGCCCGAGTTACTTCACATCCAATATTACCTTTTGAAAAAAATATTGGGGGGAAAATATTGCATATTTTGTGTATTTGACAGATAAAAAAACATTTTTTTTTACAAAAAATGAATAAAACAAACAAATAAGATTGATAAAATGTTTTACTTAGAATTGTTGGATGGACCTGAATTTGATCTAGTAATTTAAGCATTGAAAGTAAAAAAAAAAATTAATAATAATAATAATGTATGACTTATTTTTAACACTTTTTTGGATCCCTGAGAATTTTGGTTGAATTCCTTTTTTTTTTTTTATTCTTATTGCTCAAAAAATAATAATGAATCAAAATCAATATTGTTATGAATTATTGACATATTTAGGTCTACAGTTACTTCACATCAAATATTCCACTTTAAGATATGTTTTGGGGAAAATATTGCATATTTTGTGTTTTGGGGTTTTCTTGAACAAAAATATCATAAACATAAAACATATTAATATCAGCAAATAGATCTGAAGTTGAATGTATGACTTCTTTTTAACAATTTCCACGACTGAAACCTTAAGC
This sequence comes from Nerophis lumbriciformis, assembly GCF_033978685.3. Taxonomy (NCBI): domain Eukaryota; kingdom Metazoa; phylum Chordata; class Actinopteri; order Syngnathiformes; family Syngnathidae; genus Nerophis; species Nerophis lumbriciformis. The sequence goes on from NC_084562.2 coordinate 29,408,602, forward strand.
GCAGCCCTAAAGGCTAAAAAAAATCTCTATATTGATTTGGTTTTGAGAATGAAAAATATCAAAATGCTTTTATTTTTCAGTTTGGACAGGCCTGTGCTAAACGATATTAAACTTCCTGTTTGTCGGCGTCAGCTTTTGGCCTGAAAGTGTCTCCTGTCAGAAGTGAAGTAAAAGCATCAAGATGAAGGATTGTAGGACAACAATAACAGGAAGTAAACAGGGCCTGTAAAAGGATGATATGTGATGTGCTAAAGAAAATGATGAGTCATGAATTATTGGCTGTTTGTCTCCTGCAGGACCTCAGTCGGGTCTGCTGGGGAAATGTCGCCGGCCTCGCACCGCCTTCACCAGCCAGCAGCTGCTGGAGCTGGAGAACCAGTTCAAGGTCAACAAGTACCTGTCCAGACCCAAGCGCTTCGAGGTGGCCACGTCCCTCATGCTGACTGAGACCCAGGTGAGACTCTTGTTGCCAAGGTCTACAAAGGCTCTCATATACACCGGGAGGTCCAAACCTTTTCCACCGAGGGCCAAATTACGGAAAGTCCAAGTACGCAGGGGCCATTTTGATATTTCCTCATAAAAAAGATGAAAACACATATTTTCTGGACTATAGAGCGCACTGGTATATAAGGCGCACCCACTATTTTGTTGCAAAAAAATATTTTTTTTTCAAATACAAGCCGCACCCAGTATTTTGTTGCAAAAATATATTTTTTCCATTTATAAGGCGCACCCACTATTTATTTGCAAAATATCTTTTTCCATATATAAGGCGCACCCACTATTTATTTGCAAAATATCTTTTTCCATATATAAGGCGCACCCACTATGTTGTTGTAAATACGTAGATCTTTCCGTATATAGGCCGCACCCACTATTTTGCTGCAAAAATAAATATATATTCCATATAGAAGGCGCACCCATTATCTATTTGCAAAATATATTTTTCCATATAGAAGGCGCACCCACTATTTTGTTGCAAAAAAATATATTTTTCATATATAAGCCGCACCCACTATGTTGCTGTAAAATATATATATTTTCCATATATAAAGGCGCACCCACTATCTATTTGCAAAATATATTTTTCCATATATAAGGCGCACCCACTATTTTGTAGTAAATATGTATATTTTTCCATATACAGGCCGCACCCACTATTTTGCTGCAAAAATATATATTTTCCATATATATATAAGGTGCACCCACTATTTTGTTGCAAAAAAAATTTTTTTTTCATATACAAGCCGCACCCACTATTTTGCTGCAAAAATATATATTTTCCATATATAAGGCGCACCCACTATCTATTTGCAAAATATATTTTTCCATGTATAAGGCGCACCCACTATTTATTTTCAAAATATATTTTTTCATATATAAGCCACACCCACTATTTTGTGTGAAATTATTAGAAATAATGTTAATGAGATTACTCCATAATATACTCCCCTTCAAAAAAAAAATTTATTTTTTTTTACAAAAAAGCCTCTAACCTAACAATGGGTCAACCTGAAAAAACAACCCAAAATTATGTATTAATTGGGTCACACTAATAGTCCTATAACCCCTAAAATAGGTTACTCCTCTTTAAAAGGCAGTTCATGTACATAAGATGTGTGATTAGAAATACTGTTCATGACATTACTCCATAATATATTCCCCTTCAAGAATTGTTTTTATTTTTTGTTTTTTAAAAAATGGGTTACTCTGAAAAAAACACCCAAGAATGGTGCATAGCCATTAAAAACCCAGAAATTGGGTCAAACTCATAGTCCTTTAACCACCAAAATGGTGCGTAGCCTTGAAAACCCAGAAATTGGGTCAAACTAATAGTCCTATAACCCCCAAAATTGGTTACTCCTTATAAAACTAACCAAAAATGGTGCGTAGCCTTGAAAACCCAAAAATTGGGTCAAAGTAATTGTCCTATAATCCCCAAAATGGGTTACACCTTATAAAAATAACCCCAAAATGGTGCATAGACATGAAAACCCAGAAATTGGGTCAAACAAATAGTCCCAAAACCCCCAAAATGGGTTACCCCTTATGAAAATAACCCAAAAAATGGCGAGTAGCCTTGAAAACACAGAAATTGGGTCAAAGTAATAGTCCTATAACCCCCAAAATGGGTTACACCTTATGAAAATAACCCAAGAAATGGTGAATAGCCTTGAAAACACAGAAATTGGGTCAAACTAAGAGTCCTATAACCCCCAAAATGGGTTACACCTTATAAAAATAACCCCAAAATGGTGCATAGACATGAAAACCCAGAAATTGGGTCAAACAAATAGTCCTATAACCCCTAAAATGGGTTACTCCTTATAAGAATAAACAAAGATGGTGCGTAGCCTTGAAAACACAGAAATTGGGTCAAACAAATAGTCTTATAATCCCCAAAATGGGTTACTCCTTATAAGAATAACCAAAAATGGTGCGTAGCCTTGAAAACCCCAAACTTGGATCAAACACATAGTCCTATGACCCCCAAAATGGCTTACTCCCTATAAAAATAACCAAAATGGTGCGTAGCCTTGAAAACCCATAAAATTGGGTCAAACTAATAGTCCTATAACCCCCAAAATGGGTTACTCCTCTTCAAAAGGCATTTCATGTACATAAAATGTGTGATTAGAAATACTGTTCATGACATTACTCCATAATATATTCCCCTGCAAGAATTGTTTTTATTTTTTGTTTTTTTAAAAATGGGTTACTCTGAAAAAAACACCCAAGAATGGTGTGTAGCCATGAAAACCCCAAAATTGGGTCAAACTAATAGTCCTATAACCCCCAAAATGGGTTACTCCTTATAAGAATAACCAAAAATGGTGCGTAGCCTTGAAAACCCAAAGATTGGGTCAAACTAATTGTCCTATAACCCCCAAAATGGGTTACACCTTATAAAAATAACCCCAAAATGGTGCATAGACATGAAAACCCCAAAATTGGGTCAAACTAATAGTCCTATAACCCCCAAAATAGGTTACTCCTTATAAGAATAACCAAAAATGGTGCGTAGCCTTGAAAACCCAAAGATTGGGTCAAACTAATTGTCCTATAACCCCCAAAATGAGTTGCACCTTATAAGAATAACCCCAAAATGGTGCATAGACATGAAAACCCAGAAATTGGGTCAAACAAATAGTCCCAAAACTCCCAAAATGGGTTACTCCTTATGAAAATAACCCCAAAAATGGTGAGTAGCCTTGAAAACACAGAAATTGGGTTAAAGTGATAGTCCTATAACCCTCAAAATGGGTTACACCTGGTAAAAATAGCCCCAAAATGGTGCATAGACATGAAAACCCAGAAATTGGGTCAAGCAAATAGTCCTATAACCCCCAAAATGGGTTACTCCTTATGAAAATAACTAACAAAATGGTGCGTAGCCTTGAAAACCCAGAAATTGGGTCAAACAAATAGTCCTATAACCCCCAAAATGGGTTACTCCTCTTCAAAAGGCATTTCATGTACATAAAATGTGTGATTAGAAATACTGTTCATGAGATTACTCCATAATATATTCCCCTGCAAGAATTGTTTTTATTTTTTGTTTTTTTAAAAATGGGTTACTCTGAAAAAAACACCCAAGAATGGTGCGTAGCCATGAAAACCCCAAAATTGGGTCAAACTAATAGTCCTATAACCCCCAAAATGGGTTACTCCTTATAAGAATAACCAAAAATGGTGCGTAGCCTTGAAAACCCAAAGATTGGGTCAAACTAATTGTCCTATAACCCCCAAAATGGGTTACACCTTATAAAAATAACCCCAAAATGGTGCATAGACATGAAAACCCCAAAATTGGGTCAAACTAATAGTCCTATAACCCCCAAAATGGGTTACTCCTTATAAGAATAACCAAAAATGGTGCATAGCCTTGAAAACCCAAAGATTGGGTCAAACTAATTGTCCTATAACCCCCAAAATGGGTTACACCTTATAAAAATAACCCCAAAATGGTGCATAGACATGAAAACCCAGAAATTGGGTCAAACTAATAATCCTATAACCCCCAAAATAGGTTACTCCTTATAAGAATAACCAAAAATGGTGCGTAGCCTTGAAAACCCACAAATTGGGTCAAACTAATTGTCCTATAACCCCCAAAATGGGTTACACCTTATAAAAAATAACCCCAAAATGGTGCATAGACATGAAAACCCAGAAATTGGGTCAAACAAATAGTCCCAAAACCCCCAAAATGGGTTACTCCTTATGAAAATAACCCAAAAAATGGTGAGTAGCCTTGAAAACACAGAAATTGGGTTAAAGTGATAGTCCTATAACCCTCAAAATGGGTTACACCTGGTAAAAATAACCCCAAAATGGTGCATAGACATGAAAACCCAGAAATTGGGTCAAGCAAATAGTCCTATAACCCCCAAAATGGGTTACTCCTTGTGAAAATAACTAACAAAATGGTGCGTAGCCTTGAAAACCCAGAAATTGGGTCAAACAAATAGTCCTATAACCCCCAAAATGGGTTACTCCTTATGAAAATAACCCAAAAAATTGTGAATAGCCTTGAAAACACAGAAATTGGGTCAAACTAAGAGTCCTATAACCCCCAAAATGGGTTACACCTTATAAAAATAACCCCAAAATGGTGCATAGACATGAAAACCCAGAAATTGGGTCAAACAAATAGTCCTATAACCCCTAAAATGGGTTACTCCTTATAAAAATAACCCAAAATATGTAACCCAACAACAAATTAAACACAACCCATAAATTGGGTTACCAAAATAACCCAACATTTGTTTTAGCGTGTATGTAAGATTCCTGCTGATATCGTATCGCATCAGTGTGGATGTTGGCCAGTCCTCAAGTATGGAATGTGTATCGTGTGTCAGGTGAAGATCTGGTTCCAGAACCGGAGGATGAAGTGGAAACGCAGTCGGAAGGCCAAGGAGCAGCTGGGCTCTGCGGGCCAGTCGGAGGCCGGTGGAGGGAAGACGTCCAACAAAGCCGAGGACAAAAGGAACCCAGGTGTGCATCTGGACTTGGAGGACGGGGAGGAGGAGGAGGAGGACGAGGAGGAGGAGGAGGAGGAAGAAGAGGAGGAGGCGGAAACCCGACCTGGCTTCCCGGTGCACGGACGTGAGCGCGCCATGGACTTCCTGCAGCGTGATGACGTCACCTTTAATGGACACGCCTCTTTTTCTGATGACGAGCTGGAGGACGTGCAAGCAGGACGAGGAGACCGGAAGATGGCGGCAGGCCTGTGATCACGTGACTTATGTATCATAAACACACCTGTGAAGGTGTGATCACATGACTTATGTATCATGAACACACCTGTGACGGTGTGATCACATGACTTATGTATCATAAACACACCTGTGAAGGTGTGATCACATGACTTATGTATCATAAACACACCTGTGAAGGTGTGATCACATGACTTATGTATCATAAACACACCTGTGAAGGTGTGATCACATGACTTATGTATCATAAACACACCTGTGAAGGTGTGATCACATGACTTATGTATCATAAACACACCTGTGAAGGTCTGATCACATGACTTATGTATCATAAACACACCTGTGAAGGTCTGATCACATGACTTATGTATCATAAACACACCTGTGAAGGTGTGATCACATGACTTATGTATCATGAACACACCTGTGAAGGTGTGATCACATGACTTATGTATCATAAACACACCTGTGAAGGTGTGATCACATGACTTATGTATCATAAACACACCTGTGAAGGTGTGATCACATGACTTATGTATCATAAACACACCTGTGAAGGTCTGATCACATGACTTATGTATCATAAACACACCTGTGAAGGTGTGATCACATGACTTATGTAGCATAAACACACCTGTGAAGGTGTGATCACATGACTTATGTATCATAAACACACCTGTGAAGATGTGATCACATGACTTATGTATCATAAACACACCTGTGAAGGTGTGATCACATGACTTATGTATCATAAACACACCTGTGAAGGTGTGATCACATGACTTATGTATCATAAACACACCTGTGAAGGTGTGATCACATGACTTATGTATCATAAACACACCTGTGAAGATGTGATCACATGACTTATGTATCATAAACACCTGTGAAGGTGTGATCACATGACTTATGTATCATAAACACACCTGTGAAGGTGTGATCACATGACTTATGTATCATAAACACACCTGTGAAGGTGTGATCACATGACTTATGTATCATAAACAAACCATTTTTTCTCTCATAAAAATCAGAAAGCTATCATTTATTATGGCAACACACCACAAAATGATACAGTAAATATTTGAGCTGTAAATATTGTGTCATGTAAACATTATATTTGTTTATTTAAACCAATCCAAAGACTACAATGAAATTAAATTAATGACCTTTTATGCCTGCTGTTTCAAATGTGATACACACATTTTCAACACCGTTTTACTATAAAATAAACGATGAAATATGAAGTCATTCCACATTGCATCAACACATTAACTGTTCAAAATGATGACTCGGTAAAAAATTTCAATTTTCTCACATTATTTCTTTCAAATTTGACAAAGTTTCTCCTCAAAAACCTCTCATTTCTTCTTTGTGGCCATCTTGCAGGACATTCATTTACTGCCCCCATGTGGATTATACCTGTAATGCATGCATCTGATCTGATACGTCAGGCTTCTTGTGAAAAAAACTGATGACATGACGATAAAGAGGGCTCAAAACGTACAGTATGTATCACTTTTGATACGTTTGGCATCATAGGGTTAAAAAGACGTTTTTAGGTCACCCAGAAGGAGTTTTTCTAACATGCAACCTGTTTCGAAAAAGTTTTGTCTTATTAAATAATACATGGTGAGAATCGGTTTGAAAGGACAATCCAGGAATCGTAATCAGATGAAATGTCCAAACCTCTAAATCCACTGTAGATTTTACACTTCAATTGCTGTAATGTTACTCTAAATATAAAGTAATTTTACTCTAAATATAAAGTAATTTTACTCTAAAAATAAGGCAAATTGACTTTAAAAATAAGGTATTTTTACTCTAAAAATAAGGTAAGGTAATTTTACTCTTAAAATAAGGTAATTTCACTTTGAAAAAATAAGGTAATTTTACTCTAAAAATAAGGTAATTTTATTCTAAAAAAAAATAGGATAATTTTACTCTAAAAATAAGGTAATTTTACTTTAAAAATAAAGTAATTTGATTCTAAAAAATAAGGTAATTTTACTCTAAAAATAAGGTAATTTTACTCTAAAAATAAGGTAATTTTATTCTAAAAAATAGGATAATTTTACTCTAAAAATAAGGTAATTTTACTTTAAAAATAAACTAATTTTATTCTAAAAAATAAGGTAATTTTACTCTAAAAATAAAGTAATTTTACTCTAAAAATAAGGTAATTGTACTATAAAAATAAGGTGAATTTACTTTAAAAGTAAGGTCATTTTATTCTAAAAAAATAAGATAATTTTACTCTAAAAATAAGGTAATTTTACTTTAAAAATAAGGTAATTTTATTCTAAAAATAAGGTCATTTTACTCTAAAAATAAGGTAATGGTACTCTAAAAATAAGGTAATTTTACTTTAGAAATAAGGTAATTGTACTCTAAAAATAAGGTAATTTTACTTTAAAAAATAAGGTAGTTTTATTCTAAAAATAAGATAATTTTACTCTAAAAATAAGATAATTTTACTTTAAAAATAAGGTAATTTAATTCTAAAAATAAGGTAATTTTACTCTAAAAATAAGGTAATGTACTCTAAAAATAAGGTAATTTTACTTTAGAAATAAGGTAATTTTACTCTAAAAAATAAAGTAATTTCACTTTGAAAAAATAAGGTAATTTTACTCTAAAAATAAGGTAATTTTATTCTAAAAAAATAAGATAATTTTACTCTAAAAATCAGGTAATTTTACTTTAAAAATTAAGTAATTTTATTCTAAAAAATAAGGTAATTTTACTCTAAAAATAAGGTAATTGTACTCTAAAAATAAGGTGAATTTACTTTAAAAGTAAGGTAATTTTATTCTAAAAAATAAGATAATTTTACTCCAAAAACAAGATAATTTTACTTTAAAAATAAGGTAATATTATTCTAAAAATAAGGTAATTGTACTCTAAAAATAAGGTAATGGTACTCTAAAAATAAGGTCATTTTACTTTAGAAATAAGGTCATTTTACTCTAAAAATAAGGTAATTTTACTTTAAAAAATAAGGTAGTTTTATTCTAAAAATAAGATAATTTTACTCTAAAAATAAGGTAATTGTACTCTAGAAATAAGGTAATTTTACTTTTAAAAAAATAAGGTAATTTTTCTTTAAAAATAAGATCATTTTATTCTAAAAAAAATAAGGTAATTTTACTCTAAAAATAAGGTAATTTTACTCTAAAAATAAGGTAATTGTACTCTAAAAATAAGGTGAATTTACTTTAAAAGTAAGGTCATTTTATTCTAACAAATAAGATAATTTTACTCTAAAAAATAAGGTAATTTTACTTTAAAAATAAGGTAATTTTATTCTAAAAATAAGGTCATTTTACTCTAAAAAATAAGGTAATGGTACTCTAAAAATAAGGTAATTTTACTTTAGAAATAAGGTCATTGTACTCTAAAAATAAGGTAATTTTACTTTAAAAAATAAGGTAGTTTTATTCTAAAAATAAGATAATTTTACTCAAAAAATAAGGTAATTTTACTTTAAAAAATTATGTAATTTTACTCTAAAAATAAGGTAATTGTACTCTAAAAATAAGGTAATTTTACTCTAAAAATAAGGTAATTGTACTCTAAAAATAAGGTAATTTTACTTTAAAAAATAATGTAATTTTATTCTAAAAATAAGGTAATTTTACTCTAAAAATAAGGTAATTGTACTCTAAAAATAAGGTAATTTTACTTTAAAAAATAAGGTAATTTTTCTTTAAAAATAAGATCATTTTACTCTAAAAATAAGGTAATTTTACTTTAAAAATAAGGTAGTTTTATTCTAAAAATAAGATAATTTTACTCTAAAAAATAAGGTAATTTTACTTTAAAAAATTATGTAATTTTATTCTAAAAATAAGCTAATTTTACTCTAAAAATAAGGTAATTGTACTCTAAAAATAAGGTAATTTTACTCTAAAAATAAGGTAATTTTACTTTAAAAAATAATGTAATTTTATTCTAAAAATAAGGTAATTTTACTCTAAAAATAAGGTAATTGTACTCTAAAAATAAGGTAATTTTACTTTAAAAAATAATGTAATTTTATTCTAAAAATAAGGTAATTTTACTCTAAAAATAAGGTAATTTTACTCCAAAAATAAGGTAATTTTACTTTAAAAAATAAGGTAATTTTTCTTTAAAAATAAGATCATTTTACTCTAAAAATAAGGTAATGGTACTCTAAAAATAAGGTAATTTTACTTTAGAAATAAGGTAGTTGTACTCTAAAAATAAGGTAATTTTACTTTAAAAATAAGGTAGTTTTATTCTAAAAATAAGATACTTTTACTCTAAAAATAAGGTAATTTTACTTTAAAAAATAGTGTAATTTTATTCTAAAAATAAGCTAATTTTACTCTAAAAATAAGGTAATTGTACTCTAAAAATAAGGTAATTTTACTTAAAAAAATAAGGTATTTTTTCTTTAAAAATAAGGTAATTTTATTCTAAAAATAAGGTAATTTTACTCTAAAAATAAGGTAATTGTACTCTAAAAATAAGGTGATTTGACTTTAAAAATAAGGTCATTTTACTCTAAAAATAAGGTAATTTTACTCTAAAATAAAATAATTTTATTTTAAAATAAGGTGATTTTACGTTAAACAATAAGGTAATTGCACTCCATAAATAAGATATCTGTACTCTAAAAAATAAGGCAATTTTACCCTAAAAATAAGGCAATTGTACTTAAAAATAAGGTAATTGTACTCTAAAAATAAGTGATTTTCTATTTACAGCAATGCACTGTAAAACTACCAAAGATGTTTACGGTAGGACAGCTCAGTTGCCAGAATTTGACCATCAAAATAAAAGCGGTACTGTTTTCCAATTTACAGTAATCCACTGTAAAACAACCACTGTCAATTTTACAGTAAAAAAAATTTTTTGACTGTAAAATCTACAGATGTTTTTATTCCAGGGCATCAAGCAGCCTGTATATAATATATATAATATATATGTATATATTATAATATATTATAATTATAAAAACATTTCATTTCTTGGATTCGTCACATTAATTGTCAATACATTTCTTTTGTTATTAATCACATTAATTGTAAATAAATGTCATTTATTCGAATCATCATTTAATTGTAAATACATTTAATGTTTTTTGATTAATCACATTAATTGGAAATAAATATCATTTATTCGATTCATTACATTAATTGTTAAAAATGTCATTTCTTAGATTCGTCACATTAATTGTAAATACATTTCATTTATTTGATTTGTCACATTAATTGTATATAAATGTTATTTATTAACTATTAACTATTAATTGGTTCTAGGCCTGACCGTAGTAAATTCCTTAAAAACATATACATATGACAATTTAAAAACATTGTCATGAGAGCCACGAAATAACATTTAATCACCTTTAATATATTTGAATCTAATGCTGCCTGCGTCTGAGCCAATCAGAGGCCTCGATACTGCACAGCGCGCTCTGATTGGTTTAGTCCCATTTACGCTGCACTCTTCATAGTTTTACTTCATTTAGGCCGAAATATGATTTCAATAGGCCAGAAATGACTTTTTATTTGCAATAAAACGATGTTAAAATTCTAGAAGCACAACAAATGTAGGAAATAATCTGGAGAGGATGCATAAATTGTATTTTACACCTAAAAAACACAAGTGTGAAATGATGACATTGTGGATTTTTTTAACCCAAACTAAAATATTCTAGGAATTAAAATGTATTTCACTAATTAAATTAGGCCGATACAAAATGAACATTGAGGTTTTTTTTTAACTATGTTTTACATGTTTTAGGTGGCAAAATAAACACAAACAATAAAATACAGATTCAAGTACAATTAATAATCACTCAGCTCATGAAAAGTCATTAAACATGACGACGATGATGACGTCAAAACAATTAGGAAAAGGTGCGTGAGCGCGCACGCGCGTGCCTGTAAGTGCAGAGATAATAATGTGTTTTATTGCCTTTTATGTCGTTAAAGACTATTTTTATGTTGTTGTTTTTTTTTATTGAGGAAACATTTATCCAAACCAATATTTCAAAGTAGAGATTATTCCAACCTCTAGAAAACAATGTTTGTTTTGAAAATGTTCACAAGAAAATCCCCTAATCAAAAAATCTCATTAATTAAAAAAAAAAGAAGAATAAATGTCTCATTATACACAAATTATGCAATGGAATTAAGGCACAGCATTTGCATAATTCAAAAAAATAAATAATACAAGATAAATAAATGTTGCATATTCAAATGCATATTTTGACGACAGTCGATAATAATAATAATAATAATAAATGTAATAAATAATAAATATTCACATTCTTAATCATAAATTGAAAATGATGATTCGATGGAAAAAAAGAAAAAAAGAAGAAATGCTTATTTCTTTAGCAATAAAACGAAAATATTCTAAATAATGCAACATAATAATTGACATAAAATTACATAACATGTCTCATTATACACACATTATGCTATGGAATTTGGCATAATGAAAAAATAATAATACAAGATAAATAAATGTTGCATATTTAAATGTATATTTTCACGGCAGTCGATAATGATTTTGTGGTTTAATTACATTTCAATAAATATTCACATTGTTCATCTTAAAATGAAAATAATGATGATTCGAGGTAAAAAAAAAAAATTAAAAAAAAAGAAGAAGAAGAAATGCATATTTCTTTAGCAATAAAACGAAAATATTCTAAATAATGCAACATAATAATTGACATAAAATGTCTCATTATAAACAAATTATGCAATGGAATTTTGCATAATTAAAAAATGGTAAATAAATGTTGCTAACAATTTTATCGTTTGATTACATTTCAATAAACATTCACATTGTTAATCCTAAAATGAAAATAATGATGATTCGAGGTAAAACAAGAAAAAAAAAGAAAAAATGCTTATTTCTTTAGCAATAAAACGAAAATATTCTAAATAATGCAACATAATAATTGACATAAAATTACATAACATGTCTCATTATACACATATTATGCTATGGAATTTTGCATAATGAAAAAATAATAATACAAGATAAATAAATGTTGCATATTTAAATGTATATTTTCACGGCAGTCGATAATGATTTTGTCGTTTAATTACATTTCAATAAATATTCACATTGTTCATCTTAAAATGAAAATAATGATGATTCGAGGTAAAAAAAAAAAAAAAAAAAAAAGAAGAAGAAGAAGAAATGCATATTTCTTTAGCAATAAAACGAAAATATTCTAAATAATGCAACATAATAATTGACATAAAATGTCTCATTATAAACAAATTATGCAATGGAATTTTGCATAATTTAAAAATGGTAAATAAATGTTGCTAACAATTTTATCGTTTGATTACATTTCAATAAACATTCACATTGTTAATCCTAAAATGAAAATAATGATGATTCGAGGTAAAAAAAAAAGAAAAAATGCTTATTTCTTTAGCAATAAAACGAAAATATTCTAAATAATGCAACATAATAATTGACATAAAATTACATAACATGTCTCATTATACACATATTATGCTATGGAATTTTGCATAATGAAAAAATAATAATACAAGATAAATAAATGTTGCATATTTAAATGTATATTTTCAAAGCAGTCGATAATGATTTTGTCGTTTAATTACATTTCAATAAATATTCACATTGTTCATCTTAAAATGAAAATAATGATGATTCGAGGTAAAAAAAAAAAAAAGAAGAAGAAGAAGAAGAAATGCATATTTCTTTAGCAATAAAACGAAAATATTCTAAATAATGCAACATAATAATTGACATAAAATGTCTCATTATAAACAAATTATGCAATGGAATTTTGCATAATTAAAAAATGGTAAATAAATGTTGCTAACAATTTTATCGTTTGATTACATTTAAAAAAAAAGGTAAAAAAATAAAAAAAAGGGGGGGGAGGAATAAGAAGAAATGCGTATTTCTTTAGCAATAAAACGAAAATATTCTAAATAATGCAACATAATAATTGACATAAAATGTCTCATTATAAACAAATTATGCAATGGAATTTTGCATAATTAAAAAATGGTAAATAAATGTTGTTAACAATTTTATCGTTTGATTACATTTCAAAAAAAGGTAAAAAAAAAAATTAAAAAAAAAAGGGGGGGAGGAATAAGAAGAAATGCGTATTTCTTTAGCAAGAAAACGAAAAAAATCTGAATAATACAAAATAATAATTGACATAAAATGTCTCATTATATACAAATGATGCAATGGAATCTTGCATAATTAGAAAAATAATACAAGATAAATAAATATTGCATATTCAAATGTAAAATAATGATGAGTCGGGAAGTGCGTATTTCTTTAGCAATAACACGAAAATGTTCTTAATAATGCAACATAATAATAATAATAATAATAATAATAATACATTAATGAGACATCATGACGTCTTCAGATCAATCAAAGACCAATCATGTCAATCGATAATGTCATAATTGTTCAATAAGACCTTTCACTGGTCATTAATGTGTTGCTTTTCATCTGACTTATGAAATCACTAAATGTATCGATCATAGATCATTGATTACAGATTTAAAACATGATATCAAAACACTGACGTCATCCTTTCTGTCTCTATTGTGAGCAAGAATGCTGCAGTTTGTCTTCCAGATGAAATATGTCCTCTCACCAACAACAAAAAAAACCCCTCATTTGCTTCTTTTTCATTTCTTAAATGCACAAATGAACGAATAAATGAAATGAATACATGAAAAAAAAAAAAAGCACGACGAGTGGAATCAATCAGCAGATGAGGTGAATATGAAGAGATTGCGTCATCAGCTGCAGCTGGCCTGTCACTTAACTAATGGACGCGGCGATCATTCACGTCTCAGGCGGCAAAATCATCCTTTTTTACCAATAAACTCAATGGAAAAGGCCGTCACGTGATCAGCGCCTCGGGAAATGTTGAATATTCCAATGAAACCTTTCAACGAACAAAATAATGAACTCCCGACGACAAATGACAAAATATAGAAGTATAAAATACTATATAATAGGAATTTTAATCAAATACAAACAAAATAATGCACTTAATACAATTTAATCATTGACGGAAAATTACAAAAACGTGTAATATGTATAAAAAAATACAATATAATATGACATTTTAAAAATAAAAATAATAATGCACTCAATAAATTTTAATCATTGACAACAAATGACAAAATATAAAAGTAGAATATGTATATAAAATACAATATAATATGAAATAAATCAAATGCAAACAAAATACTGCACTTCCAATACAATTTAATCCTTGACCACAAATTACAAAGTATAATATGTATAAAAAACACAATATTTATATGAATTAAATTAAACACAAACAAAATAATGCACTCCTAACACAATTTTATCATTGACAACAAACTACAGCACATAAAATGGTCATATGTATATCAAGTGCAACATAATAGGAAATAAATCAAATACAAACAAAATAATGCACTTAATACAATTTAGTCATTGGTGACAAATTACAAAATATAAAAGTATAGTATGTATATAAAATACAATATAATATTAATTAAATCAAATACAAACAAAATAATGCACTTCCAATACAATTGAATCAGTGACGACAAATTACAAAAAAGTATATGTATATAAAATACAAAACAAATGAAAAAAAATCAAATACAAACAAAATAGTGCACTTCTAATATAACTTAATAATTGATGACAAATTACAAAATATACAAGTATAACATGTATATAAAATACAATATAATGTGAATTAAATTAAATACAAACAAAATAATGCACTCAATAAGATTTAATCAATGACAACAAATGACAAAATATAAAAGTATAATATCTATATAAAATACAATATAATATGAAATTAAAATAATAATAATAATAATGCACTCAATAAATGTTAGTCATTGACAACAAATGACAAAATATAAAAGTATAATATGTATATAAAATACAATATGATATGAAATAAATCAAATACAAACAAAATAATGCACTTCCAATACAATTGAATCATTGACGACAAATTACAAAATATAAAAGTATGTATATAAAATACAAACAAAATAATGCACTCAATAAGATTTAATCAATGACAACAAATGACAAAATATAAAAGTACAATAAAAATACAATATAATATGAAATAAATCAAATACAAACAGAACCACGAAATAAAAGTAAAAATAACACAGACAAAAAGAGACTAACACTACAACAAACTGTTTATTAAAACACATTAAATGTATCAAAAAAAGACAATAAATGCTGTACTTAAAAATAACTTTTATGAGTGTTTTTAGGCAACATAGTAATATTGATACAAATGTGATATATTTTCTAAATATGCCACATTTAATATTAGCCACAGTGAATGTGTAGGCGTGGAATATTCCTGTTTATTTTGCAGTCAACCTCCTTCAAAATAAATGTCACATGTGTGACATTGCAAAAACAAACGATTCACATTGTCTATATCAATATTACAAAAATAAATTTCAATTTAAACTTGTTTTTTGTGAGGATTTCAGAATTACATGAAAACAATCTTATTTTTCCTATTTAATAAACTGTTGGAGAGAATGAACATCATTATTTTATGTTGTTGTGAACTTACACGTGGCTCAGCAAAGTAATCATCACACAATGACAACAATAATCATCTCTTTAAATTGGCAGCAAAACGTTTGTTTGGAAATAATAATAATAATTACTGTAATATCATTAGAATTACGTGAAACTTAAGAGCTAAGACAGCAATCTAAACAGTTTTATTGTAATTATGGATGTAACAAAGACTATTTAAATGAACTCTGTACTTATTAATCGGAGATTTAAACGCCATCAAAGACACGCAAACACTCAGGAAAGTCCACATTGCCCTCTGCTGGTGAAATGGAAGAAAGCACATCGTCCCTCAAAACATCTTCCAATTATGAAACATGCTTAATAATCGTCCATTTTCTAGGTTTTCCTTCATTGAAATACACTTTTTTCAGAAATGCAATCATATAATACACTTCAAAGGCACAAATGTGCAACAATAATAATATTACACAATGCATAAGCAAATATTGACAGACTTTGTTCCTCTATTTCTACAAGTACTAAACTGAGAGTGTTTGTGGTATTTTGGTTGCAACTAATATGATACAATAATGTAATGTTATATTACTGTACATTCTCTTACACCAGAAGTAATGCTTCCCACTCTAAAAATAAGGTAATTGTACTTTAAAAAAAAAAAAGGTAATTGTATTCTAAAAATAAGGTAATTTTACTTTTTTTAAATAAGGTAATTCTACTCTAAAAATAAGGTAATGTTACTTTAAAAATAAGGTAGTTTTATTCTAAAAAATAAAGTAATTTTACTCTAAAATAAAATAATTTTACTCTAAAAATAAGGCAATTTTACTTTAAAAATAATGTAATTTTATTCAAAAAATAAGGTAATTTTACTCTAAAAATAAGGTAATTGAACTCTAAAAATTAGATAATTTTGCTTTAAAAATAAGGTGATTTTACTTTAAAAATAAGGTAATTTTATTCTAAAAAAAATTAAGTAATTTTACTCTAAAAAAATAAGGTAATTGTACTCTAAAAATAGGGGGATTTGACTTTAAAAATAAGGTAATTTTACTCCAAAAATAAGGTAATTTTACTCTAAAAATAAGGTAATTGTACTCTTAAAATAAAGTAATTTTACTCTAAAATAAGATAATTTTACTCTAAAAATAGGGTGATTTTACGTTAAAAAATAAGGTTATTGTACTTTAAAAAAAAAAAGGTAATTGTATTCTAAAAATAAGGTAATTTTACTTTTAAAAAAATAAGGTAATTGTACTCTAAAAATAAGGTAATTTTACTTTAAAAATAAGGTAGTTTTATTCTAAAAAATAAAGTAATTTTACTCTAAAATAAAATAATTTTACTCTAAAAATAAGGCAATTTTACTTTAAAAATAATGTAATTTTATTCAAAAAATAAGGTAATTTTACTCTAAAAATAAGGTAATCGTACTCTAAAAATTAGATAATTTTGCTTTAAAAATAAGGTAATTTTACTTTAAAAATAAGGTAATTTTATTCTAAAAAATTAAGTAATTTTACTCTAAAAAAATAAGGTAATTGTACTCTAAAAATAGGGGGATTTGACTTTAAAAATAAGGTAATTTTACTCAAAAAATAAGGTAATTTTACTCTAAAAATAAGGTAATTGTACTCTAAAAATAAAGTAATTTTACTCTAAAATAAGATAATTTTACTCTAAAAATAAGGTGATTTTACATTAAAAAATAAGGTAATTGTACTCTATAAATAAGATATCTGTACTCTAAAAAATAAGGTAATTTTAAAAATAAGGTATTTGTGAATTTCTATTTACAGCAATTTGCACTGTAAAACTACCAAAGATGTTTACGGTAGGACAGCTCAGTTGCCAGAATTTGACCATCAAAATAAAAGCGGTACTGTTTTCCAATTTACAGTATCCCACTGTAAAACAACCACTGTCAATTTTACAGTAAAATTGTTTTATTATTTCTTTACTGTAAAATCTACAGATGTTTTTATTCGAGGGCATCAAGCAGCCTGTATATATTATATATAATATACATGTATGTACAAAGAGGCAAGTCCATAAAAATAGGTTACACTAGCTAAAACATCTACAACATTTAGTACAAAAGATACACATTTTACAGTCACTTATGACGTCATAACAGGGCTAATGTTAGCATATGCTAGCTAAAACATGAAAAAAAAACTACTACGTATTGCAAAATGTTTTGTCTCTTTGGAAGTGTAATAAAATAAATTCATGATTTAATTCATCAAGTTTTGATTGATTTGATTGTTATACTAGTTGATGAATGGAAACATTATCACACTTTAATACCATAAATGTAAGTATATTCACCACGTATGTTCTATAATAATACAAACATTTTCTTTATATTCTTATATAGATAGATAGATAGTACTTTATTGATTCCTTCAGGCGACAAATGACAAAATATAAAAGTATAATATGTATATAAAATACAATATAATATTCATTAAATCAAATACAAACAAAATAATGCACTTCCAATACATTTGAATCATTGACGACAAATTACAAAAAAAGTATATGTATATAAAATACAAAACAAATGAAAAAAAAATCAAATACAAACAAAATAATGCACTTCCAATATAATTTAATAATTGACGACAAATGACAAAATATAAAAGTATAATATGTATATAAAATACAATATAATATGAATTAAATTAAATACAAACAAAATAATGCACTCAATAAGATTTAATCAATGACAACAAATGACAAAATATAAAAGTATAATATGTATATAAAACCCAATATAAATCAAATACAAACAGAACCACAAAATAAAAGTTAAAATAACAGAGACAAAAAGAGACTAACTTAACATCACAAAGAGGCAAGTCCATAAAAATAGGTTACATTTGTAATGTATGACTACTTTTGACTCTTACTTGAGTCGTTTTTACTCTAAATAAAGTGCTCTTACCTGAGTAGAATGTAGTCACCTCTAGTAGTTTATTTTGAAGTATTTACGCCAGCGATCTTCTTACTTCCGTTTACGTGATCAATCTAAGCACTTCCTAGAATGTAACTATGACGTAGGCGGCTTGGGTACGCTCGTGTGACCGTTTGGGGGCGGGCCGACACGGCCGGGCGGGGCTTAGCGAGCACATGATGAAGAAGCGTTGAAAAGTGGAGGATTTGAGTTAGTTTGTGACAATCATCTCCCTGCTCGCTCCTCTAATCTTCTACTTTACCTCTCCAAGCCGACATTGTTGCTGCCAACATGGCCTCTGCAGAACTCGGTGAGTTTCCTCCGCCAAGTTTCATTCAAGACCAACTTATGTCGCAGCCACGTGATGTTGGCGGGGGCTAACTCTTTAGCTAGCATGATTAGCATCGTGGTGCTTTTTTTTACACAGCAGCTGGACTTCCGCAAACAAAAAGTGAAAGTAGTGTTTTTTTTGCGTCCTTTGCAGCTCTGCTCAGCGTGTCAGACAAAAGTGGGCTGCTGGAGTTTGCCCGAAAGCTGCTGGGCGTTGGTTTGAGTCTCGTAGCTTCAGGAGGGACCGCCAAAGTTCTGCGTGATGCTGGACTGGCTGTCAGGTACGTCAGAATGTGTACATATACATCTATATTGTGTGTATACATGGATATGTACATGTATTGTGTGTGTGTACATGGATATGTTCATGTATGTTGTGTGTGTATATGTACATGTATGTTGTGTGTGTGTATGGATCTGTACATGTATGTTGTGTTTGTGTACGTGGATATGTTCATGTATGTTGTGTGTGTATATGTACATGTATGTTGTGTGTGTGTATACATGTATATGTACATGTGTGTTGTGTGTGTGTGTGTACATGTATATGTACATGTATGTTGTGTGTGTGCGTGTGTACATGGATATGTACATGTATACATACTATATACATGTATATGTACATGTATATTGTGTGTATATATGTATATGTACATGTATGTTGTGTGTGTGTACATGTATATTGTGTGTGTGTATTAGAGATGCGCGGATAGGCAATTATTTCATCCGCAACCGCATCAGAAAGTCGTCAACCATCCGCCATCCACCCGTGCTAACATTTAATCAGAACCGCACCCGCCCGTTGTTATATATCTAATATAGACGATGCAAGGCATTAGTGAGGTTATAAAGCTTTTGCCTGTTAAAGAAAGGAGACTGATCCAATGCAGCACAGACATTCAATGCGTGCCACGCTGTCACGGCCCAGACGCACACCAGCGCGCAATCATATGGGAGCCGCGCTGAGCGCACCTCCAAGCGCGTGGAGGTGCGATGTCCCTCGCACCCGCGGCGGCTCCACCCGGGCTCGCGCCCGAGGCTTCAGCGCTCACCGCGGCGGCCATCCTACTCGTCGCGGCTCTCGCTGCCGGCGACGGCCGGGTATGGGCCCGACGCTCCAGCACCATCCATTTTCAGGGCTAGTTGATTCGGCAGGTGGGTTGTTACACACTCCTTAGCGGGTTCCGACTTCCATGGCCACCGTCCTGCTGTCTATATCAACCAGGGTGAGCCCCACCCCTTTCGTGAGCGCACTGCGCACGGAGTGACCCCAGTTACGAGCCCCCGGCCACGGGGGTGGCGGGCAGGTAAGCTGCTTACCTGCTGCGCGTGACGCCGGCCGCGGCGAAGGCGGACGAGGCAGGGTGTCGGCGCGGTGGTGACCCTGGACGTGCGTCGGGCCCTTCTCGCGGATCGCCTCAGCTACGGCTCCCGGTGGGGCCCTTTCGGGGGAAGGGGCCTCGGTCCCGGATCCCGGCGAGGCGTCCCTTCTCCGCTCCGTAAAAGTGTCCATCTCTTTTTTTTTTTTCTTCTTCTGTTGTGGCATATGCTGCAGGTGCCTGCTCGTTTTTCGTATGTGGGTAACAACATTTAACTATGTATATATATTTACCAATTGGTTTAACTGCCACCCGCCTGAATCTATTTAAAATCTAATTTTTTTTTAATTTCAACCGCCCGACCCGACCTGCGGATAAAATCTAATTTTTTTAATTTCATCCGCCCGATCCGCGGATAATCCGCGGACTCCGCGGTTGTGCCCGCAAACCGCGCATCTCTAGTGTACATGTATATGTATGTTGTGTGTGTACATGTATATGTATATGTACATGTATATTGTGTGTGTGTGTGTGTGTATTGTATTGTTTGAGTTCCTGCACCAAGGTGTGGCTGTCCGGTACTTCACAAACATGTATACATGTACCGTATTTTTCGGAGTATAAGTCGCACCGGAGTATAAGTCGCACCTGCCGAAAATACATAATAAAGAAGGAAAAAAACATATATAAGTCGTACTGGAGCCCGGCCAAACTATGAAAAAAACTGCGACTTATAGTCCTAAAAATACAGTACATGTATTGTGTGTGTGTATATGTACATGTATAGTAGTGTTTTTCAACCACTGTGACGCGGCACACTAGTGCCGTGAGATAGTCTGGTGTGCCGTGGGAGATGATCTAATTTCACCTACCGTATTTTCCGCACCATAAGCCGCCCCGTGTTATAAGCCGCGCCTTCAATGAACGGCATATTTCAAAACTTTGTCCACCTATAAGCCGCCCCGTGTTATAAGCCGCATCTAACTGCGCTAAAGGAATGTCAAAAAAACAGTCAGATAGGTCAGTTAAACTTTAATAATATATTAAAAACCAGCGTTCTAACAACTCTGTTCACTCCCAAAATGTACAGTAATGTGCAAATGTGCAATCACAAACATAGTAAAATTCAAAATAGTGCAGAGCAATAACATCAATAACTTAATGTTGCTCGAACGTTAATGTCACAACACACAAAATAAACATAACACTCACTTTCTGAAGTTATTCTTCATTCATAAATCCCTCGAATTCTTCTCCTACGGTGTCCGAAATAAAAAGTTGGGCGAATACGGATTTCCAAAATGGCCGGCTCCGTCTCGTCGAAGTCATCGGAGTCAGTGTCGCTGTTGTTTTTCCAGCAGTTCCGTGAATCCTGCCTTCCGGAAAGCTCGGACCACAGTTGAGACCGAAATATCCGCCCAGGCATTTACGATCCACTGGCAGATGTTGGCAGATGTTGGCGTATGTCGTCCGGCGCTGTCTCCCTGTCTTAGTGAATGTGTGTTCGCCTTCGGTCATCCATTGTTCCCACGCCGTTCGCAGTCATGCTTTAAATGCCTTGTTGACACCAATATCGAGCGGTTGGAGTTCTTTGGTTAATCCACCCGGAATGACGGCGAGTGTTGTATTTGTGTGCTTCACTTGTTTTTTGACACCATCTGTGATGTGGGCGCGCATGGAGTCGTATATCAACATGGACGGAGCTGCGTGAAAAAAGCCACCCGGCCTCTTCGCGTAAACTTCCCTTAACCACTCGCTCATCTTTTCTTCATCCATCCATCCCTTCGAGTTAGCTTTTATGATGACGCCGGCTGGAAAGGTCTCTTTTGGCAAGGTCTTCCTTTTGAATATCACCATGGGTGGAAGTTTCTGGCCATTAGCATGGCAAGCTAGAACCACAGTGTGTCGCTTAGTAGGAGCCATTTTGTGGTCTTTACAGATGTAAACACACAAAGGAAATGAAACGTAATACCCGTGCGCTTCTTCTTCTTCTATGGGGGCGGGTGCTTACCTTGGCGGTTGCTTACCGTAGAAGAAGAAGCACTTCCTCTTCTACGGGGAAAAAAGATGGCGGCTGTTTACCGTAGTTGCGAGACCTAAACTTTATGAAAATGAATCTTAATATTAATCCATATATAAAGCGCACCGGGTTATAAGGCGCACTGTCAGCTTTTGAGTACATTTGTGGTTTTTAGGTGCGGCTAATAGTGCGGAAAATACGGTATTTGGGTTAAAAATATTTTTTGCAAACTTGTAATTACAGTCTGCAAATGATGTGTTGTTGTTGAGTGTCGGTGCTGTCTAGAGCTCGGCAGAGTAACCGTGTAATACTCTTCCATATCAGTAAGTGGCAGCAGGTAGATAATTGTTTTGTAGATTTTCGAAACAGCGGGAGGCAGTGTGTAGGTAAAAAGGTGTCTAATGCTTAAACCAAAAATAAACAAAAGGTGAGTGCCCCTAAGAAAAGGCATTGAAGCTTAGGGAAGGCTATGCAGAACAAAACTAAAACTGAACTGGCTACAAAGTAAAACAAAAACAGAATGCTGGATGACAGCAAAGACTTACTGTGGAGCAAAGACAAAGTACATCCGAACATGACATGACAATCAACAATGTCCCCACAAAGAAGGATAAAAACAACTGAAATATTCTTGATTGCTTAAACAAAGTAGATGCGGGAAATATCGCTCAAAGGAAGACATGAAACTGCTACAGGAAACTACCAAAAAAAGAGAGAAAGCCACCAAAATAGGAGCGCAAGACAAGAAGTAAAACACTACACACAGGAAAACAGCAATAAACTTAAAATGAGTCAGGGTGTGATGTGACAGGTGGTGACAGTGCACCTACTTTGAGACAAGAGCTATAGTGATGCATGCTTGGTTATGCTTTAAAGTCATATCCAACAATTGTGACGACTTTTTACTGTCAACTGATTTTCGTTTTTTAACGCAAAAAATGTGCCTTGGCTCAAAAAAGGTTGAAAAACACTGATGAATAGTGTGTGTGTGTATATTGTATTGTTTGACTTCCTGCACCACGGTGTGTTTTGCCAGAGACGTGTCGGAGCTGACCGGACACCCAGAGATGCTGGGAGGCCGCGTGAAGACGCTCCATCCCGCCGTCCATGGAGGCATCCTGGCCAGGAAGACCTCCGGTGACACCGCAGACATGAGCAAGCTGGGCTACAACCTGGTCAGGTGAGAACACAGTCACCCTTGACGTTCTCCGTTTGGAACCTGCTAAAGCAGGGGTGTCCAGGTGCGGCTCGCGGATTCTTTATTTGGTTTTAATCGGCCCTAAAAATAACATTTTTAAAAAGGAAAAAAGGGGATTAAAAAATCAAACGGATGAAATGCAACGAGAAAAAGTTGCCATGTTGACTCTAATAACACAATAACTCTTTAAAGCAGCTATATATATATATATATATATATATACACACACACAGGTAAAAGCCAGTAAATTAGAATATTTTGAAAAACTTGATTTATTTCAGTAATTGCATTCAAAAGGTGTAACTTGTACATTATATTTATTCATTGCACACAGACTGATGCATTCAAATGTTTATTTCATTTAATTTTGATGATTTGAAGTGGCAACAAATGAAAATCCAAAATTCCGTGTGTCACAAAATTAGAATATTACTTAAGGCTAATACAAAAAAGGGATTTTTAAAAATGTTGGCCAACTGAAAAGTATGAAAATGAAAAATATGAGCATGTACAATACTCAATACTTGGTTGGAGCTCCTTTTGCCTCAATTACTGCGTTAATGCGGCGTGGCATGGAGTCGATGAGTTTCTGGCACTGCTCAGGTGTTATGAGAGCCCAGGTTGCTCTGATAGTGGCCTTCAACTCTTCTGCGTTTTTGGGTCTGGCATTCTGCATCTTCCTTTTCACAATACCCCACAGATTTTCTATGGGGCTAAGGTCAGGGGAGTTGGCGGGCCAATTTAGAACAGAAATACCATGGTCCGTAAACCAGGCACGGGTAGATTTTGCGCTGTGTGCAGGCGCCAAGTCCTGTTGGAACTTGAAATCTCCATCTCCATAGAGCAGGTCAGCAGCAGGAAGCATGAAGTGCTCTAAAACTTGCTGGTAGATGGCTGCGTTGACCCTGGATCTCAGGAAACAGAGTGGACCGACACCAGCAGATGACATGGCACCCCAAACCATCACCCAACCATGCAAATTTTGCATTTCCTTTGGAAATCGAGGTCCCAGAGTCTGGAGGAAGACAGGAGAGGCACAGGATCCACGTTGCCTGAAGTCTAGTGTAAAGTTTCCACCATCAGTGATGGTTTGGGGTGCCATGTCATCTGCTGGTGTCGGTCCACTCTGTTTCCTGAGATCCAGGGTCAACGCAGCCGTCTACCAGCAAGTTTTAGAGCACTTCATGCTTCCTGTTGCTGACCTGCTCTATGGAGATGGAGATTTCAAGTTCCAACAGGACTTGGCGCCTGCACACAGCGCAAAATCTACCCGTGCCTGGTTTACGGACCATGGTATTTCTGTTCTAAATTGGCCCGCCAACTCCCCTGACCTTAGCCCCATAGAAAATCTGTGGGGTATTGTGAAAAGGAAGATGCAGAATGCCAGACCCAAAAACGCAGAAGAGTTGAAGGCCACTATCAGAGCAACCTGGGCTCTCATAACACCTGAGCAGTGCCAGAAACTCATCGACTCCATGCCACGCCGCATTAACGCAGTAATTGAGGCAAAAGGAGCTCCAACGAAGTATTGAGTATTGTACATGCTCATATTTTTCATTTTCATACTTTTCAGTTGGCCAACATTTCTAAAAATCCCTTTTTTGTATTAGCCTTAAGTAATATTCTAATTTTGTGACACACGGAATTTTGGATTTTCATTTGTTGCCACTTCAAATCATCAAAATTAAATGAAATAAACATTTGAATGCATCAGTCTGTGTGCAATGAATAAATATAATGTACAAGTTACACCTTTTGAATGCAATTACTGAAATAAATCAAGTTTTTCAAAATATTCTAATTTACTGGCTTTTACGTGTATATAAAAAAACCTCATAGCCATAGCACACATAGAGTCCACAAATCATGAAGGGAGTGAGGGGCCACGAAGGCCAGCCGCTGCTATAAGCGCCGCCCGTCCATATATATATTATTTATTCCATCCATCCATTTTCTACCGCTTGTCCCTTTTTGGGGTCGCGGGGGGGTGCTGGAGCCTATCTCAGCTGCATTCGGGCGGAAGGCGGCGTACACCTTGGACAAGTCGCTACCTCATCACAGGGCCAACACAGATAGACAGACAACATTCACACATGTTGTTTATTTTTTTTATTTTGTCGTTTTTGTGAACAAGTTAAAGGTGTTTAATGATAATACAAGCATGTTTAACATTCCTTTCTTTCATGAAGACAAGAATATAAGTTGGTATGATTGTGATGACTTGCATTGATAGGAATCAGACAGTAGTGAGGATAACCTCCACATTTTCAAATGGAGGAGGAAAAAAAAGTCCTCCTTTCTGTGCAATACCACATGAAAGTGCTTGCTTTTTGTTTGTCCAGCTTCCATACTACTTTGTATACACTTTACAAGAAATACACTCCGTAGCTTGTGTGCGCTAGCTTGCTGAGAGTCTTATTTTGTTAGCACAGGCAGGATGGAGCAGCGCTTTTATTGTGAAGACAGGAACTATGCGGTCGGCCTTCAGGCTTTTGACGGCAAGTACGGTGTGAGAATCTGTTGAAATAAAAAGTGTTTCTCGCCTTCCTGTCGGTCGTTTTTTCTTAATAATGATCTGGCAGCAGCCAGCGTCATCTCACAAGACCCTCGGGTGCCGTGAATGTCAATCAAGTGACGTCTTGGTGAAGATTTATGATCGGCAATTTTTAGGACTATTTTTTTTTTTAATGCCTGGCTGACAATCGACATAATGGGCACCCCTGACTTAAAAATGTGTTTATTTTTGCAAAAGGGCATAAAACAAACATCATATTTAAATAGTAAATACTTTTAATCGATGGATAGATCTGAAGTTGATCTGGAGATTTAAATGTTGAAAGATAAAAAAATGTATGATTTATTTGAACACTTTTATGAGATTTTTAGGGGGATTAAGAAAATGTTCAAAATATAATAACCTTATGAATTATTGACCTATTTAAGGCTTAATTACCGTATTTTCCGCACTATTAGCCGCACCTAAAAACCACAAATTTACTCAAAAGCTGACAGTGCGGCTTATAACCCGGTGCGCTTTATATATGGATTAATATTAAGATTCATTTTCATAAAGTTTCGGTCTCGCAACTACGGTAAACAGCCGCCATCTTTTTTCCCCGTAGAAGAGGAAGTGCTTCTTCTTCTACGCAAGCAACCGCCAAGGTAAGCACCCGCCCCCATAGAACAGGAAGCGCTTCTTCTTCTACTGTAAGCAACCACCCGCCTGCGTAGAAGAAGAAGAAGCGCGCGGATATTACGTTTCATTTCCTTTGTGTGTTTACATCTGTAAAGACCACAAAATGGCTCCTACTAAGCGACAGGTTTCCGGTTCATGAAAAGACGCAATCTCTCCATCCGCACACGGACTACTATTTCACAGCAACTGCCTAAAGACTTTCAAGAAAAGCTGTCTACTTTCCGTGCATATTGTAAAAACAAGATAGCTGAAAAAAAGATCCGGCCAGAGAACATTATCAACATGGACGAGGTTCCACTGACTTTTGATATTCCTGTGAACCGCACTGTGGATACAACGGGAGCACGTACGGTGAATATTCGCACCACAGGGAATGAGAAGTCATCCTTCACTGTGGTTCTAGCTTGCCATGCTAATGGCCAGAAACTTCCACCCATGGTGATATTCAAAAGGAAGACCTTGCCAAAAGAGACCTTTCCAGCCGGCGTCATCATAAAAGCTAACTCGAAGGGATGGATGGATGAAGAAAAGATGAGCGAGTGGTTAAGGTAAGTTTACGCGAAGAGGCCGGGTGGCTTTTTTCACGCAGCTCCGTCCATGTTGATATACGACTCCATGCGCGCCCACATCACGCTGGTTTTTAATATATTATTAAAGTTTGACTGACCTATCTGACTGTTTTTTTGACATTCCTTTAGCGCAGTTAGATGCGGTTTATAACACGGGGCGGGGCGGCTTATAGGTGGACAAAGTTTTGAAATATGCCGTTCATTGAAGGCGCGGCTTATAACCCAGGGCGCCTTATGGTGCGGAAAATACGGTACTTAACATCAAATATTCCCACTTTTAATTTTTTGGGGGGGAAACCATTGCATAGTTTGTATTTTAGCCATGCAAAATAGGGTTTTCTTTGACAAAAAAGGCATAAAACAAAACAAATATGTTTTAAACTTTATATCGACCAACCTGAAATTAATCTTGAGATTTAAGTGTTGGCAAAATAAAGTATATATAGCTACATATGACTTATTTTTAACATCTTTATGACGGACTTCTGGGTCTCCAGGACCAAACTTGAGCTCTAAAGGTTGAAACATTTTTTTTAAATATTGTATTCCATCCATCCACTCCCCACCGCTTGTCCCTTTCGGGGTTGCATTGTTAGTTTTGCGTTAATTTATCAGTAGATAAAGTTAGTACAGCCTGCACTAAAGTAGATCTGAAAGGGTTAGACAACTTTTGAAAGTGTGAGCAGGAAGCACGAGGGTTTGATGATTGCTTCCACGAGGTGGTCTTGTGACTCTGCTTTGTGTTCACTCAATAAATGAGTGATCACGTCAGTCTGCACCAGACTTCAATTAAGCCGAAGTGAAACTGAGAGCTTATTGATCGACCGACATGCAAACTTAGTAACGGTTGCACCACGTCACACTTTTTAAAGTCGACTAGCCACTGATGTTCATTTTATTCCTTGCAACAAAGTTACTCACCAACACGTCACTCACATTAATCACACAACAGCAAGGATGACACTAACGAGCTTTAACGTGAACTTAACAGGTGATTTAACGATAACAGTCGTAAAATTATCCACAGTTAATATCATTTGAATGAAATGATTGCACGTTGATAAAATCAGACTTACAGGCACCACCTGTTCGCTAGCTTAAATGCCAACATGAAAACAAAATACATTAACGTCTTTCTCCAATCAGAATCATACCACAATCTAAAACGATATAAACACATCACTGTCAGAGCAACAAATGCTAGGTTCACACTGCTGGGTCCCATTCACTTTTGTTGGTCAAATCCAATCTTTTTAGTGGCTGTTCACGTCACAAAAAACATGTGATTTCTTTTGTTATTTTAAATAAAATTAAAATAAATAACTGATATGAAATCTCTTTTTATGGTTACCGTATTTTCCGCACCATAAGGCGCCCTGGGTTATAAGCCGCGCCTTCAATGAACGGCATATTTCAAAACTTTGTCCACCAATAAGCCGCCCCGTGTTGTAAGCCGCATCTAACTGCGCTAAAGGAATGTCAAAAAAACAGTCAGATAGGTCAGTCAAACTTTAATAATATATTAAAAACCAGCGTGATGTGGGCGCGCATGGAGTCGTATATCAACATGGACGGAGCTGCGTGAAAAAAGCCACCCGGCCTTTTCACGTAAACTTACCTTAACCACTCGCTCATCTTTTCTTCATTCATCCATCCCTTCGAGTTAGCTTTTATGATGACGCCGGCTGGAAAGGTCTCTTTTGGCAAGGTCTTCCTTTTGAATATCACCATGGGTGGAAGTTTCTGGCCATTAGCATGGCAAGCTAGAACCACAGTGAAGGATGACTTCTCATTCCCTGTGGTGTGAATATTCACCGTACGTGCTCCCGTTGTATCCACAGTGCGGTTCACAGGAATATCAAAAGTCAGTGGAACCTCGTCCATGTTGATAATGTTCTCTGGCCGGATCTTTTTTTCAGCTATCTTGTTTTTACAATATGCACGGAATGTAGCCAGCTTTTCTTGAAAGTCTTTAGGCAGTTGCTGTGAAATAGTAGTCCGTGTGCGGATGGAGAGATTGCGTCTTTTCATGAACCGGATCCCTGTCGCTTAGTAGGAGCCATTTTGTGGTCTTTACAGATGTAAACACACAAAGGAAATGAAACGTACGGTAATATCCGCGCGCTTTTTCTTCTTCTACGCGGGCGGGTGGTTGCTTACAGTAGAAGAAGAAGCGCTTCCTGTTCTATGGGGGCGGGTGCTTACCTTGGTGGTTGCTTGCGTAGAAGAAGAAGCACTTCCTCTTCTACGGGGAAAAAAGATGGCGGCTGTTTACCGTAGTTGCGAGACCGAAACTTTATGAAAATGAATCTTAATATTAATCCATATATAAAGCGCACCGGGTTAAAAGCCGCACTGTCAGCTTTTGAGTAAATTTGTGGTTTTTAGGTGCGGCTAATAGTGCGGAAAATACGGTACCTGTAGGTAGAGTTGCATTTTTCAATACCAACAAAGCACTTGACTCAAATAATGCTCCAAAAATGTCATAGCTTGATGCTAATATACATTGACTTTGGTATTGACACGCTACTGATTAGCGTTAGCAATTTTACCTCCAATATTGGTAATGAAAACCTCAACTGTGGTTGCCTAATAAGAACAATACTTACAGTATTCACACTTTTTAGGGGACAACAAAAGGCTAGACATCAAAGACTGAACTGACTAGCCAGCACACCACAAACTGTACACTAGAGATCAACCGATATGGTTTTTCCAGGTCCGATACTGATACCAGTCATTAGTAGTCAAGGAGGCTGATAAGTGATATCTGAAGGTGATATTCATAAGTAGTAAAAGTTAGTAAACCATGAATATTATTTATCAGTAAACATCTGGACAAGGCTTTAAGTTGTTTTTTAACATTATTTTTAGGAAAGGTGGGACCAGTAGTGACAATGTTTGATGTTTTGTTAGAGGAGCATCAACATTTTATTTCTAAATATCAAACATCTGCTGGGAAAATGGGTCAAAATATGACATTTCTCTACATCACAATAACTCATCTACTCCATGTTATACACTTTTATAACATTTTATGGATTTAATACATTGTAAGGTTTCCTCCTGAAATATTGTCAACATTGACATAAAACTATTCTGAGCTCCTTCACGTAGATTACAGTTGAGACATTTTTCAAGATGGCTGACATCATTTCTTCCTGGATGTTGCAGAAAGTATGAGAATGTGTAACCTGCTGCCTGCTCTTCTTTGCTGATATAATCATCTCATATTTGCCAAGATATTTACAAAGTCTGCATTTTTAACAGAGAAATATTTTGTCTTCATGTCCATCCGTCTCTGTCACGTTATTTGATTGATCATGAAACTCGTGGCGCTCCTTTTAATGAGCCCACACTGCGAGTGTTGCGGACAGAAGCTTGATCGTTGAACTAGCGAAAACAAACACAACGATACCGGTAAGATGGCGGATAAGAAGGACAAAAACTGGATTACCCGGCAAATAAAGGACCGTTTGAAAAGTTCAGCAGAAGAGATATATTGTGTACAAGTGACCTAAACAAAGTGTTAAGCAGTGGTTATTACTATCTACTTGACTAATTAAACATACTAATTACTGCATCATAAGTGTGTACATTGTATCTAATGATGTAGTTCTGTTGTAGTTGAGGAAAAATAAAAGCTGATCCCAATAAAAAAAGAGACCGATATGTATATCGTCACCAATAATCGGTCGATCTGTACTGTACATTACTGCCGTCTGACTGGCAACCGTAAATGAGACTCCGACATGTGATAGTAAAACAAGATTTAACAACTGGACAGCAGTTATTATCAAAAACAATATTTATTAACACACACAAAAGTACTGAAAATTGGTACCGTATCGGTACATGTAGGGATGGGATCTGAGCCCAGGATGTCGTCGTGGCTTGGGCAGCCCTTTGAGACACTTGTGATTAAAGGCTATATAAATAAACTTTGAGTAATTGATACAACAGGAAGTGATGTCACATAAACCAGATATGCAACACTTGTTTTGCTTTTATTATTAGAAACACTCTAAAACCTTTTACAAATAAAAGGGAAAAAGACAAACTTATTTAAACACTCAAAAAAGTAGTAATATTTAATGTTTTAAGGTGTTTTAAGTGTATTTGTTTTGTAATAAAACTTGGTTACATTAGTACTTTTTGAGCATTTTCGACATTACTGTGATAATTTTAGTCTGAATAATGGAGATATGAAATATTCATATTGTTACTTCCATGGTTTAGTCCTAGCAGTTTTGTGTTGGTAAGAACATTATTTTATGCTGCCTGCTTCTCTTCAGGGTGGTCGTGTGCAACCTCTACCCTTTTGTCAAGACCGTCTCCAACCCAGATGTGCAAGTGGAAGATGCCGTGGAGCAGATTGACATCGGTGAGCTGTGACGATACACAACACGATGTCTGATATCGCCACATTCAAATTCATGACGTTTTCACTTGTTTTTTTTTTTTAATTTACCAAGGTGGTGTAACTTTGCTGAGGGCTGCAGCTAAGAATCACGCACGGGTCACGGTGGTGTGTGACCCCGCTGATTATTCCCTGGTCACCAAGGAGATGGAGTCCTCAGGAGACCAGGATACTAGCCTGGACACACGCAGGACTCTGGCTCTCAAAGTGAGGAATATTGTTGTTTTTTAATCCCATTTCTTTATCCTCATTTGGGTCTCCATCTGACTTTTAAGAGGTGAGGTACAGACATCATCACAGTAGGGTTGTCATTCATTCATTCATTCATTCATTCATTCACCATACCAGTATTGTAGTAGTCCATACAGATACTTGGTACTTTTTAACACTATTTATTAAATCAATAAACACATAAAAATTCAAGGATTTTACAAACAGATACTATTACATACAAACCTGCTAACTAAAAATGTACAACACTTAATCTTTATTATTTATTGACTTGTGGAAAAATTGAGAACAGGAAGTGAACAAACATGTCAGTACCGTATTTTCCGCACTATAAGGCGCACCTAAAAACGACAAATTTTCTCAAAAGCTGACAGTGCGCCTTATAACCCGGTGCGCTTTATATATGGATAAATATTAAGATTCATTTTCATAAAGTTTCGGTCTCGTAACTACGGTAAACAGCCGCCATCTTTTTTCCCGGTAGAACAGGAAGCGCTTCTTCTTCTACGCAAGCAACCGCCAAGGTAAGCACCCGCCCCCATAGAACAGGAAGCGCTTCTTCTTCTACTGTAAGCAACCACCTGCCCGCGTAGAAGAAGAAAAAGCGTGCGGATATTTCCGTACGTCTCATTTCCTTTGTGTGTTTACATCTGTAAAGACCACAAAATGGCTCCTACTAAACGACAGGGATCCGGTTCATGAAAAGACGCAATCTCTCCATCCGCACACGGATTACTATTTCACAGCAACTGATATTCCTGTGAACCGCACTGTGGATACAACGGGAGCACGTACGGTGAATATTCGCACCACAGGGAATGAGAAGTCATCCTTCACTGTGGTTCTAGCTTGCCATGCTAATGGCCAGAAACTTCCACCCATGGTGATATTCAAAAGGAAGACCTTGCCAAAAGAGACCTTTCCAGCCGGCGTCATCATAAAAGCTAACTCGAAGGGATGGATGAAGAAAAGATGAGCGAGTGGTTAAGGTAAGTTTAAGTTTACGCGAAGAGGCCGGGTGGCTTTTTTCACGCAGCTTCGTCCATGTTGATATACGACTCCATGCGCGCCCACATCACGCTGGTTTTAATATATTATTAAAGTTTGACTGACCTATTTGACTGTTTTTTTGACATTCCTTTAGCGCAGTTAGATGCGGCTTACAACACGGGGCGGCTTATAGGTGGACAAAGTTTTGAAATATGCCGTTCATTGAAGGCGCGGCTTATAACCCAGGGCGCCTTATGGTGCGGAAAATACGGTAATTGCTGTGAAGTGGAAAAGAGGTAGGATTAAATAAACTCGACTTCTTCCAACTCCTTTTTCGAACATGTTGTAATGAGAAACTGGACATATGTGTTGTGTCATATTGCAAATGTATGCATGTTGTAAATGTACTTGTACCATAAACCGGGGTTCTAAACCTCTAAATCAGTGTTGCCAACTCCTCAGCCAGGAAAGTAGCTATTGGCGGTGACCTCATCACCTCATTTGCATAATTTATGGCAATGGATGCTGTAGCAGAGATACAAAAATGAGTTTAAAAGAATTATAGTTATGATTTAATCTACATATTTACAGGCTGATTAGGGGGTAAAAAAAGAACTACCGTATTTTCCGCACCATAAGGCGCCCTGGGTTATAAGCCGCGCCTTCAATGAACGGCATATTTCAAAACTTTGTCCACCTATAAGACGCCCCGTGTTGTAAGCCGCATCTAACTGCGCTAAAGGAATGTCAAAAAAACAGTCAGATAGGTCAGTCAAACTTTAATAATATATTAAAAACCAGCGTGATGTGGGCGCGCATGGAGTCGTATATCAACATGGACGGAGCTGCGTGAAAAAAGCCACCCGGCCTCTTCGCGTAAACTTACCTTAACCACTCGCTCATCTTTTCTTCATCCATCCATCCCTTCGAGTTAGCTTTTATGATGACGCCGGCTGGAAAGGTCTCTTTTGGCAAGGTCTTCCTTTTGAATATCACCATGGGTGGAAGTTTCTGGCCATTAGCATGGCAAGCTAGAACCACAGTGAAGGATGACTTCTCATTCCCTGTGGTGCGAATATTCACCGTACGTGCTCCCGTTGTATCCACAGTGCGGTTCACAGGAATATCAAAAGTCAGTGGAACCTCGTCCATGTTGATAATGTTCTCTGGCCGGATCTTTTTTTCAGCTATCTTGTTTTTACAATATGCACGGAAAGTAGCCAGCTTTTCTTGAAAGTCTTTAGGCAGTTGCTGTGAAATAGTAGTCCGTGTGCGGATGGAGAGATTGCGTCTTTTCATGAACCAGAAACCTGTCGCTTAGTAGGAGCCATTTTGTGGTCTTTACAGATGTAAACACACAAAGGAAATGAAACGTAATATCCGCGCGCTTCTTCTTCTTCTTCTACGCGGGCGGGTGGTTGCTTACAGTAGAAGAAGAAGCGCTTCCTGTTCTATGGGGGCGGGTGCTTACCTTGGCGGTTGCTTGCGTAGAAGAAGAAGCACTTCCTCTTCTACGGGGAAAAAAGATGGCGGCTGTTTACCGTAGTTGCGAGACCGAAACTTTATGAAAATGAATCTTAATATTAATCCATATATAAAGCGCACCGGGTTATAAGGCGCACTGTCAGCTTTTGAGAAAATTTGTGGTTTTTAGGTGCGCCTTATAGTGCGGAAAATACGGTAACCAAATTTATTGCATATTAGGAACTGATGAATACCGTATTTTTCGGACTATTTACTACTTATTTGAATGACTCTTACCATAATATGTTACGTTAACATACCAGTTGGTTATTTATGCCTCATATAACGTACACTTATTCAGCCTGTTGTTCACTATTCTTCATTTATTTTAAATTGCCTTTCGAATGTCTATTCTTGGTGTTGACTTTTAGCAAATACATTTCCTCAAAAAATGCGACTTATACTCCAGTGCGACTTATATATGTTTTTTTCCTTCTTTATTGCGCATTTTCGGCCGGTGCGATTTATACTCCGGAGCGACTTATACTCCGAAAAATACGGTAACTGATGGAAAAACAAATTTACATACAATTATGTTGTGCTAAAATAAATCAACTAAAATAATAATGAATGTTTTTAAATGAACCGTCAATAAAATCAAAGTGGAAATAAAAATACAGCTTCACCACTTTAGTCGTAACTTTTGCGCTTAAAGAAACATTTCTATGAATTTACTTTGACGTTGTCATTACTGCCACAGGTGGTGGGAAAGTGTATTACAACCGGCCCATACGGACCACAGCTGAGAAACACATATTTTTTGGGCGGCCCTCTAGGGGGCCCTCGCAGCCCAACAATGGGCCCTATGGTTAAGAAACGCTGTCATAAACCATATTTCACATATGCAGACAGTCCTGAAATGGATTCATACGTGGAACTTATTTGATTAACACTAGTATGACCTGTTAATTATCAGGTTATGTAACTCAATTATCCAGTTCTTCCTTCTTTTTGACCATGTTGACATAAACAAAGATGGCCGCTGCTTAGGTGCTCCTTTATGTTGTTTGCATGGATCTGATTGGTTAAAGACAAAGTCCAATTGTTTGACCTTGACCCCATGTGACCATCACTTGTTGTGTTTACTTGCAGAAATGAGCATCAAGTTCAACTTTCATTGCTGTCATACAAGAATACTTGTTCTGACTGTGGTTGTTTAGGCTTTCACCCACACAGCCCAGTACGACCAGGCCATAGCGCACTACTTCCGTGGTCAGTACGGCCGAGGCCTTGTACAGCTGCCCCTGCGCTACGGCATGAACCCTCACCAAGCACCAGCCCAGATCTACACTCTGGGCTCCGGACTCCCTCTTACAGGTGCTTGCTCACTTCACACAGGACTGCAATCTACTTGTGGTGGGGGGAGGGGGGTGGTTGGTCTGGATCATGTCAGGATTGTTGCTCCCACAGCAAACATTGCGTCTGCTCTGACCCCTGGTACGTAACGCGCAACTCTTTGGAGGACTTTGTACTCGTCTACCAACAAATCACGTCGTCGAGCGTGGTCCGCCTACATCATTTAGAGTGTCCCATTTAGAGGGTGGTCCGCCCACGTCGTCTAGAGTGGTCCGCCCACGTCGTCTAGTCCACGTAGTCTAGTGTGGTCCGCCTACGTCGTCTAGAGTGGTCCACCTACGTCGTCTAGTGTGGTCCGCCTACGTCGTCTAGTGTGGTCCGCCTACGTCGTCTAGAGTGGTCCGCTCACGTCGTCTCGTGTGGTCCGCCCACGTCGTCTAGTGTGGCCCGCCCACGTCGTCTAGGGTGGCCCGCCCACATCAATTGAGTCTCAAGGGTAGCTGCCCACGTTGTCTAGGGTGGTCCGCCCACGTTGTCTAGGGTGGTCCGTCTACGTAGTCTAGTCCACGTAGTCTAGAGTGGTCCGCCCACGTCGTATAGGGTGGCCCGCCCACATCAATTGAGTCTCAAGGGTAGCTGCCCACGTTGTCTAGGGTGGTCCGCCCACGTTGTCTAGCGTGGTCCGTCTACGTCGTCTAGTCCACGTAGTCTAGAGTGGTCCGCCTACGTCGTCTAGAGTGGTCCGCCTACGTCGTCTAGAGTGGTCCGCCTACGTCGTCTAGAGTGGCCCGCCCACGTCGTCTAGGGTTGCCCGCCCACGTCGTCTAGGGTTGCCCGCCCACGTCGTCTAGGGTGGCCCATTTAGAGGGTGGTCCGCCCACGTCGTCAGTCGTCTCGGGTGGTCCGCCCACGTCAATTGAGTTTCAAGGGTAGCTGCCCACGTTGTCTAGGGTGGTCCGCCCACGTTGTCTAGCGTGGTCCGTCTACGTCGTCTAGTCCACGTAGTCTAGAGTGTGTCCGCCTACGTCGTCTAGAGTGGTCCGCCCACGTCGTCTAGAGTGGTCCGCCCACGTCGTCTAGTGTGGCCCGCCCACATCAATTGAGTCTCAAGGGTAGCTGCCCACGTTGTCTAGGGTGGTCCGCCCACGTTGTCTAGCGTGGTCCGTCTACGTCGTCTAGTCCACGTAGTCTAGAGTGGTCCGCCTACGTCGTCTAGAGTGGTCCGCCTACATCGTCTAGCGTGGTCCGTCTACGTTGTCTAGTCCACGTAGTCTAGAGTGGTCCGCCTACGTCGTCTAGAGTGGTCCGCCTACGTCGTCTAGAGTGGTCCGCCTACGTCGTCTAGTCCACGTCGTCTAGTGTGGCCCACCCACTTCGTCTAGAGTGGTCCGCCTACGTCGTCTAGAGTGGTCCGCCTACGTCGTCTAGAGTGGTCCGCCCACGTCGTCTAGAGTGGTCCGCCCACGTCGTCTAGTCCACGTCGTCTAGAGTGGTCCGCCTAAGTCGTCTAGAGTGGTCCGCCCACGTCGTCTAGAGTGGTCCGCCCACGTCGTCTAGAGTGGTCCGCCCACGTCGTCTAGAGTGGTCCGCCCACGTCGTCTAGAGTGGCCCGCCCACGTCGTCCAGTGTGGCCCGCCCACGTCGTCTAGGGTGGCCCGCCCACATCAATTGAGTCTCAAGGGTAGCTGCCCACGTTGTCTAGGGTGGTCCACCCACGTTGTCTAGCGTGGTCCGTCTACGTCGTCTAGTCCACGTTGTCTAGCGTGGTCCGTCTACGTCGTCTAGTCCACGTAGTCTAGAGTGGTCCGCCTACGTCGTCTAGAGTGGTCCGCCTACGTCGTCTAGAGTGGTCCGCCTACGTCGTCTAGAGTGGTCCGCCTACGTCGTCTAGAGTGGTCCGCCTACGTCGTCTAGAGTGGTCCGCCTACGTTGTCTAGAGTGGTCCGCCTACGTCGTCTAGGGTGGTCCGCCCACATCGTTTAGGGTGTCCCATTTAGAGGGTGGTCCGCCCACGTCGTCTAGTGTGGCCCACCCACTTCGTCTAGAGTGGTCCGCCTAAGTCGTCTAGAGTGGTCCGCCCACGTCGTCTAGAGTGGTCCGCCCACGTCGTCTAGAGTGGTCCGCCCACGTCGTCTAGAGTGGTCCGCCCACGTCGTCTAGTGTGGCCCGCCCACGTCGTCCAGAGTGGTCCGCCCACGTCGTCTAGGGTGGCCCGCCCACATCAATTGAGTCTCAAGGGTAGCTGCCCACGTTGTCTAGGGTGGTCCGCCCACGTTGTCTAGCGTGGTCCGTCTACGTTTTCTAGTCCACGTAGTCTAGCGTGGTCCGCCTACGTCGTCTAGAGTGGTCCGCCTACGTCGTCTAGAGTGGTCCGCCCACGTCGTTTAGGGTGGACCATTTAGAGGGTGGTCCGCCCACGTCGTCAGTCGTCTCGGGTGGTCCGCCCACGTCGTCAGTCGTCTCGGGTGGTCCGCCCACGCCGCCTAGTGTGGTCCGCCCACGCCGCCTAGGTCAATTGAGTCTCAAGGGTAGCCATAAGTGCCATATATGTATCTCTATGTCTGTCACCCAGCCCTATTTGATTGTACAGATGTATTGTAAACATTTGAATGCAGATGCAGCAAATGTCTTCATGGCGGTCCAAATGTACACATAGCGTGCCAGCTAGGGCTGCAACAACTAATCGATTATAAAAATAGTTGGCGATTAATTTAGTCATCGATTCGTTGGATCTATGCTATGCGCATGCGCAGAGGCTTTTATTTTTTATACATATATGTATTTTTTTAAACCTTTATTTATAAACTGCAACATTTACAAACAGCTGAGAAACAATAATCAAAATAAGTATGGTGCAAGTATGCTGGTTTTTTTTTCAATAAAATACTGGAAAGGATAGAAATGTAGTTTGTCTCTTTAATCCCATTATTAATAGATTAGTCGAAGTAATAATCGACAGATTAATGGATGATCAAATGAGTTGTTAGTTGCAGGCCTAGTGCCAGCACAATGAAATGAATTTTTGGCAAAAGAAACATGACTGATACTTTATGATACTTTTCCTTTTGTTCTCTCTCAGTGGTCAACGGGTCTCCTGGTTTCATCAACCTTTGTGACGCCCTGAACGGCTGGCAGTTGGTCATAGAGCTGAAGAGCGCCCTCAACATGGCCGCCGCAGCTTCCTTCAAGCACGTCAGCCCTGCTGGTAAGATAAAGACGCACATGCTCCTTAATAGCATTAGCGGTTTTACACGGCAATTTCAACACCGTGTACCGTATTTTCCGCACCATAAGCCGCCCTGGGTTATAAGCCGCGCCTTCAATGAACGGCATATTTCAAAACTTTGTCCACCTATAAGCCGCCCCGTGTTGTAAGCCGCATCTAACTGCGCTAAAGGGAATGTCAAAAAAACAGTCAGATAGGTCAGTCAAACTTTAATAATATATTAAAAACCAGCGTGATGTGGGCGCGCTTGGAGTCGTATATCAACATGGACGGAGCTGCGTGAAAAAAGCCACCCGGCCTCTTCGCGTAAACTTAAACTTACCTTAACCACTCGCTCATCTTTTCTTCATCCATCCCTTCGAGTTAGCTTTTATGATGACGCCGGCTGGAAAGGTCTCTTTTGGCAAGGTCTTCCTTTTGAATATCACCATGGGTGGAAGTTTCTGGCCATTAGCATGGCAAGCTAGAACCACAGTGAAGGACGACTTCTCATTCCCTGTGGTGCGAATATTCACCGTACGTGCTCCCGTTGTATCCACAGTGCGGTTCACAGGAATATCAAAAGTCAGTGGAACCTCGTCCATGTTGATAATGTTCTCTGGCCGGATCTTTTTTTCAGCTATCTTGTTTTTACAATATGCACGGAAAGTAGCCAGCTTTTCTTGAAAGTCTTTAGGCAGTTGCTGTGAAATAGTAGTCCGTGTGCGGATGGAGAGATTGCGTCTTTTCATGAACCGGAAACCTGTCGCTTAGTAGGAGCCATTTTGTGGTCTTTACAGATGTAAACACACAAAGGAAATGAAACGTAATATCCGCGCCCTTCTTCTTCTTCTACGGGGGCGGGTGGTTGCATACAGTAGAAGAAGAAGCGCTTCCTGTTCTATGGGGGCGGGTGCTTACCTTGGCGGTTGCTTGCGTAGAAGAAGAAGCACTTCCTCTTCTACGGGGAAAAAAGATGGCGGCTGTTTACCGTAGTTGCGAGACCGAAACTTTATGAAAATGAATCTTAATATTAATCCATATATAAAGCGCACCGGGTTATAAGGCGCACTGTCAGCTTTTGAGTAAATTTGTGGTTTTTAGGTGCGGCTAATAGTGCGGAAAATACGGTAATTAAAAACTACCGTATTTTTCGGAGTATTAGTTGCTCCAGAGTATAAATCGCACCTGCCGAAAATGCATAATAAAGAAGGAAAAACACATATAAGTCGCACTGGAGTATAAGTCACATTTTTGGGGGAAATGTATTTGATAAAAGCCAACACCAAGAATTGACATTTGAAAGGCAATTTAAAATAAATGAAGAATAGTGAACAACAGGCTGAATAAGTGTACGTTATATGAGGCATAAATAACCAACTGGTATGTTAACGTAACATATTATGGTAAGAGTCATTCAAATAACTATAACATATAGAACATGCTATACAATCTGTCACTCCTAATCGCTAAATCCCATGAAATCTTATACGTCTAGTCTCTTACGTGAATGAGATCAATAATATTATTTGATATTTTACGCTAATGTGTTAATTTCACACATAAGTCGCTCCCGAGTATAAGTCACACCCCCCGGACAAACTATGAAAAAAACTGCGACCTATAGTCCGAAAAATACGGTACAACAAAGATGTATGTTACAGTCAAACAGCTGGTGTGTAATAAGTACAATATTTACACTATTAACTAGGGATGTCCGATAATGGCTTTTTTGCCGATATTCCGATATTGTCCAACTCTTAATTACCGATATCAACCGATACCGATATATACAGTCGTGGAATTAACACATTATTATGCCTAATTTGGACAACCACGTATGATGAAGATAAGGTCCTTTTTTTTAAAAAATTATAAAATAAGATAAATAACATAGAAACTAGTAACTAATGAAAATGAGTGCAATGAAGTGTTAAAGGTTAGTACTATTAGTGGACCGGCAGCACGCACAATCATGTGTGCTTACGGACTGTATCCTTGCAGACTGTATTGATATATATTGATATATAATGTAGGAACCACAATATTAATAACAGAAAGAAACAACCCTTTTGTGTGAATGGGAGAGGGAGGTTTTTTGGGTTGCTGTACTAATTGTAAGTGTATCTTGTGTTTTTTACGTTGATTTAATTTAGAATTTTTTTTAAATAAAATAATCTGTCTATCTGTGTTGGCCCTGTGATGAGGTGGCGACTTGTCCAGGGTGTACCCCACCTTCCGCCCGATTGTAGCTGAGTTAGGCTCCAGCGCCCCCCGCGACCCCGAAGGGAATAAGCGGTAGAAAATGGATGGATGGATGGGTGGATAATAATAAAACGATACCGATAATAATAATAAAAAACGATACCGATAATTCCCGATATTACATTTTAAAGCATTTATTGGCCGATAATATCAACAGGCCGATATTATAGGACATCCCTACTATTAAGACTTTTTAGAGCACAACGAATTACCAGACATCAAAGACTGAAACGACTCGCAAACACACCGTAAACTTTACGCTAGAGATCCACCTATGTTTTTTTTCAGTGTCAGTACTGATACCGATTATTAGTAGTCAAGGAGGTGATATTCATTAGCAATAAAAGTTATTAAAGATGAATATTATATGTCAGTAAACGTGTGGACAAGTTATTTTAACATTATTTTGTTGGAAAGGTAGGACCAGTAGTGACATCATGTTTGATGTTTAATTTATCATCAAAAACCACCTTTTACATGTGTCTTAGAGGAGCATCAACATGTTATTTATAAATATAGAACATCTCCTGGGAAAATGGGTCAAAATATTGATTGTACAGTACATATTCCGTACAATTGACCACTAAATGGTAACACCCCAATAAGTTTTTCCACTTGTTTAAGTCGGGGTCCACGTTATTTCTCTACATCACAATAACTCATCTACTCCATTGTATACACTTTTATAACACCTTATGGATTTATTAATACATTGTAAGGTTTCCTCCTGAAATATTGTCAACATTGAAATAAAAACAATTCTGGGCTCTTTCACGTAGATTAGTTGAAGCATTTTTCAAGATGGCTGCCATAATTTCTTCCTGGATGTTCCAGAAAGTATGAGAGTGTGTGAGCTGCTGCCTTATATAACCGTCTCACTTTTCAGTTGGATGAATCTACTTTCTGTATTTGATGTGAAGGAGCTGCAGTGGGAGTTCCTCTGACCGAGGAGCAGGCCAAGGTGTGCATGGTGCACGACATGCTGGCAGACCTCAGCCCGCTGGCCACCGCCTACGCCCGAGCAAGAGGTCTGAGTCCAACTCTCAACTTTTTCCTCTTTTTTTTCCCCCGTCGCATCCAACCTTGTGTCTTCCTAGGTGCCGACAGGATGTCGTCTTTCGGCGACTTCATCGCTTTGTCCGACGTGTGCGACGTTCCCACCGCCAAGATCATATCAAGAGAGGTAAAAGCACTTGAAAATTAGTCATTTCTTGATGTTTTATTTCTTTAAAAATCAAAAAACAAGATAAGTTTGTTCCACTCCTGATTGTTTGTCACCTACAGGTGTCTGACGGCATCATCGCACCTGCCTACGACCAGGAGGCCCTCGCAATTCTGTCCAAAAAGAAAAATGGAAACTACTGCGTGCTTCAGGTTCTCTTCTTGATATTCACGTTGGCACTCTGCATTTATCTGTTCTAATACCAATGAATTATTACATCACAGAGGAGACTTTTAATGAATATCTTTTTTTTTATTTATTTGGGCTTAATTGGGGCTCCTTTCAATTTGCACGATTCCACTTCTTTTTAGAGGCAGGGTCAAAAGTTTACTACGTACTTCTCACAGTGTTATTTTCAAGCCGTCTTTTGAACTTGAATGTAAATATTATGAAGTTTCTTTCCACAGAAGTACACATGCACGGTATTTTAAAAACATGTTTATTTATGATATAAATGTATTACCGTATTTTCCGCACCATAAGGCGCCAATGAACGGCATATTTCAAAACTTTGTCCACCTATAAGACGCCCCGTGTTATAAGCCGCATCTAACTGCGCTAAAGGAATGTCAAAAAAACAGTCAGATAGGTCAGTCAAACTTTAATAATATATTAAAAACCAGCGTGATGTGGGCGCGCATGGAGTCGTATATCAACATGGACGGAGCTGCGTGAAAAAAGCCACACGGCCTCTTCGCGTAAACTTACCTTAACCACTCGCTCATCTTTTCTTCATCCATCCATCCCTTCGAGTTAGCTTTTATGATGACGCCGGCTGGAAAGGTCTCTTTTGGCAAGGTCTTCCTTTTGAATATCACCATGGGTGGAAGTTTCTGGCCATTAGCATGGCAAGCTAGAACCACAGTGA
Organism: Nerophis lumbriciformis; assembly: GCF_033978685.3. Taxonomy (NCBI): domain Eukaryota; kingdom Metazoa; phylum Chordata; class Actinopteri; order Syngnathiformes; family Syngnathidae; genus Nerophis; species Nerophis lumbriciformis. The sequence continues at coordinate 29,452,023 of NC_084562.2, forward strand.
AGGATGACTTCTCATTCCCTGTGGTGCGAATATTCACCGTACGTGCTCCCGTTGTATCCACAGTGCGGTTCACAGGAATATCAAAAGTCAGTGGAACCTCGTCCATGTTGATAATGTTCTCTGGCCGGATCTTTTTTTCAGCTATCTTGTTTTTACAATATGCACGGAAAGTAGCCAGCTTTTCTTGAAAGTCTTTAGGCAGTTGCTGTGAAATAGTAGTCCGTGTGCGGATGGAGGGATTGCGTCTTTTCATGAACCGGAAACACCAAGAAGCACCACCTTTAAAATCATCCAGGTGAAGTTCGCTTGCTAGCGCTGTTGCCTTCATTCGAATAGTGATGGTGCTGACACTTCTGCTTGCTGCTCTCTGCTCAACAACCCACTGTTCGAGTTTGTCCTCCAACAGTAGCCATCTTGCTTTGTTCCCTTGGAAACTCTGTTTTGTCTTCTTTACCTGGCGCAGGTCATCTTCTTGCTTCCTCCACCTACGCACCATTGATTCATTTATGTTATATTCTCTTGCTGCTGCTCTATTTCCGTGTTCTTCGGCATGACTTATTGCCTTAAGTTTAAATTCTGCGTTATACGTGTGTCGCTTAGTAGGAGCCATTTTGTGGTCTGGTCTTTACAGATGTAAACACACAAAGGAAATGAAACGAAATATCCGCGCGCTTCTTCTTCTTCCGGGGCGGGTGGTTGCTTACAGTAGAAGAAGAAGCGCTTCCTGTTCTATGGGGGCGGGTGCTTACCTTGGCGGTTGCTTGCGTAGAAGAAGAAGCACTTCCTCTTCTACGGGGAAAAAAGATGGCGGCTGTTTACCGTAGTTGCGAGACCGAAACTTTATGAAAATGAATCTTAATATTAATCCATATATAAAGCGCACCGGGTTATAAGGCGCACTGTCAGCTTTTGAGAAAATTTGTGGTTTTTAGGTGCGCCTTATAGTGCGGAAAATACGGTAACTGTACATCTGTCATGTATTTATGGTGCGTTCTCTTGACAATAGTTTAGCAATAGCAACACGATATTGAAACTACTTTTCTTTTAATAGATATAATTGTTTGACCAAAACAAAGTCAACAGTACACAGTAACTAAACAAAAGTAAAAACCACGATCTACTACTAAATTATTTGTTTGCCCTCAAAGTCCTCCAGTGTGCAAGGATTTATTCTCTACATTTGCAAACATGAACAGAAACGACAAATATATTGCTACATTAACAATACAGCGGAACCTCGATTTTCAAACCTAATTGGTTCTTGAACAGGGTTTGTCAATGGAAACGTTTGTACAGTGTCAAGTTCAAACACCGATGACCTCTATTGGACAAGACAAGAAGCAAAGGAATCAAACAGAGACAGGATTCAATTTAGCTCATGAGGAGAAACGTCTGGGGCTGCACACTCAGCTACAGCCTCCCACCACGCTCTGAGGAGGGAGCTCCACGCCTCATTTATTTGGGCATTTCCTGATTACATGGCTGCAGCTGTTTCTAAGGGGAGGGGGGTCATAAACAGCTGCCGCACTCGGTCATAAACAGTTAAAAGAAAAGGTGCCTGGAGCGGTGTCAGGTCTGCTCCCTCTCTGCTTTGTTGATCTCGGGTCATGACAAGGTCTTCCTGTGGCTGTCCCTTAGATCAAAGAAACAGACACCTCCACGTCGCATCACATCGCACACAGTGGAGGTTTACAAGCCTTTTGCTTGATAAGAACAAAGACCGCTTTTGTCTTCTCGCAGGGCAGCCTGAACTCATGGGAAAACAAGTTGTGTGATAACTTATATACAATTATTCTGACATACAGTGACGCAAATGTTTTGGTAAACAATGTAAATATAAATAATGGGTTCCAGCATCGACAAAAGTCCATATTTTAGTGAAAGTTTGTACACTTTGGACACAATATGAAGTATTATACACTACTATATATCACACATAGCAAGGAGGAGATGTACTGTCTTTTTATTACCAGGCTAAAACAACAAGGACAAGCTGAACTGTCAACATGCTCACACACACGGTCCCTTTGGTGCTCTCACAAACAATCAGAAATCACAAAAATCCTTAACTTTAACAACCATATTGCTACAATAATAAATACTTTTAAAAAGTAAAATCCAATTACATTAACATTGACAAAGGAGCAGCTCACAAGAGGTCGGGGAGGGGCCGTGTGTGTGTTTTGGAAGAACACTGTGAAATAAGTCCGCTTTGACATCTTTTTCCAAACAAGTCAGTTGGTACTTTGTGCTGTCACATGTTCCATCTACACTTCTTCAACTCTACTAAGCACTTATCTCTTGGCTTGTCTCTTCTTGCTTTCTCTTGTCACATGTTTAGCTTCGTCCTCCAGTGATATTGATACTTGTAAGGTAGTTTATTTGCCACAATGGAGGATTATAGACTTAACGGAGCGGCTCCACACTGCGTATGAAGATAAACAGTTAGCTGCTAGCGACCCCTGTGGCCGCTATGTCTCACAGCACCAAAAGAGGAATCTTTTTTTTTTAATTTTAATTTTTTAAAGTGGATGGTTGCAGGAGAATCAGAACGTAAGACCCGGTTGCCACCGATTTATTGAATGTTGTGGTTGAAATATATTTGTGTGTGCTTCCTAAAGATGGACCCTAAATACGAGCCTGACGACACAGAAGTGCGAGTCTTGTTTGGCCTTTACCTCCAACAAAAGAGGAACAACGGTCTCATCAACAAAGACTTCTTCACTAATGTTGTCTCCAAGGGCTCCGTGAGTAGGAATGCTTGATTGTTCATTGCCGACACCTCAAGATAAATACTACATTGATTGTTCCTTGCTGACACGTCAAGATAAATACTACATTGATTGTTCCTTGCTGACACGTCAAGATAAATACTACATTGATTGTTCCTTGCTGACACGTCAAGATAAATACTACATTGATTGTTCCTTGCTGACACTTGAAGATAAATACTACATTGGTTGTTCCTTGCTGACACTTCAAGATAAATACTACATTAATTGTTCCTTGCTGACACTTGAAGATAAATACTACATTGATTGTTCCTTGCTGACACTTGAAGATAAATACTACATTGATTGTTCCTTGCTGACACTTGAAGATAAATACTACATTGATTGTTCCTTGCTGACACTTGAAGATAAATACTACATTGATTGTTCCTTGCTGACACTTGAAGATAAATACTACATTGATTGTTCCTTGCTGACACTTGAAGATAAATACTACATTGATTGTTCCTTGCTGACACGTCAAGATAAATACTACATTGATTATTCCTTGCTGACACTTGAAGATAAATACTACATTGATTGTTCCTTGCTGACACTTGAAGATAAATACTACATTGATTGTTCCTTGCTGACACTTGAAGATAAATACTACATTAATTGTTCCTTGCTGACACTTGAAGATAAATACTACATTGATTGTTTCTTGCTGACACTTAAAGATAAATACTACATTGATTGTTCCTTGCTGACACTTGAAGATAAATACTACATTAATTGTTCCTTGCTGACACTTGAAGATAAATACTACATTGATTGTTTCTTGCTGACACTTAAAGATAAATACTACATTGATTGTTCCTTGCTGACACGTCAAGATAAATACTAAATTGATTGTTCCTTGCTGACACTTGAAGATAAATACTACATTGATTGTTCCTTGCTGACACTTGAAGATAAATACTACATTGATTGTTCCTTGCTGACACTTGAAGATAAATACTACATTGATTGTTCCTTGCTGACACTTCAAGATAAATACTACATTAATTGTTCCTTGCTGACACGTCAAGATAAATACTACATTGATTGTTCCTTGCTGACACTTGAAGATAAATACTACATTAATTGTTCCTTGCTGACACGTCAAGATAAATACTACATTGATTGTTCCTTGCTGACATGTCAAGATAAATACTACATTGATTGTTCCTTGCTGACACTTGAAGATAAATACTACATTGATTGTTCCTTGCTGACACTTGAAGATAAATACTACATTGATTGTTCCTTGCTGACACTTGAAGATAAATACTACATTAATTGTTCCTTGCTGACACGTCAAGATAAATACTACATTGATTGTTCCTTGCTGACATGTCAAGATAAATACTACATTGATTGTTCCTTGCTGACACTTGAAGATAAATACTACATTGATTGTTCCTTGCTGACACTTGAAGATAAATACTACATTGATTGTTTCTTGCTGACACTTAAAGATAAATACTACATTGATTGTTCCTTGCTGACACTTGAAGATAAATACTACATTGATTGTTTCTTGCTGACACTTAAAGATAAATACTACATTGATTGTTCCTTGCTGACACGTCAAGATAAATACTATATTGATTGTTCCTTGCTGACACGTCAAGATAAATACTACATTGATTGTTACTTGCTGACACGTCAAGATAAATACTAAATTGATTGTTCCTTGCTGACACGTCAAGATAAATACTACATGTACTCAGCAGCTGTCTGAGGCCGCCCTGCGAGATCTGACTGTGGCCACCATTGCTGTCAAATACACTCAGTCCAACTCCGTCTGCTACGCCAAAGATGGACAGGTGAGTCAGTCTTTCATTTCTGGCATCTTGCTACAAATATGTATTGTCTCGCATGTGTGCTTAGCTGTTGTGTAGCTGCTAGCTCCTAGTAGACTATATCCTAGCATGTTTACCTTTTTGTAAATGACTTTAGTAAAATGGTAGGAATTGTGTTTTATTGGAGGACATTTAGATGTCTGTCCTGCTTTGCACAAATAAACACTTTGCTTGTATCGCACATGATATCACACACAAACACGCTGCAGAACTGCTTGTATTGCAGTTTGCAAATACATCAAAGATGCTATTATAATCCATTTCTAATGGATAAAGCTTTGGCCTGGACAAGAGGTCATCAGGTGGTCCCCAACGTTCACCGAGTGTTTCGACCCTTAACCACAACACTCTCCGGCTGGTGGGTCAGCAGTGATTGGCCAGATCACTGCCCCTCTCATCCAGGCTTCCAGCTATTGTCCTCTCTTTTATGCCAGAGCCAACAGGAGGCTCTCTCTGCCGCTTCTCCCAGCCTACCAACGGCTATTTTCCTCAAGTGACCTCTCAATCTGACCTTTGTCATCAGATTCCACACAGATTGAGCAGGGAATCCTCGACATCCAACTTCCACTGTCATCAGCCTTGCTGTCCACCCCTTGTCCCGGCAGTCCTGGACAAGTTGTTGGTACTTTTTCTTCCTCTCTGCCGCTTCCTCACATCCCTCCTCCCACGGGACAGTAAGTTCCACCAGGATGATTTTCTTTCCCCCTGGAGACCACATAACTATGTCTGGTCACCTGGGTCAATGCTGTTTTGCACCCAGAAAGAATGTGCGCCATAGTTCCTTTACCGCCACACAACCTGCACAGCGGGTCCTCCCTCTTTCCCCACCTATGCAGGTTGACTGGGGTCGGCAGGGTGTCGCATACTGCCCGGAGCAGAAACGAGATACGAAACGGCTCCAGCCTCCACAGTTCACTCCACGTCACGTTCCTCTTGGGAAGGTTCCACCTTGTCCAGGCACCTTGGGCTGTGAGCTCGATGGCTTTAGCTCTTCTTCCTTCTTCCTCAAGGTTTCAAACTTCATCTTGGATCATGGTCCTCTTTTCCCTGGGAGTGGACAGGACCACTGCTGGAAATGTGATGTTCCTAGACCCTGTCTTCCAGTGCAGGGGCTTCCGATGGTATCTTTGGTCCAGCTTCCCTGAGCAGTCGATCTTGGGAGTCCCTATACGTCAGGGAATGTCTGCATTTTGCGACTTTAAACTCCTCCAGAACTGAAGACAGGAGCTGACCCGACCTTATGTAGAGCCCCGTAGATGTAAAGCTCGGGGGTATTCCCAACCATTTCCGAAGGTGCTTGTTGAACTTCCTCTCCAACCCTTCAACTGTTGTTATCGCCACTTCGTACACGGTGAGAAGCCACATAAGTCTTTGGAGTAGGCCATGCAGGTAGATCCAGCACTTGTATTTCCCAGGCAGACCAGACTTGTCAATCCTTTTCAACCATTCTTCAACTTGCTTTTCGGTGCTGGAGATGCTGTTTTTATCTGAATCATCATACCACTTTCCAAGGCATTTAATTGGGTCTCCCAGGTAGCTGGTGATCATCCCCTGGATGTGATGTGGGATGTGGTAATGGTCCAAAGCCACTTGGATCACGTTATGGGGAATTGACCCATATGCTTTAGTAAAATCAAGCCAGACTACTGTTAGGTTGCCTTTCTTCACCTTTGCTTCTTGGATAAGTTGCGGGTCCTCCCTCTTTCCCCACCTATGCAGGTTGACTGGGGTCGGCAGGGTGTCGCATACTGATCGGAGCAGAAACGAGATACGAAACGGCTCCAGCCTCCACAGTTCACTCCACGTCACGTTCCTCTTGGGAAGGTTCCACCTTGTCCAGGCACCTTGGGCTGTGAGCTCGATGGCTTTAGCTCTTCTTCCTTCTTCCTCAAGGTTTCAAACTTCATCTTGGATCATGGTCCTCTTTTCCCTGGGAGTGGACAGGACCACTGCTGGAAATGTGATGTTCCTAGACCCTGTCTTCCAGTGCAGGGGCTTCCGATGGTATCTTTGGTCCAGCTTCCCTGAGCAGTCGATCTTGGGAGTCCCTATACGTCAGGGAATGTCTGCATTTTGCGACTTTAAACTCCTCCAGAACTGAAGACAGGAGCTGACCCGACCTTATATAGAGCCCCGTAGATGTAAAGCTCGGGGGTATTCCCAACCATTTCCGAAGGTGCTTGTTGAACTTCCTCTCCAACCCTTCAACTGTTGTTATCGCCACTTCGTACACGGTGAGAAGCCACATAAGTCTTTGGAGTAGGCCATGCTGGTAGATCCAGCACTTGTATTTCCCAGGCAGACCAGACTTGTCAATCCTTTTCAACCATTCTTCAACTTGCTTTTCGGTGCTGGAGATGCTGTTTTTATCTGAATCATCATACCATTTTCCAAGGCATTTAATTGGGTCTCCCAGGTAGCTGGTGATCATCCCCTGGATGTGATGTGGGATGTGGTAATGGTCCGTAGCCACTTGGATCACGTTATGGGGAATTGACCCATATGCTTTAGTAAAATCAAGCCAGACTACTGTTAGGTTGCCTTTCTTCACCTATGCTTCTTGGATAAGTTGGCTGAGGACCCCTGTATGCTCCAGGCACCCGGAGAACCCTTCGATACCGCCCTTCTGGATAGAGGTGTCAATATATCCATTCCGGGTCATGAAGGAGCTCATTCTTTTGGCCAGCGCTGAAAAGAAGGTTTTCCCCTCCACACTGAGCAAGGAAATGGTTCGGAACTGGCTGATCTGTGTGGATCCCTGTTCTTTCCGCACAAAGCACCCTTCTGCCCTTCTACGGTTCCTTTGGCCCATATTACCCGCATAAGCTTCCACAGCCTGTGTAGGAGCTTAGGGCATTTCTTTTATGCTTTGTAGGATATACACACATGATATCACACACAAACACACTGCAGAACTACTTGTATCGCACATGATATCACACACAAACGCGCTTCAGAACTGCTTGTATCGCCCATGATATCACATACGATTAAACATGCTGCAGGACTGTTTGTGTTGCACATGATATCACACAAGTAAACACGCTGCAGAACTGCTTGTATTGCACATGATATCACACACAAGTAAAAATGCTGCAAGATTGCTTGGATCACACATGATATCATACACAAGTAAACGCTCTGCAGGACTGCTTGTATTGCACATGATATCACACAAGTAATCAAGCTGCAGGACTGCTTGTATCGCACATGATATCACACAAGTAATCAAGCTGCAGGACTGCTTGTATCGCACATGATATCACACAAGTAATCAGGCTGCAGGACTGCTTGTATCGCACATGATATCACACAAGTAATCAGGCTGCAGGGCTGCTTTTATCGCACATATCACACAAGTAATCAAACTGCAGGACTGCTTGTATCGCACATGATATCACACACAAGTAATCAGGCTGCAGGACTGCTTGTACCGCACATGATATCACACACAAGTAATGCGGCTGCAGGACTGCTTGTATCGCACATGATATCACACACAAGTAATGCGACTGCAGGACTGCTTGTACCGCACATGATATCACACACAAGTAATGCGGCTGCAGGACTGCTTGTACCGCACATGATATCACACACAAGTAATGCGGCTGCAGGACTGCTTGTATCGCACATGATATCACACAAGTAATCAGGCTGCAGGACTGCTTGTATCGCACATGATATGCTTGTTTTGAATGAAATCCGGCTGATATCAAAATTGGATGTGAACAGCCTACTTGCTGATAAAGAAGAGTTTTATGCAAATGAGAGGATGATGTCATTGCGCCGCCCTCATGTCCTGATTGGTTGTGTGGATCAGGTGATCGGGATGGGTGCAGGCCAGCAGTCCCGTATCCACTGCACCCGCCTGGCAGGTGACAAAGCAGACAACTGGTGGCTCAGACATCATCCTGGCGTGCTCGCCATGAACTTCCGTAGCGGCGTCAAGCGAGCGGAGATGGCAAACGCCATCGATCAGTTTGTCAGTGACACCATTGGCCAGGTGATGTTGGCTCCTCCCCCTATTGGTGATGCTTATTGGACACTGAAAGATGAAGTCATTGTGGTCGACTTAGTGTAGAACCTAAATATGATCCAGTCAATGAATATAGATGATCAATAATATTTACATATTTCTATTCAATGACCATAGATGATCAAAAATATTTACATATTTATATTCAATTACTATAGATGATCTTTGATATTTACATATTTCTATTCAATGATCAATAATATTTCCATATTTCTATTCAATTACCATAGATGATCAATAATATTTACATATTTCTATTCAATGACCATAGATGATCAAAAATATTTACATATTTATATTCAATTACCGTATTTTCCGCACCATAAGCCGCCCTGGGTTATAAGCCGCGCCTTCATTGAACGGCATATTTCAAAACTTTGTCCACCTATAAGCCGCCCCGTGTTATAAGCCGCATCTAACTGCGCTAAAGGAATGTCAAAAAAACAGTCAGATAGGTCAGTCAAACTTTAATAATATATTAAAAACCAGCGTGATGTGGGCGCGCATGGAGTCGTATATCAACATGGACGGAGCTGCGTGAAAAAAGCCACCCGGCCTCTTCGCGTAAACTTACCTTAACCACTCGCTCATCTTTTCTTCATCCATCCATCCCTTCGAGTTAGCTTTTATGATGACGCCGGCTGGAAAGGTCTCTTTTGGCAAGGTCTTGCTTTTGAATATCACCATGGGTGGAAGTTTCTGGCCATTAGCATGGCAAGCTAGAACCACAGTGAAGGATGACTTCTCATTCCCTGTGGTGCGAATATTCACCGTACGTGCTCCCGTTGTATCCACAGTGCGGTTCACAGGAATATCAAAAGTCAGTGGAACCTCGTCCATGTTGATAATGTTCTCTGGCCGGATCTTTTTTTCAGCTATCTTGTTTTTACAATATGCACGGAAAGTAGCCAGCTTTTCTTGAAAGTCTTTAGGCAGTTGCTGTGAAATAGTAGTCCGTGTGCGGATGGAGAGATTGCGTCTTTTCATGAACCGGAAACCTGTCGCTTAGTAGGAGCCATTTTGTGGTCTTTACAGATGGAAACACACAAAGGAAATGAAACGTAATATCCGCGCGCTTCTTCTTCTTCTATGGGGGCGGGTGCTTACCTTGGCGGTTGCTTGCCTAGAAGAAGAAGCACTTCCTCTTCTACGGGGAAAAAAGATGGCGGCTGTTTACCGTAGTTGCGAGACCGAAACTTTATGAAAATGAATCTTAATATTAATCCATATATAAAGCGCACCGGGTTATAAGCCGCACTGTCAGCTTTTGAGTAAATTTGTGGTTTTTAGGTGCGGCTAATAGTGCGGAAAATACGGTACTATAGATGATCTTTAATATTTACATATTTCTATTCAATGATCAATATTTCCATATTTCTATTCAATTACCATAGATGAATAATATTTACATATTTCTATTGCACAAACATTTACTCAGATTCAAAATGCAAAAACACAATTTAATTGAATGTGCTGTCATGAGTCATCCAGGTCATTAAAGAACATCATTATTTAATATATATCATTTTATTGATCCACCTGTTTAAATCAACATTTATAACATTATTATTATTATTATCATCACCATCATCTCAGCATATAAATGGGTTATACTTGTATAGCTTTTCTACCTTCAATGTACTCAAAACACTTTGACACTATTTCCACATTCACACACTTTAACACACACACACACACTTTCACACACGCACATGCACATACATATTTACTCTCACACACACTGATTAAACAAACCAGATATGTTTGGAGCTAAAGTCTGAGAGAAGTTTCTTAAAAGCAAAAATTAGGACTAAATTGGTGATGCTGTATTTTCATTTGCACTTTGATTGTATTGACAGTTTATTTAAAAATATACATCATGATTATTATCAATTTAGTTATATTTAATGTATTTTACCACAACATACGTTGTAATTTGTAATAAATAATTGTAATACATTTGTAGTTTTTTAAAATCTCTATGAGGATGTTTTTTTATCAAATTACTTGTAATGTATTTATATCATCACCCTGTAATTGTTTCTACATTTATTTGTAAAAAAAAAAATGTTTGAGTCCCTTTTTTTTGCAGTATATTTGATTAGTATTTCTTTTTGTAATCAGCCTGACCAAAGCCTTGATAATAATCTCTGTGATCAACACAAGTTTTCATATCATGTGACAAGGTTGTAAAGTGTAAGTAAGTTAAATATTAATATTGAATAGCATTCAAATCAGGAGTAAGATCACTATTTCATTGTTAATATTAGAGTGGGCCCCGGGGCCTCTCTGTAGTGGAGAAGTTGGGCCCTGAGGTCAAAAAGGTTAAGAACCCCTGTTGGAAAAAAAATTTTACACATTTTACAGTATCATTTTAGTAAATAAGTTTTACTGTAAAATGTACAGATTTTGTTTTGTCGTGTACATAAAAATATCTAAAATAATCAAATATTCCAAAAACTCTCGTTTACAAAGATATCATGTTGACATACACATACATATATATATATATATATATATATATATATATATAGGGATGAAATAGCCTCTGTTTTTTCCTGACCTAACATGTATAAATAATACTACCGTATTTTCCGCACCATAAGGCGCCCTGGGTTATAAGCCGCGCCTTCAATGAACGGCATATTTCAAAACTTTGTCCACCTATAAGCCGCCCCGTGTTATAAGCCGCATCTAACTGCGCTAAAGGAATGTCAAAAAAACAGTCAGATAGGTCAGTCAAACTTTAATAATATATTAAAAACCAGCGTGATGTGGGCGCGCATGGAGTCGTATATCAACATGGACGGAGCTGCGTGAAAAAAGCCACCCGGCCTCTTCGCGTAAACTTACCTTAACCACTCGCTCATCTTTTCTTCATCCATCCATCCCTTCGAGTTAGCTTTTATGATGACGCCGGCTGGAAAGGTCTCTTTTGGCAAGGTCTTCCTTTTGAATATCACCATGGGTGGAAGTTTCTGGCCATTAGCATGGCAAGCTAGAACCACAGTGAAGGATGACTTCTCATTCCCTGTGGTGCGAATATTCACCGTACGTGCTCCCGTTGTATCCACAGTGTGGTTCACAGGAATATCAAAAGTCAGTGGAACCTCGTCCATGTTGATAATGTTCTCTGGCCGGATCTTTTTTTCAGCTATCTTGTTTTTACAATATGCACTGAAAGTAGCCAGCTTTTCTTGAAAGTCTTTAGGCAGTTGCTGTGAAATAGTAGTCCGTGTGCGGATGGAGAGATTGCGTCTTTTCATGAACCGGATCCCTGTCGCTTAGTAGGAGCCATTTTGTGGTCTTTACAGATGTAAACACACAAAGGAAATGAAACGTACGGTAATATCCGCGCGCTTCTTCCTCTTCTACGCGGGCGGGTGGTTGCTTACAGTAGAAGAAGAAGCGCTTCCTGTTCTATGGGGGCGGGTGCTTACCTTGGCGGTTGCTTGCGTAGAAGAAGAAGCACTTCCTCTTCTACGGGGAAAAAAGATGCCGGCTGTTTACCGTAGTTGCGAGACCGAAACTTTATGAAAATGAATCTTAATATTAATCCATATATAAAGCGCACCGGGTTATAAGGCGCACTGTCAGCTTTTGAGAAAATTTGTGGTTTTTAGGTGCGCCTTATAGTGCGGAAAATACGGTGTATATATATATATATATATATATATATATATACACAATAATACAATGTATATATAATATACATAATACAATATATATATATTATTTTAATGTTTTCCATACTCCAAATCTTTTCACTTGACAAAATCCTATGAATTGATATTAATACAATTTGTTCTTTCTTGCTCTTTTTGTGCACTTTGACCTAATAAGAATCACATCCATGTTTCATAAATGCATCATTTTCACTGCATGATGTCATGATGTCACTGCATGATGTCATGATGTCACTGCATGACTTCAGGGCCCAGACTTGGAGGTGTGGAGGTCAAAGTTCCAGCAAGTTCCTGACTTTCTGTCAGAGACTGAGAAGAAGAAGTGGATGACTTCCTTGCAGGATGTTTCTGTCAGCTCTGATGCCTTCTTCCCCTTCAGAGACAACATCGATAGAGCCAAGCAGGTCGTCTTACACTCACATACTGTCTTACATTCACGTGTCGTCTTACACTCACATACTGTCTTACATTCACGTGTCGTCTTACACTCACATACTGTCTTACATTCACGTGTCGTCTTACACTCACATACTGTCTTACATTCACGTGTCGTCTTACACTCACATACTGTCTTACATTCACGTGTCGTCTTACACTCACATACTGTCTTACATTCACGTGTCGTCTTACACTCACATACTGTCTTACATTCTTGTGTCGTCTTACACTCACATACTGTCTTACATTCTTGTGTCGTCTTACACTCACATACTGTCTTACATTCTTGTGTCTTACACTCACATACTGTCTTACATTCTTGTGTCGTCTTACACTCACATTCTGTCTTACATCCTTGTGTCGTCTTACACTCACATACTGTCTTACATTCACGTGTCTTACACTCACATACTGTCTTACATTCACGTGTCGTCTTACTCTCACATACTGTCTTACATTCACATGTCGTCTTACACTCACATACTGTCTTACATTCTTGTGTCGTCTTACACTCGCATACTGTCTTACATCCTTGTGTCGTCTTACACTCACATACCATCTTACATTCTTGTCGTCTTACACTCACATACTGTCTTACATTCTTGTGTCGTCTTACACTCACATACTGTCTTACATTCTTGTGTCGTCTTACACTCACATACTGTCTTACATTCTTGTGTCTTACACTCACATACTGTCTTACATTCTTGTGTCGTCTTACACTCACATACTGTCTTACATTCTTGTGTCGTCTTACACTCACATACTGTCTTACATTCACGTGTCGTCTTACACTTACATACTGTCTTACATTCTTGTGTCGTCTTACACTCACTGTCTTACATTCACATGTCGTCTTACACTCACATACAGTCTTACATTCTTGTGTCGTCTTACACTCACATACTGTGTTACATTCTTGTGTCTTACACTCACATACTGTCTTACATTTGTTGTCTAACATGAATATGTTGTCTTACATTCATGGCTAACATTGTGTCGTCTCACGCTCACATAGTCTCACATTCTCGTGGATCATCTTACATCCGCATGACCTCTCACATTTGTTTGTTGTCTAACATTAAAGTGTTGCCTTACATTCATGGCTAACATTGTGTCGTCTTACATTTGTGTGTTGTCTAACATTAATGTGTTGTCTTACATTCATGGCTAACATTGTGTCGTCTTACATTTGTTTGTTGTCTAACAATGTGTTGTCTTACATTCATGGCTAACATTGTGTCGTCTTACGTTCACATACTGTCTTACATCCGCATGTCCTCTTACATATGTTTGTTTAACATTAATGTGTTGTCTTACATTCATGTCTAACATTGTCGTTTTACGCTCACATACTGTCTTACATCCGCATGTCGTCTTACATTTGTTTGTTGTCTTACATTAATGGCTAACATTGTGTCGTCTTACGCTCACATACTGTCTTATATTTGTTTGTTGTCTTATATTCCTATCTTACATTCCTGTCTTACATTACTGCCGTCTTACATTCTTGTGTCGTCTTACATTTTGTTGTCTTACATTTGTGTCTTACATTCATGTCTTATGTTAATTTCTTACGTTTGTCGTCTTACATTCATGTCTTAAATTTGTGTCATCTTACATTCATGTCTAACAATGTGTTGTCTTACATTCATGTCTTATATTAATTTCTTACATTTGTCGTATTACATTCATGTCTCACATTTGTGTCATTTTACATTCATGTCTAACATTTATGTGTTGTCTTACATTCATGTCCAACAATGTCGTCTTACATTCATGTTGAACATTTGTGTTGTCTTACATTCTTTTCTAACATTAATGTGTCTTACATTCATGTCTAACATTTGTGTCGTCTTACATTCATGTCTAACATTAATATGTCGTCTTACATTCATGTGTAACATTAATGTGTTGTCTTACATTCATGTCTAACAATGTCGTCTTACATTCATGTTTAACATTTGTGTTCTTACATCATGTTGAACATTTGTGTTGTCTTACATTCATGTCTGACATTAATGTGTCGTCTTACATTTGTGTTGTCTTACATTCATGTCTGACTTTAATGTGTCGTCTTACATTCATGTCGAGCATTAATGTGTCATCTTACATTCATGTCTAACATTGTTTTGTCTTACATTCATGTCTAACAATGTCGTCTTACATTCATGTTGAACATTTGTGTTGTCTTACATTAATGTCTAACAATGTCGTCTTACATTCATGTTGAACATTTGTGTTGTCTTACATTCATGTCTGACATTGTGTCGTCTTACATTCATGTCTGACATTAATGCGTCGTCTTACATTTGTGTTGTCTTACATTCATGTCTGACTTTAATGTGTCGTCTTACATTCATGTCGAGCATTAATGTGTCATCTTACATTCATGTCTAACATTAATGTGTTCTTACATTCATGTCTAACAATGTTGTCTTACATTCATGTCTGACATTGTCGTCTTACATTCATGTCTGACATTAATGTCTGACAATGTGTCGTCTTACATTCATGTCTGACATTAATGTGTCTTACATTCATGTCTGACATTAATGTGTCGTCTTACATTCATGTCTGACTTTAATGTGTCGTCTTACATTCATGTCGAGCATTGTGTCATCTTACATTCATGTCTAACATTGTGTTCTTACATTCATGTCTAACAATGTTGTCTTACATTCATGTTGAACATTTATGTGTCGTCTTACATTCATGTCTGACATTGTGTCGTCTTACATTCATGTCTGACATTGTCGTCTTACATTCATGTGTGACAATGTGTCGTCTTACATTCATGTTGAGCATTAATGTGTCTTACCTTCATGTCTAACAATGTGTTGTCTTACATTCTTGTCTAACAATGTCATCCTACAGTCATGTTGAACATTTATGTGTTGTCTTAGATTCATGTCTGACATTAATGTGTCGTCTTACATTCATGTCGAGCATTAATGTGTCGTCTTACATTCATGTCTGACATTGATTGTGTGTGTGTGTCTCTCTCAGAGTGGTGTGCGCTACATCGCAGCTCCGTCAGGTTCTGCTGCAGACCAGCTGGTGATCAACGCCTGCAATGAGCAAGGCATCACTCTGGTGCACACCAACATGCGACTCTTCCATCACTAAGCACTTGAGCAGAGAAGTCAACATTCGTCTCTGATCACCAAGTCAACATTTGTCTCTGATCACCAAGTCAACATTAGTCTCTGATCACCAAGTCAACATTAGTCTCTGATCAACATTAGTCTCTGATCACCAAGTCAACATTAGTCTCTGATCAACATTTGTCTCTGATCACCAAGTCAACATTTGTCTCTGATCACCAAGTCAACATTCGTCTCTGATCACCAAGTCAACATTCGTCTCTGATCACCAAGTCAACATTCGTCTCTGATCACCAAGTCAACATTAGTCTCTGATCAACATTTGTCTCTGATCACCAAGTCAACATTCGTCTCTGATCACCAAGTCAACATTTGTCTCTGATCACCAAGTCAACATTCGTCTCCGATCACCAAGTCAACATTCGTCTCTGATCACCAAGTCAACATTCGTCTCTGATCACCAAGTCAACATTAGTCTCTGATCAACATTTGTCTCTGATCACCAAGTCAACATTCGTCTCTGATCACCAAGTCAACATTTGTCTCTGATCACCAAGTCAACATTCGTCTCCGATCACCAAGTCAACATTCGTCTCTGATCACCAAGTCAACATTCGTCTCTGATCACCAAGTCAACATTCGTCTCTGATCACCAAGTCAACATTAGTCTCTGATCAACATTTGTCTCTGATCACCAAGTCAACATTCGTCTGATCACCAAGTCAACATTCGTCTCCGATCACCAAGTCAACATTTGTCTCTGATCACCAAGTCAACATTCGTCTCTGATCACCAAGTCAACATTCGTCTCTGATCACCAAGTCAACATTTGTCTCTGATCACCAAGTCAACGTTCCAACCATCACTTCTGTAACTGAACGTTGACCACAAGTGAATAATCTTCTATTGAGTGAAATAAACTACTGACGTCATTCAATGTTTCTTACCAAATATTTCATCATCACTAATCACATGTTTCATCATTCCTTCATATTGATACCAAGTAGTGGGTACTGGTATCAGACCAATATTAACGATATTTAGATGGATATTTGTGTGACAGGATCTTACTTTTGCTGCTGATTATCCTCACAATTTATGCAACTTGTAGTCACACACACACACACACACACACACTATCTCTATTGTCTCTCTCTCAGGCCCCTCCCCCCTGACTACTTATACTATTACAGTTGAATAGTAACACTTGTTTTATTTTCAGCACTTTCATAAGGAAATTATGATCAACTTTCTAGAAGCATATTCACAAACTATTATGACATTTCAAGTTTAACGTATCAATATCTGCAATTCTCCACCTGTTTTGACGCTACTTGGTATCGAATCGATACCAAAACATCCCAGTATCGACCACCCCCACTAGAAAGGCATCAATAAAAACGTGACATTTTTCTGGTGATCTTTCCAACTTTATTACAAGGATGGACTTTGTGCAGTAGAAACAAGTTTGGCAGAAACACAAACAATTCACACAGAAAAGAAAGGATAAATTATTCTTAAAGGGACAGTGTCACCTTTTTACTTGCAGGAACACAAGAACTCTGACAAAAACTGCAATGGCTTCTTCTCTCTCCTGGAAGCTGGAGAAGGTGACGTGTGAAAGGATGATTGTGTCAGGGTTGTGTTGTGGTCTGGGGTCAGGATTGTGTTGTGGTCTGGGGTCAGGGTTGTGTTGTGGTCTGGGGTCAGGGTTGTGTTGTGTTGTGGCAGGTGAGGCAGTGCAGTGGTGGAAGAAGCGAAGCGGGGGATGGGTGGACTTCACTCTCGAGGGTCCGGCACCACGTGGGTGTTTGCCAGCAGGTCAGGTCTCAGACACTCGATGGGACAATGGATGTTCTGCACAAACATTTCACAACAAACCTCCAATCATTCATCACACTGTGCTGGGGGCCCGTGATCTGCGGGGGCCCCGCTTAGCGTGAAGAAGCGCATTCAAAAGTCAAAGACACGGCACTGTGTGAGAAATGTTCCTAGCCCCTTCCTGCTCCGCCACTGATAATCTAATGACAAATGTATTAGATTTTCTTCTAGTAGTCATATTTAATTATATCTTTTAATATTCATATTTAATAAAAAAAAAAAAAATTCAATATTTTTTGTATTTATGTTCAATATATCATCTTTTAATATTTATATTTAATATATATTTTAGTATTCATATTTAATAGGATATCATTTTTTAATATTCATATATAATATATATTTTTTAATGTTCATATTTAATATATCGTCTTTTAGTATTCATATTTAATGTATTAATATTTAATATTTCCGTATTCATATTTAATATATCATTTAGTATTCATATTATATATTTTAGTATTCATATTTCATCTTTTAGTATTCATGTTTAATATATCATCTTTTAGTATTCATATTTATTATATCTTTTAGTGTTCATATTTAATACATCATCTTTTAATATTCATATTTATTTTTGATATCATCTTGTAGTATTAATATTTAATATATTTTAGTATTCATATTTAATATATTTTAGTATTCATATTCAATATGATATAATCTGTTATTATTCATATTTACTATGATATCATGTTGTAGTATTCATATTAATATCACCTTGATGAGTGTGCTGTCTCCGTATCGGACAGGTGTCAGCAGGCTGGCGTCAGCAGCAGAAGAAGGTCTGAGACAATTCTCACATCTCCAGCCCTGACGTCAGCAAATATTCATCAATATTGCACATTGATCATCAATATTACACATCAATCATTGATCATCAATATTACACATGGAACATGGATCATTGATCATCAATATGGAAGATGGCTAATAATCAATAATCAATACCTGCTGTCCTCCGTAGCAGGTGCAGGTACAAATGGCGCCCAGGTATTCTTTCTGCCACTGGTTGCCCACCTGGAAGGTTTTGCCCTCGTCGTAGCAAACTGACTCGTCTGCAGGGAGAAGAAGAAGAAGAAGGTGAAGGTGGTCAACATGCAGTGTGGTAGGTTCACCACCAGAGGGAGACAATAAGTCAACATGCAGTGTGGTAGGTTCACCACCAGAGGGAGACAATAAGTCAACATGCAGTGTGGTAGGTTCACCACCAGAGGGAGACAATAAGTCAACATGCAGTGTGGTAGGTTCACCACCAGAGGGAGACAATAAGTCCACATGCAGTGTGGTAGGTTCACCACCAGAGGGAGACAAATGTTGACTCACGAGGTTCACACTTGAACTCTCCTTTGCCGTTCCCCGAGCACGTGCAGCTCATCATGTGACCATTCTCTGCCTGCCGGTCCCACTTTTCTCCCACGCGGTAGTTCTGCCCGTTGTCATGGCACCACCCTGTAGGAACACACACAATATCTTTAATTTACTGACTGAATGTTGTCATGGCAACACACTGCAGGAACACCCACATTATCTTTAATTTACTGACTGAACGTTGTCATGGCAACACACTGCAGGAACACCCACATTATCTTTAATTTACTGACTGAACCAAGAATTTGACATGTATTTTACAAACGTTTTAGCTAGCATATGCTAACATTAGCCCAGGAGAAGTAGTGAGGCTACATACTGGGAAGAGAAGTGGGGAAGAGAAGTAGGGAAGAGAAGTATGGAAGAGAAGTAGTGAAGAGAAGTGGGGAAGAAAAGTAGGGAAGAGAAGTGGGGAAGAAAAGTAGGGAAGAGAAGTAGGGAAGAGAAGTGGGGAAGAAAAGTAGGGAAGAGAAGTAGGGAAGAGAAGTAGGGAAGAGAAGTGGGGAAGAAAAGTAGGGAAGAGAAGTAGTGAAGAGAAGTAGGGAAGAGAAGTGGGGAAGAAAAGTAGGGAAGAGAAGTAGGGAAGAGAAGTGGGGAAGAAAAGTAGGGAAGAGAAGTAGGGAAGAGAAGTAGGGAAGAGAAGTGGGGAAGAAAAGTAGGGAAGAGAAGTAGTGAAGAGAAGTAGTGAAGAGAAGTAGGGAAGAGAAGTGGGGAAGAGAAGTAAGGAAGAGAAGTAGGGAAGAGAAGTAGGGAAGAGAAGTGGGGAAGAGAAGTAAGGAAGAGAAGTAGGGAAGAGAAGTAGGGAAGAGAAGTGGGGAAGAAAAGTAGGGAAGAGAAGTAGGGAAGAGAAGTGGGGAAGAAAAGTAGGGAAGAGAAGTGGGGAAGAAAAGTAGGGAAGAGAAGTAAGGAAGAGAAGTAGGGAAGAGAAGTGGGGAAGAAAAGTAGGGAAGAGAAGTAGTGAAGAGAAGTAGTGAAGAGAAGTAGGGAAGAGAAGTAGGGAAGAGAAGTGGGGAAGAGAAGTGGGGAAGAGAAGTGGGGAAGAGAAGTAGGGAAGAGAAGTAGGGAAGAGAAGTAGGGAAGAGAAGTAGGGAAGAGAAGTGGGGAAGAAAAGTAGGGAAGAGAAGTAGGGAAGAGAAGTAGTGAAGAGAAGTGGGGAAGAAAAGTAGGGAAGAGAAGTGGGGAAGAAAAGTAGGGAAGAGAAGTAGGGAAGAGAAGTGGGGAAGAAAAGTAGGGAAGAGAAGTAGGGAAGAGAAGTAGGGAAGAGAAGTGGGGAAGAAAAGTAGGGAAGAGAAGTAGTGAAGAGAAGTAGGGAAGAGAAGTGGGGAAGAAAAGTAGGGAAGAGAAGTAGGGAAGAGAAGTGGGGAAGAAAAGTACGGAAGAGAAGTAGGGAAGAGAAGTAGGGAAGAGAAGTAGGGAAGAGAAGTGGGGAAGAAAAGTAGGGAAGAGAAGTGGGGAAGAGAAGTGGGGAAGAAAAGTAGGGAAGAGAAGTAGGGAAGAGAAGTGGGGAAGAAAAGTAGGGAAGAGAAGTAGGGAAGAGAAGTGGGGAAGAGAAGTGGGGAAGAGAAGTGGGG
This sequence comes from Nerophis lumbriciformis, assembly GCF_033978685.3. Lineage (NCBI taxonomy): Eukaryota > Metazoa > Chordata > Actinopteri > Syngnathiformes > Syngnathidae > Nerophis > Nerophis lumbriciformis. Next base: position 29,472,731 of record NC_084562.2, read on the forward strand.
AAGAGAAGTAGGGAAGAGAAGTAGGGAAGAGAAGTAGTGAAGAGAAGTAGGGAAGAGAAGTGGGGAAGAGAAGTGGGGAAGAGAAGTAGGGAAGAGAAGTAGGGAAGAGAAGTAGGGAAGAGAAGTAGGGAAGAGAAGTGGGGAAGAAAAGTAGGGAAGAGAAGTAGGGAAGAGAAGTAGTGAAGAGAAGTAGGGAAGAGAAGTGGGGAAGAAAAGTAGGGAAGAGAAGTAGGGAAGAGAAGTGGGGAAGAGAAGTAGGGAAGAGAAGTAGGGAAGAGAAGTAGGGAAGAGAAGTGGGGAAGAAAAGTAGGGAAGAGAAGTAGGGAAGAGAAGTAGGGAAGAGAAGTAGGGAAGAGAAGTGGGGAAGAAAAGTAGGGAAGAGAAGTGGGGAAGAAAAGTAGGGAAGAGGTTGTCTCCGATTTGCCTCGCCGACTGGAAGCAGAAGTGGGAAGAGAAGTGGGGAAGAGAAGTGGGAGAGAAGTGGAAGAGAAGTGGGAAGAAGAGAAGTGGGGAAGAGAAGTGGGGAAGAAAGTTGGGAAGATGAAGGTGGGGAAGAGAAGTGGGAGAGAAGTAGGGAAGAGAAGGTAGGGAAGAGAAGTAGGAAGAGAAGTAGGAGAGAAGAGGAAGAGAAGTGGGAGAGAAGTAGGGGAAGAGAAGTGGGAAGAGAAGTGGGAAGAGAAGTAGGGAAGAGAAGTGGAAGAGAGTCGGAGAGAGTGGGAAGAGAAGTAGGGAAGAGAAGTAGGGACCTATTAGTTCGGATTTTCCTCAGAGAAGTGGGGAAGAAAAGTAGGGAAGACTGTTCCTTCTCCGACTTTCCTCTCCTATTGTAGGTAGTTAGGTGGAAGTGGAAGAGCAGTAGGGAAGAGAAGTAGGGAAGAGAAGTCCCTCCACTTACTTGTTCCTCGCCTATTCCCTTTCCTAAGTAGCGGAAGAGAAGTCCGCTCCGAAGTAGGCTCGCCTAGAAGGGAGAAGTAGGGAAGAGAAGTGGGAAGAGAAGTAGGGGAAGAGAAGTGGGGAAGAAGTTGTAGGAAAAGTAGGGATAGGTAAGTAGGGAAGGAGAAGTGAGGAAGAGAAGTTGGAGTAAGTAGGGTCGAAGTTCCTCCTGACGTTCCTCAGAAGTAGTGAAGAGAAGTAGGGAAGAGAAGTAGGGTAGAGTTGTAGTGAAGTAGATCCGTAGCTTGAAGAGAAGTAGCGGAGAGAAGTAGGGAAGAGAAGTAGGGAAGAGAAGTAGGGAAGAGTGGGAAGAGAAGGTAGGGTCACGTCGGCTAGGGAAGAGAAGTGGACGAAGTGAAGTAGGCGAAGTGCTAGTGGGAAGAGAAGTAGGGAAGAGAAGTAGGGCTCGCCTACGTTGTCCGCTCCTACTTTCCTCTGCCTAGTAGGGAAGAGAAGTAGGGAAGGAGAAGTGGGGAAGAGAAGTAGGGGAGAGTTGAAGAGTAGGTTCCTCCTGACTTCCTCTCCTGATTTCCTCTCCTACTGTTCCTCTCCTACTATCCTCAGAGAAGTAGGGAAGAGAAGTAGGGAAGAGAAGTAGGGAAAAGAAGTGGGGAAGAGAAGTAGTGAAGAGAAGTAGTGAGTGTACTAACTGGAGGAGTCACAGCGGAAGTGTCCTCGGCCCAGACCCAAACATCTGCACCACAGCTTGAAGCCGGTCTCAGACATGCGCTCCCACTCGGCGCCCACATCATGGTAGGTGGTGGTGAAAGTGTCATAGCAGGCGTCGTCTGTGGCAGGAAGTCCGTCTGGGAGCGTGGAAGGAAGTCCGTCTGGAACTTCAGGAAGAAGAAGATGAGAAGGAATAATATCACTTAGTAGATCCATCACCAATCAGTATCAGCTCATTTTAATAAAAATAAGGACATGATGGATGAATAACTTCTAATACAGATGATACTTGAACTCATTAGGAGTCTCCATACGCAGTGTGGAGCCGCTCCACTCAGCTAATATCCATCACTTCTAATTCGGGAAATCAACTCCACTTCTTAAGTATCATTATCAAGTAGTGTTATCACTGGAGGACGAGGCTAAACACGTTACACGCTAAACTAGCAGCTAAGCAATTACCAAGAAATAAGTTCTTTGTAAAGTTTACATTACAGCAGAAAGTACAAAGTTATAAGTACATCAATTATATATAATAATATATTGGATATGTTTATAATATATATTATAATATATGTATATAAATAAACACACATACATAGTATAAGTTTAGAGTATATATATTTATATATATAATGATATACAATATATGTATATACTGTATGTATGTGTATATATATATAGCTATAAATACACATGCAAATATATATTTATGAATATACACATATGTGTATAAATACACACACTGTGCAACACATGTATCATGTCGAGTATGAATGATATCTGACTTGTGTTCCCAGCAGAGATGGTATCAGATGGACTTAGTGCAACATGTATCAGACAGTATCGTGTCGAGTATGAATGATATCTGACTTGTGTTCCCAGCAGAGATGGTATCAGATGGACTTAGTGCAACATGTATCAGACAGTATCGTGTCGAGTATGAATGATATCTGACTTGTGTTCCCAGCAGAGATGGTCTGTTCCAGGACTTTGTGTTTCAGCGCCCCCTTCAGGGCCTCCACCAGGACCTGGTAGTCGGCACCCTGGGTCAGTCCCACCAGCGTGGCAGTGGTGGTGGTCCCTGGCAGGCGCACCTGGGCACAGGTGAAAGACACGGGTAAGTAAGGTGTGGCAGGTGAGGAGGACGTCACAGGTGACAACCAGCAGGTAAGTAAGGTGTGGCAAGTGAGGAGGACGTCACAGGTGACAACCAGCAGGTAAGTAAGGTGTGGCAGGTGAGGAGGACGTCACAGGTGACAACCAGCAGGTAAGTAAGGTGTGGCGGGTGAGGGAGACGTCACAGGTGACAGACAGCAGGTAAGTAAGGTGTGGCAGGTGAGGGAGACGTCACAGGTGACAGACAGCAGGTAAGTAAGGTGTGGCAGGTGAGGGAGACGTCACAGGTGACAGACAGCAGGTAAGTAAGGTGTGGCAGGTGAGGGAGACGTCACAGGTGACAGACAGCAGGTAAGTAAGGTGTGGCAGGTGAGGGAGACGTCACAGGTGACAGACAGCAGGTAAGTAAGGTGTTGCAGGTGAGGAGGACGTCACAGGTGACAGACAGCAGGTAAGTAAGGTGTGGCAGGTGAGGAGGACGTCACAGGTGTCAGCCAGCAGGTAAGTAAGGTGTGGCAGGTGAGGAGGACGTCACAGGTGACAACCAGCAGGTAAGTAAGGTGTGGCAGGTGAGGAGGACGTCACAGGTGACAGACAGCAGGTAAGTAAGGTGTGGCAGGTGAGGAGGACGTTACAGGTGACAATCAGCAGGTAAGTAAGGTGTGGCAGGTGAGGAGGACGTCACAGGTGACAGACAGCAGGTAAGTAAGGTGTGGCAGGTGAGGAGGACGTCACAGGTGACAACCAGCAGGTAAGTAAGGTGTGGCAGGTGAGGAGGACGTCACAGGTGACAACCAGCAGGTAAGTAAGGTGTGGCAGGTGAGGGAGACGTCACAGGTGACAGACAGCAGGTAAGTAAGGTGTGGCAGGTGAGGAGGACGTCACAGGTGACAGACAGCAGGTAAGTAAGGTGTGGCAGGTGAGGAGGACGTCACAGGTGACAACCAGCAGGTAAGTAAGGTGTGGCAGGTGAGGGAGACGTCACAGGTGACAGACAGCAGGTAAGTAAGGTGTGGCAGGTGAGGAGGACATCACAGGTGACAGACAGCAGGTAAGTAAGGTGTGGCAGGTGAGGAGGACATCACAGGTGACAGACAGCAGGTAAGTAAGGTGTGGCAGGTGAGGAGGACGTCACAGGTGACAGACAGCAGGTAAGTAAGGTGTGGCAGGTGAGGAGCACAGGTGAGGTGCGTGCTCACCTGGAACATCTGCTCGTCCAGGTGTGTGACAGGGTTGCAGGAGACCAGGTAGGCGTTGCTCTGACTGTAGGGCTGCCATGACAGTGTGGTTCTGGTCTGGGCCTCCAGGGGGAGCCGTGACTCGTTAGGAAAGGTGAGGCCATGAGGCACGTTGAGTTTAACGTAAGGTTGGCGGCGGCCGTCTGCGTCGGGGAGAGGAAGGAAGACCAGCGGCCATTGACCCTGAGCGCCATTGTTGTTGTTGTTGTTGTACTCCTCCACGTGCTGGCTCTGACCGCCCACACCCTCCTGCCCGTTGGTGCCCACCAGATGGACCCGGTTACCCAGGTCCAGTTCTGGCACGTCCAGCCTGTCAGTCACGTCTCCCGGGCGATGAGGGAGTGGTACCGGCAGCAAGGAGCCTGGTTCTGGTGGAGAGTGATTATCTGTGATTAATCATGATTACTGTCATCATTATTCATGATTAACATCTATCTGCCATTCATCATGATTACTGTACATCTGTCTGTGATTAATCATGATTATGTATATCTGTGATTAATCAAACATCTATCTGCCATTCATCATGATTACTGTACATCTGTCTGTGATTAATCATGATTATGTATATCTGTGATTAATCATGATTAAAGTACAGCTGTCTGTGATTAATCATGATTATGTCTATCTGTGATTAATCATGATTAATGTACATCTGTCTGTGATTAATCATGATTATGTCTATCTGTGATTAATCATGATTAAAGTACATCTGTCTGTGATTAATCATGATTATGTATATCTGTGATTAATCATGATTAAAGTACAGCTGTCTGTGATTAATCATGATTATGTCCATCTGAGATTAATCATGATTACTGTACATCTGTCTGTGATTAATCATGATTATGTCTATCTGTGATTAATCATGATTAAAGTAAAGCTGTCTGTGATTAATCATGATTATGTCTATCTGCCATTAATCTTGATTACTGTACATCTGTCTGTGATTAATCATGATTATGTCTACCTGTGATTAATCATGATTAAAGTAAAGCTGTCTGTGATTAATCATGATTATGTCTATCTGCCATTCATCTTGATTACTGTACATCTGTCTGTGATTAATCATGATTATGTCTATCTGTGATTAATCATGATTAAAGTAAAGGTGTCTGTGATTAATCATGATTATGTCTATCTGCCATTCATCTTGATTACTGTACATCTGTCTGTGATTAATCATGATTATGTATATCTGTGATTAATCATGATTAAAGTACAGCTGTCTGTGATTAATCATGATTATGTCTATCTGTGATTAATCATGATTAATGTACATCTGTCTGTGATTAATCATGATTATGTCTATCTGTGATTAATCATGATTAAAGTACATCTGTCTGTGATTAATCATGATTATGTATATCTGTGATTAATCATGATTAAAGTACAGCTGTCTGTGATTAATCATGATTATGTCCATCTGAGATTAATCATGATTACTGTACATCTGTCTGTGATTAATCATGATTATGTCTATCTGTGATTAATCATGATTAAAGTAAAGCTGTCTGTGATTAATCATGATTATGTCTATCTGCCATTAATCTTGATTACTGTACATCTGTCTGTGATTAATCATGATTATGTCTACCTGTGATTAATCATGATTAAAGTAAAGCTGTCTGTGATTAATCATGATTATGTCTATCTGCCATTCATCTTGATTACTGTACATCTGTCTGTGATTAATCATGATTATGTCTATCTGTGATTAATCATGATTAAAGTAAAGGTGTCTGTGATTAATCATGATTATGTCTATCTGCCATTCATCTTGATTACTGTACATCTGTCTGTGATTAATCATGATTATGTATATCTGTGATTAATCATGATTAAAGTACAGCTGTCTGTGATTAATCATGATTATGTCTATCTGTGATTAATCATGATTAATGTACATCTGTCTGTGATTAATCATGATTATGTCTATCTGTGATTAATCATGATTAAAGTACATCTGTCTGTGATTAATCATGATTATGTATATCTGTGATTAATCATGATTAAAGTACAGCTGTCTGTGATTAATCATGATTATGTCTATCTGTGATTAATCATGATTAATGTACATCTGTCTGTGATTAATCATGATTATGTCTATCTGCCATTAATCTTGATTACTGTACATCTGTCTGTGATTAATCATGATTATGTCTATCTGTGATTAATCATGATTAAAGTACAGCTGTCTGTGATTAATCATGATTATGTCCATCTGAGATTAATCATGATTACTGTACATCTGTCTGTGATTAATCATGATTATGTCTATCTGTGATTAATCATGATTAAAGTAAAGCTGTCTGTGATTAATCATGATTATGTCTATCTGCCATTAATCTTGATTACTGTACATCTGTCTGTGATTAATCATGATTATGTCTACCTGTGATTAATCATGATTACTGTACATCTGTCTGTGATTAATCATGATTATGTCTATCTGTGATTAATCATGATTAAAGTACAGCTGTCTGTGATTAATCATGATTATGTCTATCTGTGATTAATCATGATTAATGTACATCTGTCTGTGATTAATCATGATTATGTCTATCTGTGATTAATCATGATTAAAGTACATCTGTCTGTGATTAATCATGATTATGTATATCTGTGATTAATCATGATTAAGTACAGCTGTCTGTGATTAATCATGATTATGTCTATCTGTGATTAATCATGATTAATGTACATCTGTCTGTGATTAATCATGATTATGTCTATCTGCCATTAATCTTGATTACTGTACATCTGTCTGTGATTAATCATGATTATGTCTATCTGTGATTAATCATGATTAAAGTACAGCTGTCTGTGATTAATCATGATTATGTCCATCTGAGATTAATCATGATTACTGTACATCTGTCTGTGATTAATCATGATTATGTCTATCTGTGATTAATCATGATTAAAGTAAAGCTGTCTGTGATTAATCATGATTATGTCTATCTGCCATTAATCTTGATTACTGTACATCTGTCTGTGATTAATCATGATTATGTCTACCTGTGATTAATCATGATTACTGTACATCTGTCTGTGATTAATCATGATTATGTCTATCTGTGATTAATCATGATTAAAGTACAGCTGTCTGTGATTAATCATGATTATGTCTATCTGCGATTAATCATGATTACTGTACATCTGCCTGTGATTAATCATGATGATGTCTATCTGTGATTAATCATGATTAAAGTACAGCTGTCTGTGATTAATCATGATTATGTCTATCTGCGATTAATCATGATTAAAGTACATCTGTCTGTGATTAATCATGATTATGTCTATCTGTGATTAATCATGATTATGTCTATCTGTGATTAATCATGATTACTGTACATCTGTCTGTGATTAATCATGATTATGTCTATCTGTGATTAATCATGATTAAAGTACATCTGTCTATCATTAATCATGATTATGTCTATCTGCCATTAATCATGATTAATGTACATATGTCTGTGATTAATCATGATTATGTCTATCTGTGATTAATCATGATTAAAGTACAGCTGTCTGTGATTAATCATGATTATGTCTATCTGTGATTAATCATGATTAAAGTAAAGCTGTCTGTGATTAATCATGATTATGTCTATCTGTGATTAATCATGATTAAAGTACAGCTGTCTGTGATTAATCATGATTATGTCTATCTGTGATTAATCATGATTAAAGTACAGCTGTCTGTGATTAATCATGATTATGTCTATCTGTGATTAATCATGATTAAAGTACATCTGTCTGTGATTAATCATGATTATGTCTATCTGTGATTGATCATGATTAATGTACATCTGTCTGTGATTAATCATGATTATGTCTATCTGTGATTAATCACGATTAAAGTACAGCTGTCTGTGATTAATCATGATTATGTCTATCTGCGATTAATCATGATTACTGTACATGTCTGTGATTAATCATGATTATGTCTATCTGTGATTAATCATGATTAAAGTACAGCTGTCTGTGATTAATCATGATTATGTCTATCTGCGATTAATCATGATTACTGTACATCTGTCTGTGATTAATCATGATTTTGTCTATCTGTGATTAATCATGATTAAAGTACAGCTGTCTGTGATTAATCATGATTATGTCTATCTGCGATTAATCATGATTATGTCTATCTGCAATTAATCATGATTAATGTACATCCATCTGTGATTAATCATGATTATGTCTATCTGTGATTAATCATGATTAAAGTACAGCTGTCTATGAGTAATCATGATTATGTCTATCTAGGATTAATCATAATTAATGTACATCTGTCTGTGATTAAGTCACTGCCGATGTGTCCTTGGGCAAGACACTTGACCCACCTTCTCCCAGTGCCACCCACACTGCTTTAAATGGAACTTACATATTGGCTTTCACTATGTAAAGTGCTTTGAGTCACTAGAGAAAAGCGCTATATAAATATAATTCACTTCACTTCACATTAATCATGATTATGTCTATCTGTTATTAATCATGATTAATGTACATCTGTCTGTGATTAGTCATGATTACTGTCATCAAGCTGCGATTAATCATGATTAACAACCATCTGCGATTAATCTCGATTAATGTCTATCTGCGATTAATCATGATTACTGTATAACTGTGACTAATCATTAATTGCAAATAGACATAAATCATGATTAGTGAAGTGAAGTGAATTATATTTATATAGCGTGTTTCTCTAGTGACTCAAAGCGCTTTACATAGTGAAAGCCAATATCTAAGTTCCATTTAAAGCAGTGTGGGTGTCACTGGGAGCAGGTGGGTCAAGTGTCTTGCCCAAGGACACAACGGCAGTGACTAGTACGGCGGAAGTGGGGATCGAACCTGGAACCCTGAAGTTGCTGGCACTCTACCAACCGAGCTATACCGCCCCCGATTAATGTCCATCTATCTGATTAATCATGACTACTGTCATCTAACCACAATCAATCAAGATTAATGTCTAGCTGCGATTAATAATGATCAATGTCTTTTTGTTATTAATCCATGATTAATCTTGATTGTCTATCTGTGATTAATTATGATTACTGTATAACTGTGATAGACATTAATCACGATTAATGTCTATCTGTCTGCGATTATTTTTTGATTGTCTTTCTATCTGTGATTAATCATGATTAATGTCCGTCTGTGATTAATCATGATTACTGTCCATCTATCTGATTAATCATGATTACTGTCATCTAACCACAATCAATCAAGATTAATGTCTAGCTGCGATTAATAATGATCAATGTCTATTTGTTATTAATCCATGATTAATCTTGATTGTCTATCTGTGATTAATTATAATTACTGTATAACTGTGATTAATCATTAATTGCAGATAGACATTAATCACGATTAATGTCTATCTGTCTGCGATTATTTTTTAATTGCCTTTCTATCTGCGATTAATTATGATTAATGTCTTTCTATCTGTGATTAATCATGATTAATGTCCGTCTGTGATTAATCATGATTAATGTCCGTCTGTGATTAATCATGATTACTGTCCATCTATCTGATTAATCATGATTACTGTCATCTAGTCGCAATTAATCACGATTAATGTCTATCTGTCTGCGATTATTTTTTGATTGTCTTTCTATCTGCGATTAATTATGATTAATGTCTTTCTATCTGTGATTAATCATGATTAATGTCCGTCTGTGATTAATCATGATTAATGTCCGTCTGTGATTAATCATGATTAATGTCCGTCTGTGATTAATCATGATTACTGTCCATCTATCTGATTAATCATGATTACTGTCATCTAGTCGCAATTAATCAAGATTAATGTCTATCTGCGATTAATCATGACTATTGTCCATGTATCAGTGATTAATCATGATTAATATCTGTGATTATTCATGATTAATGTCTATCTGCGACATCATGATTAATTACAACAACAAAATGTGATTAATCACATTTAAATATTTCAAAAACTCTCAAACCCACATAAACACGCCCCTTAGCGACGGGGGTAAAAAGTTCAAGTTAAAGCAGCAATGATAGTCTCACACACACTAGGTGTGGTGAAATGATCCTCTGCATTTGACCCAGGTGAGGGGAGCAGTGAGCAGCAGCGGTGGCCACGCCCGGGAATCATTTTGGTGATTTAACCCCCAATTCCAAGCCTTGATGCTGAGTGCCAAGCAGGGAGGTAATGGCTCCCATGTTTATAGTCTTTGGTATGACTCGGCCGGGGTTTGAACTCACAACCTACCCATCTCTGATGTGTAAACATGGATGATGAATACTCACGAGTCCTGATTCTGCCCACCAGAGGAGGACTTCTCTGCGTGTTCTGGATGGCCACAATCTTGATGATGTACTCAGTCGCGGGCTTCAGACCTGTCAGTCATGTGACGCATACTTATTAACTAGACCTGCCCACATGTGACACATACTTATTAACTAGACCTGCCCACATGTGACACATACTTATTAACTAGACCTGCCCACACAGTCATGTGACACATACTTATTAACTAGACCTGCCCACATGTGACACATACTTATTAACTAGACCTGCCCACATGTGACACATACTTATTAACTAGACCTGCCCACATGTGACACATACTTATTAACTAGACCTGTCAGTCATGTGACACATACTTATTAACTAGACCTGCCCACACAGTCATGTGACACATACTTATTAACTAGACCTGCCCACACAGTCATGTGACACATACTTATTAACTAGACCTGCCCACACAGTCATGTGACACATACTTATTAACTAGACCTGCCCACATGTGACACATACTTATTAACTAGACCTGCCCACATGTGACACATACTTATTAACTAGACCTGCCCACAGAGAGTCACATACTAACATACTAACTAGTCCAAAGAAACATACCAGATATGGTGGCGTAGTTCTGGCCGGCGTGGGGGCGTGGCTTCAGCTCCCTGAGCGTGGCCCTGGGCTCTGAGTAGGTGACGTAGTAGCCTGTGATGGGCGTGGCAGGAGGTTGCCAGGTGAAGGAGATGTCGGTGGGAGTCAAAGATGTCACCTGGAACTCGGTGGGAGCTTGGACGGCTGGTTTAGCTGCAGGGGAAAACATTTGCTGACTGGTTGATGGTTCTAAGGCTGAAACGACGCGTCGACGTAGTCGACATCATCGGTTACGTAAATACGTCGACGTTGTTTTTATGCTTCGACGCGTCGCATATTTACGTCACACTGCCGTCATGGCGGAGCGCAAAGCAGATGATGCGAGCGGTGCGAGCGAGGGAAAAAAAGCACGCCAAAAGTCGTCAAAAGTGTGGGAGTATTTCAATAAACAAATGTATATAATTCGACATTATTTCGGCCAGTCGGCTTATAAAATCAGAGCCGATCAGTTTACGTTCGCGCGCAGGTATAACGCGGCGCGCTCCCGTCTCATCTGCTGGTGCGCGAGCCCGGTAATTAGACCGCTGTGTCAAATCAAGGAGTACAAAAGACGCCAGCGCAGAGTGGAAAAAGGTTTAGTTCATTACAGATAACCCAGAGTTGTGCCAAAAGTATGTAAGATTTAATATTTCTCTTCGTGGGTGTGGCGCACCTGTTGCGCTGGTGAGATGGGGGGGGGGGTTGTGTGCATGTAGCGTGCTTAGTCTGGAGGCTAAATACACACAGTGTGTTATGTAACTGTTGTTTAGTGTTGATATTCTTTGCTTAGTTTGATAAATGTTGGAGCAGTTTGCTTCATCAGGAGGGTGAAGTCGCTCAATTTAAAGTGTTGGATTTAACTGTGTTGGTGAGGGCGTAGAAAAAGGGGCATTTTTCTACCAGTAGACAGCGTTTAAGATTGAGTGTTTCACTGCTAAATTAATAATATATTTATATTGAATATGGATTTTAAATATGTATCTAAATAGGTGGTTAATTGGTTAGGTATTTATGTATTTGCATATTGGGTTTTCTGTTGCATTTATCTATTGTGTTTCTGGTGTTAAATGTATTTTATATGTATCTTGGTGCATTTATGTTGAGACAATTTATTTAAAATCTGTTTTAACTTAAAGGGAAAAGATGTGTCCATTTTCTTGCACTTGTTTAATGGTTAAGAGTTTGATAGCTAATTAATAGTTGTAAATTATGGGATTGATAATTGATTGATTTTTTTACAGCATGTTAATCTTGTGGTGTTTTGTCCTTAAAGGTTTTTCACCTACTAAAGAAGCTAAAGGCTACTAAAGGCTACTAAAGGCTACTAAAGACAGCTAATGACAGCTAAATAAACTAAAGTCTATTAACACTGCTAAAGACTGCTAAAAAGACTAAAGAAGAAAAAAGAAGCTGTTTCTTGGTTGGAAAAACTGTTGCAAACTAAAGGAAAATAAAAGGAAAAAGTAACTACGGTCTGGTCTTTTGAGTGAAATCCAGAAGCCACATTCAGCATTGGTACATCCCTTCAAGTGTGGGATAAGCACAGCGAAAAAAGCAAAACACTTGACAGTTGTTGTATGCACACTGTGTCGAGCGGAAATGGCCTATCATAGCAGCACAACGGCTATGAAGGAACATTTGAAAAGAAAACACCCGACAGCGTTCTTGCCATCACCATCAACTAGTCAATCGTCCGCGTGAGTATACATTGTCATCATTACACAAAATCATGAATGTGTCATTTGTATCTGCGTTGTAAATTCATAAATTAAAACACTGTTTCGCTCTGAGAGGCGCGTTTGGCATGCCTGTTCAGTGTTTACAAAGACGCGCTCCTCTTTAACGCTAACGTTAATTAGTTGTGCAAATACCTTTTACAACATTAACAGTTACATATACTATGTACAAACCAACAATTAACTTTCACTTTAATCATACTATCATTGTTGTGTTATTAAGCAAAATAAGCAATACTTTTACTTTTGTTGAAATGTTTACACTGTTACAGAATATTTCCTTTTGCACTTTTTTGTATTGGATGTTTATCTTTATTTTTGCACATTTTAAAGCAAAATAAGCAATACTTTTACTTTAGAAATGCTTATACTATTGCAGAATATTAAGATTTGCACTGGATGTTTACTTTTATATTTGCACATTAAAAAGCAAATAAGCTACTTTTAATTTTGTTAAATGTTAAAAGTTTTAAATGTTTACATTGTTACAGAATATTTTGTCATGTTGTTGTCAATGTTGACTGAGTGGCCATACTTTTTTTTTTGTATATAAAAGTCATGCCTTTTGAAAAAACTGGCCAACATTTATTTTTTCATCTTCATTTTAAATAAAAAAAATAATCGGTAAAAGGAAAAATAATCTATAGATTAATCGGAAAAATAATCTATAGATTAACCGATTAATCGAAAAAAATAATCTATAGATTAATCGATAGAAAAATAATCGTTAGCTGCAGCCTTAGATGGTTCCATTCCCCTTTCAAAACCTCCTCTTCTGTAGCCTGAGTCCCATGATTGAGAGTTGATAGTGGACAAGCTCAAACTATCAGCTCACTGTCCAGCACGACTCTTACAACAGGGGTGTCCAAACTTTTCCCACTGAGGGCCACACACTGAAAAATGGAAGTCATGCGGGGCCATTTTCATTTTCTTCCTTTTCAAAAACAATAAAAAAAACATTTTGATCTTTAGTTCTCCCACCTAGTTTGGTCCTCAGGACACAGAAGGCTCTCACTCATAAAACATTATGGAAGGTACTTTTCCTTGTTTATGTCCCAAGAAGAGTAGCAATGCAATACAACACACACACACACACACACACACACACACACACACACACACACACACACACGTGCGCAGGGTACCTGTTTGAACAGTAAGAGGCACAGGTGCGCTCCTGGTGTTGCCGTTGAGCGTGTACAGGTGAACAGAGTAGGTGGTGCCTGGCTGCAGTCCTTTAAGAAGACACGAGCGTCGTCATGGTGATGAAGATGCTTGTTGCCATGGAGACCTACCCGAGACCGTGTAGGTGTAAACGTCCGGCGGGACGGTCTTGGCGATGGTGGGGCGTGAGCTGGAGGCGGGCGTGGCTTCAATCAGGAACCCCGTCAGCGTCTCTCCCTTGGAGCGCCAGTTGAGGGTGAAAGAGTCGTCCTTCACCTCCACGATGCGCACGCGGCGAGGCGGACTGATGTCTGAAATAATAATGATGATGATGTCACTTCAAATAGTCCTACTATGATCTTCATTCCAGGTCATAGTCAGCACCTGCAGGCTTTTTTCTGTCGCTGTTGCGCCTAAAATGTCTGAATTCTTGGCAGCTTTTTCAGAAAGTCGCAGCAAAATTAGCGACATGTTTATTTCTTTTTCAATAACATTGAATCAACTTGTGATTTGATGACTTTGTTATCAATGATAAACCTCAAAAAAGCACATGAGACCAATACATCCTTTCATATTGCGCACGGACACTAGATGGCAGTAAAAGCACATACTCAGATCTCACTACATTACTTAGTATGTCAAACTGTTAGCATGTTAGCATTTTAGCATGCTAACATTACAGTGCTAGCTTTTTGAGCTAATTTTGCAACCGTTTACCCCACAGTCATATAGCTTGGTATGTGACACTTGTTAACTGTTAGCACGAAAACGATAGCATGCAAGCAAGCTAACTTGAGCATGCTAACTTTTCCATCAAACTCTAAACTTTTCTATTTCCGCAGCCACGCACCTTGCAGCCATGTTACTTGATATGTGAGACATGCTAACTGTTAGCGTGCCGTCGTTAGCACACATGCTAAGTGTTAGCATTTTATTGTGCACATTCTAATGTTTTAGACTTGCTCATACGAAGTTAACACACACACACCATACTTGCCAACCTTGAGACCTCCGATTTCGGGAGGTGGGGGTGGGGGTTGGGGGGCGTGGTCAGGGGTGGGGCGGGGGGCGTGGTTGGGGGCGTGGTTAAGATATATATATATAAAAAATACTTGACTTTCAGTGAATTCTAGCTATATATATATATATTTTATTACATATATATATATAATAAATTATTATTTATATATATATATATATATATATATATATATATATATATATATATATATATATATATGTATAAATAAATAAAAGAAATACTTGAATTTCAGTGTTCATTTATTTACACATATACACACACATAACACTCATCTACTCATTGTTGAGTTAAGGGTTGAATTGTCCATCCTTGTTCTATTCTCTGTCACTATTTCAGAACACACACATTATACAAATATACATTATAAAATCAATAAGAAAACGGGAGCTCTAATTTGGGAGTCTGAATTAGGATCAGAAGTTCCTATATAAACATTGCGCACTCACGTCGCCATTTTGTATTGATTACTGCAGCTGTGCACTGGATTCATTCACAAATACAAACTACAACTCACAAACACTTTAGAGTTAGGCTCCACCATCAGAATGTGTACTTAAACTTATAAAGATCACATGGATATTATTCAGTGAGTTGATTCACCAAAACTAACCTGTTATACAGGAGGAAAAAGCACACAGGCCGTTTCAATTGTTCACAGACTGGTCGCGCTCATCAGAATGACAAGACACTTCCGGTCTGCAGGTGATATCATTCAATTGGGAAGAAACGCCCTACTGCCCCCTACTGACCAATTTGAATACTGATAAATGTGGAATGACAGCTCCAAAAACGAATTCAAACCACAAAATAAAATAAATAAATCAACACAAAAATGTGACACATTATGGGTGGGTCACATATGCATGTACAGTAGATGGCAGTATTGTCCTGTTTAAAAGTGTCACAACATTGCTGTTTACGGCAGACGAACTGCTTTACGGTAGACGAAAACTTGACTGCTGTTGTTGTGTGTTGTTACCGCGCTGGGAGGACGTTAATGAAACTGCCTAACAATAAACCCACATAAGAAACCAAGAACTCGCCCTCCATCATTAGCTGTTTATATTGTGGGAAAGCGGACGTGAGAACAGGCTGTCAACACGTCACTCAGGTCCGCATGGAGCTGGAGGGGGCGTGGCCTCCAGCTCCGCCTGAATTTCGGGAGATTTTCGGGAGAAAATTTGTCCCGTGAGGTTTTCGGGAGAGGCGCTGAATTTCGGGAGTGTCCCGGAAAATCCGGGAGGGTTGGCAAGTATGACACACACACACACACACACACACACACACACACACACACACACATTCTTGTATTTGTTACCTTCTTGAGACCTGAAAAAAATGCCTACCTCTTTAGGACCACCCTTTCTAGGTATATAAAGATTTGTATTTACAACATTAATAATATATTGTATTTTTCCGAGTATAAGTTGCTCCGGAGTATAAGTCGCACCGGCCGAAAATGCATAATAAAGAAGGGAAAAACCATATAAAAGTCGCATTGGAGTATAAGTCGCATTTTTTGGGGAAATGTATTTGATAAAAGCCAACAGCAAGAATAGACATTTGAAAGGCAATTTAAAATAAATAAAGAATAGTGAACAACAGGCTGAATAAGTGTACGTTATATGAGGCATAAATAAGCAACTGGTATGTTAACGTAACATATTATGGTAAGAGTCATTCAAATAACTATAACATATAGAACATGCTATACGTTTACCAAACAATCTGTCACTAAATCCCATGAAATCTTATACGTCTAGTCTCTTACGTGAATGACATCAATAATATTATTTGATATTTTACGCTAATGTGTTCATTAGGTGCGCCTTATAGTCTGAAAAATACGGTATACCGTATTTTCCGCACTATAAGGCGCACCTAAAAACCACAAATTTTCTCAAAAGCTGACAGTGCGCCTTATAACCCGGTGCGCTTTATATATGGATTAATATTAAGATTCATTTTCATAAAGTTTCGGTCTCGCAACTACGGTAAACAGCCGCCATCTTTTTTCCCGGTAGAAGAGGAAGTGCTTCTTCTTCTACGCAAGCAACCGCCCCCATAGAACAGGAAGCGCTTCTTCTTCTACTGTAAGCAACCACCCGCCCGCGTAGAAGAAGAAAAAGCGCGCGGATATCACCGTACGTTTCATTTCCTTTGTGTGTTTACATCTGTAAAGACCACAAAATGGCTCCTACTAAGCGTCAGGGATCCGGTTCATGAAAAGACGCAATCTCTCCATCCGCACACGGATTACTATTTCACAGCAACTGATATTCCTGTGAACCGCACTGTGGATACAACGGGAGCACGTACGGTGAATATTCGCACCACAGGGAATGAGAAGTCATCCTTCACTGTGGTTCTAGTTTGCCATGCTAATGGCCAGAAACTTCCACCCATGGTGATATTCAAAAGGAAGACCTTGCCAAAAGAGACCTTTCCAGCCAGCGTCATCATAAAAGCTAACTCGAAGGGATGGATGAAGAAAAGATGAGCGAGTGGTTAAGGTAAGTTTAAGTTTACGCGAAGAGGCCGGGTGGCTTTTTTCACGCAGCTCCGTCCATGTTGATATACGACTCCATGCGCGCCCACATCACGCTGGTTTTTAATATATTATTAAAGTTTGACTGACCTATTTGACTGTTTTTTTGACATTCCTTTAGCGCAGTTAGATGCGGCTTATAACACGGGGCGGCTTATAGGTGGACAAAGTTTTGAAATATGCCGTTCATTGAAGGCGCGGCTTATAACCCAGGGCGCCTTATGGTGCGGAAAATACGGTACATATTATGCAAATATAAAAAATATAAGCTTTTAGTTAATAATTCTTTTGTTTTGTTCTTTGTTTGTAATTGTTTTTTAATCTTCATTATTTACTTCAAGTTATTACAGTATGTCTCTATATACATATTTATTTATTTTTTTAAATGAATTTTGGCCAAAAGGGGGCGCATTTCAATTTCTTACACACACATGTTGGCCAGAGGGGGAGCACTTCACATTTTTTACACACACTTGTTATTACACATGTTGGCCAGAGGGGGAGCACTTCACATTTTTTTTTACACACACTTGTTATTTCAAATGTTGGCCAGAGGGGAAGCACTTTTAAAAGTGACACACAGTTTTAGACTTGCTCTGTAGTTCCAACTAAAACTGAGGGATTCGAACACTCGGCACCATCTTCACAGCACGGCAGCTTCCAGAGGTCCAGAGCACAGATAGCAGGCCCATCAAAATTTCCGTGGGAATTTTGTAGTTATAACTCACAATACTAATAGCGTATATTCCTGACTATAAGCCACAACTTTTTTTCCTACGCTTTGAACCCCGCCGCTTATAAAATGGTGCAACTAATTTATGGATTTTTCATCGCTGACGACCATAAAGCAAATAGTTTTTTATAAAACGTAAGCAAATACACTAATTAGGGGTTATTGTTTGTGCTATGGCGCCACTGCAGGTGCTGCGGAGTGAACGGCCACAGTATTTCCATCTGTTTATAGCGTTCAAGCGGAGGTACAAATGCCATTCCGTCTTCTAGTTGTCCATAGCGTTTCTAGTCGTATGGATTCTTCATTCATCACTCCAAGCGACGTTTGTAAGTTTTACAATATAACTAAAACAATTCTTACTTACTAAAGCGTCCCATGTGTGATGTCTGTAGGAGTGTTTTCATGCATATTTGTACGTGATATCGTCATGTAATTAACCGAGTTAACATTTGAGTCTGTTTAGCTGATTGGAGAGCTGGTTTCCGAAGCTAGTGGGTCCATGACGATGACTTCTGTTTTGTTTGATCAGCCGTTTTACTGCCGTGTTACAGACACCGTTTAGAAACAATGAAGGTATGTAAATAAACATTTAGTAAATATTTCTGTGTAAATAACTCTGCGACTTATAGTGCTGCTAATATATGGGAAATGATTGTATTCTTCTAAATGTAGTGGGTGTGCGCTGCAGCGTTGGTCAGTTACCTTCCAGAGTGGTGGCCTCTCCCTCCAGTGGTCTGCTGGTGACTGAGTTCTTCAGAGCGTAGACACGCACCTGGTATGCGGTGGCCACCTGCGATTCAAGTTCAGACACTTAGCGTTTACAGGTGAGATCGGGACAACATCATGTACACAGATGTTTACCATGAGGCCGGGCACCAGCACCCGCGTGGTGTCGGGAGCGACGTTCATCTCCTTGGCGGGGGCGTTGATGTTCCGGGGGCTAACGACCACGCGGTATCCTGTCAGCCGTGCGTTGGGGGCTTGCCATGACACGGCGAAGGAAGACGGTCCCACTTCTGAGATGAGCAGGTTGCTCGGAGACGGGATGACTACAGATGCAAGCAAACACATGATATTCACTTATATATACATACATACACATATATACAGGTAAAAGCCAGTAAATTAGAATATTTTGAAAAACTTGATTTATTTCAGTAATTGCATTCAAAAGGTGTAACTTGTACATTATATTTATTCATTGCACACAGACTGATGCATTCAAATGTTTATTTCATTTAATTTTGATGATTTGAAGTGGCAACAAATGAAAATCCAAAATTCCGTGTGTCACAAAATTTGAATATTACTTAAGGCTAATACAAAAAAGGGATTTTTAGAAATGTTGGCCAACTGAAAAGTATGAAAATGAAAAATATGAGCATGTACAATACTCAATACTTGGTTGGAGCTCCTTTTGCCTCAATTACTGCGTTAATGCGGCGTGGCATGGAGTCGATGAGTTTCTGGCACTGCTCAGGTGTTATGAGAGCCCAGGTTGCTCTGATAGTGGCCTTCAACTCTTCTGCGTTTTTGGGTCTGGCATTCTGCATCTTCCTTTTCACAATACCCCACAGATTTTCTATGGGGCTGAGGTCAGGGGAGTTGGCGGGCCAATTTAGAACAGAAATACCATGGTCCGTAAACCAGGCACGGGTAGATTTTGCGCTGTGTGCAGGCGCCAAGTCCTGTTGGAACTTGAAATCTCCATCTCCATAGAGCAGGTCAGCAGCAGGAAGCATGAAGTGCTCTAAAACTTGCTGGTAGACGGCTGCGTTGACCCTGGATCTCAGGAAACAGAGTGGACCGACACCAGCAGATGACATGGCACCCCAAACCATCACTGATGGTGGAAACTTTACACTAGACTTCAGGCAACGTGGATCCTGTGCCTCTCCTGTCTTCCTCCAGACTCTGGGACCTCGATTTCCAAAGGAAATGCAAAATTTGCATGGTTGGGTGATGGTTTGGGGTGCCATGTCATCTGCTGGTGTCGGTCCACTCTGTTTCCTGAGATCCAGGGTCAACGCAGCCGTCTACCAGCAAGTTTTAGAGCACTTCATGCTTCCTGCTGCTGACCTGCTCTATGGAGATGGAGATTTCAAGTTCCAACAGGACTTGGCGCCTGCACACAGCGCAAAATCTACCCGTGCCTGGTTTACGGACCATGGTATTTCTGTTCTAAATTGGCCCGCCAACTCCCCTGACCTTAGCCCCATAGAAAATCTGTGGGGTATTGTGAAAAGGAAGATGCAGAATGCCAGACCCAAAAACGCAGAAGAGTTGAAGGCCACTATCAGAGCAACCTGGGCTCTCATAACACCTGAGCAGTGCCAGAAACTCATCGACTCCATGCCACGCCGCATTAACGCAGTAATTGAGGCAAAAGGAGCTCCAACCAAGTATTGAGTATTGTACGTGCTCATATTTGTCATTTTCATACTTTTCAGTTGGCCAACATTTCTAAAAATCCCTTTTTTGTATTAGCCTTAAGTAATATTCAAATTTTGTGACACACGGAATTTTGGATTTTCATTTGTTGCCACTTCAAATCATCAAAATTAAATGAAATAAACATTTGAATGCATCAGTCTGTGTGCAATGAATAAATATAATGTACAAGTTACACCTTTTGAATGCAATTACTGAAATAAATCAAGTTTTTCAAAATATTCTAATTTACTGGCTTTTACCTGTATATATACATACATATAAATATATATATATATACATATACATATAAATATATATTATATATATATATATATATATATATATATATATATACACATACACACATATACATACATACATATATACATGTATGTATGTACATATATATATATGTATGTACATACATACATATAAATATATATAAATATGTATATATATATACATACAATTTATACATATATACAGTATATATACAGTATATATGAATCTTTGGGCACAACACAATTCAATTAGATTCGTGGGGTAACGAATCAATTCAGAATAAATTCTTGATTCAAAAGGATTTTTTCTACCAGGATGAAGAATGTCTACAAAAGAATATTAAAAGGATGTAGTGACACCTCCATAATCCCACCTTGGACTGGGACTCTCACCTGTGGCCTGAGTCCCCACCAGTGGTGTGCTGGGTGTGCGACCATGCAGGGCGATGACCTTGACCGTGTACTCTGTCCCCGCACGCAGACCCTTGATGGCCACCTTGTCCTGGTCCCCTCTGGGGGCCGGACGCAGCTCCCGCTCGCCATCATCAGGACTGGAGTACATGACGCGGTATGATGTCACCGCTCCCTCAGGGCGGTCCCAGGAGATGAGCATGGAGTTGTGGTCGATGTCTGAGAAGGTCAGGTCCTTGGGCCGGTCCATGGCTGAGGAACACACAACATACTAGTTTAACTCTACACCCACTCATTACTGTGGCCCACCACACATGTGGCCTGACACTGCATTTTACGTGCTTCGCTGTATCATTTAATGTGGTCCACTACGTACTTTAATGTGGCCTGCCACCTCGCTGTATCATTTAACGTGGTCCACCACATACTTTAATGTGGCCTGCCATTTCATTTTATGTGGTGCACAACTTACTTTAATGTGGTCCACCACATACTTTAATGTGGCCTGCCATTTCATTTTATGTGGTGCACAACTTACTTTAATGTGGCCCACCACATACTTTAATGTGGCCTGCTACGTCATTTAATGTGGTCCACCACATACGTTAACATAGCCTGTCACTTCATTTTACGTGGCCCACCACATACTTTAACGTGGGCTGCCACATCATTTAACGGGGTCCACCACATACTTTAATGTGGGCTGCCACATAATTTATTGTGGTCCACCACATACTTTAATGTGGCCTGCCACGTCATTTAACATGGTCCACCACATACTTTAATGTGGCCCACCACATACTTTAAAGTGGCCTGCTACGTCATTTAATGTAGTCCACCACATACTTTAATGTGGCCTGCTATTTCATTTTATGTGGCCCACCACATACTTTAATGTGGGCTGCCAAATCATTTAATGTGGTCCACCACGTACTTTAATGTGGCCTGCCACATCATTTATTGTGGCCCACCACATCATTTATTGTGGCCCACCACATACTTTAATGTGGGCTGCCGCATCATTTAATGTGGCCCACCACGTACTTTAATGTGGCCTGCCACGCCATTTAACATGGTCCACCACATACTTTAATGTAGCCTGCCACATCGTTTTATTTGGCCCACCACATACTTTAAAGTGGCCTGCTACGTCATTTAATGTAGTCCACCACATACTTTAATGTGGCCTGCCACTTCATTTTATGTGGCCCACCACATACTTTAACGTGGGCTGCCACATCATTTAACGGGGTCCACCACATACTTTAATGTGGGCTGGGCTGCCACATAATTTATTGTGGCCCACCACATACTTTAATGTGGGCTGCCGCATCATTTAAGGTGGCCCACCACATACTTTAATGTGGCCTGCCACATCATTTAACATGGTCCACCACATACTTTAATGTGGCCTGCCACATCGTTTTATTTGGCCCACCACATACTTTAATGTGGGCTGCCAAATCATTTAATGTGGTCCACCACGTACTTTAATGTGGCCTGCCACATAATTTAATGGGGTCCACTACATACTTTAATGTGGGCTGCCGCATCATTTTATGTGGTTCGCTGTATCATTTAACGTGGTCTACAACGTACTTTAATGTGGCCCGCCACGTCATTTTATGTAGGCTGCCAAGTCATTTAAGTAACTTGCCACATAATTTGATGTGGCCCGCCATATTATTTTATGTAGGCTGCCAAATCATTTAACGTGGTCCGCCACATAATTCAATGGGGTCCACTACATACTTTAATGTGGGCTGCCGCATCATTTTATGTGGTTCGCTGTATCATTTAACGTGGTCTACAACGTACTTTAATGTGGCCCGCCATGTCATTTTATGTAGGCTGCCAAGTCATTTAAGTAACTTGCCACATAATTTGATGTGGCCCGCCATATTATTTTATGTAGGCTGCCAAATCATTTAACGTGGTCCGCCACATAATTCAATGGGGTCCACTACATACTTTAATGTGGGCTGCCACATCATTTAATGTGGTCCACCACATACGTTAACGTGGCCTGCCACTTCATTTTATGTGGCCCACCACATACTTTAACGTGGGCTGCCACATCATTTAACGGGGTCCACCACATAATTTAATGTGGGCTGGGCTGCCACATAATTTATTGTGGCCCACCACATACTTTAATGTGGGCTGCCGCATCATTTAATGTGGCCCACCACATACTTTAATGTGGCCTGCCACATCGTTTTATTTGGCCCACCACATACTTTAACGTGGCCTGCTACGTCATTTAATGTAGTCCACCACATACTTTAATGTGGCCTGCTATTTCATTTTATGTGGCCCACCACATACTTTAATGTGGGCTGCCAAATCATTTAATGTGGTCCACCACGTACTTTAATGTGGCCTGCCACATAATTTATTGTGGTCCACCACATACTTTAAGTGGCCTGCCACTTCATTTTATGTGGTTTGCTGTATCCTTTAAAGTGGCCTACAACGTACTTTAAGGTGGCCCGCCACATCATTTTATGTAGGCTGCCAAGTCATTTAAGTAACTTGCCACATAATTTGATGTGGCCCGCCATATTATTTTATGTAGGCTGCCAAATCATTTAACGTGGTCCGCCACATAATTCAATGTGGCCTGACACATCATCTTATGGAGGCTGCCAAGTCATTTTACTTTGGCTTTTAAGTCATTTAAGAGGCCTGCCACCTAATTTAATGAGACACACCGTATCATTTAACGTCATCCACCATTTAATTCAATGTGGCCTGACAAATAATGTTAAGTGGGCTGCCAAGTCATTTAATGTGGTCCACCACATCATTTATTGTGGTCTGACAGATAATTTAAAGTGACCTGCCACATAATTTTATGTAGGTTGTCAAGTCATTTAACATGGTCTGACACATCATTTTAAAGTGACCTGCCACATCGTTATGTGGTCCGCCACATTATTCCATGTGGCCTGCCGCTTCGTTATGTGTGTGATATCATTATTGTGTGTGATATCATTAATTTATTGTGGCCCACCACAATTTAATTTGAGCTGCCAAGTCATTTATTGTGGCCTGCCACATCGTTATGTGGTCTGCCACATTATTCCATGTGCCTGCCACATCGTTATGTGTGTGATATCATTATTGTGTGTGATATCATTAATTTATTGTGGCCCACCACAATTTAATTTGAGCTGCCAAGTCATTTATTGTGGCCCGCCACATAATTTATATTGGCCTGCCACATCATTTTAAAGTGGCCTGCCACATCATTTTAATTTGGCCTGCCACATCGTTATGTGGTCCGCCACGTTATTCCATGTGGCCTGCCACATCGTTATGTGTGTGATATCATTATTGTGTGTGATATCATTAATTTATTGTGGCCCACCACAATTTAATTTGAGCTGCCAAGTCATTTATTGTGGCCTGCCACATAATTTATTGTGGCCTGCCACATCATTTTAAAGTGGCCTGCCACATCGTTATGTGGTCTGCCACATTATTCCATGTGCCTGCCACATCGTTATGTGTGTGATATCATTACTGTGTGTGGTATCATTAATTTATTGTGGCCCACCACAATTTCATTTGAGCTGCCAAGTCATTTATTGTGGCCCGCCACATAATTTATATTGGCCTGCCACTTCATTTTAAAGTGGCCTGCCACATCGTTATGTGGTCCGCCACGTTATTCCATGTGGTCTGCCCTATCGTTTTATTTGGCCTGCAAAAGGCTGAAAATAATAAAGCACTTTTTGGCAAAATGTGCTGGAGTCTATCTCAGCTGCATAAGGGACCATTTAGTGTTGCCAATCAACCTATCCCCAGGTACACAGAAAGACCCAGAGCCCGGGATCGAACCCAGGACCTTCGTATTGTGAGGCACATGCACTAACCCCTCCTCCACCGTGCTGCCTATCCAAACAAGTAGCCTATGCAAATAGTGTAAGATGACTATGACTTTCTAGTCGTGTATATGTTATATTGCATGGAGCACACACCCGTGATGGCGTTGTCCACCACTGCAGATGAAGGCTGCCCATCAGCACCCAGCGCCGCCACGCTGACCACGTACTCCACTGTGGGCATCAGGCCTGTGAGGGTCATCTCAGTCTGAGCTGCACACAAGAAACATGCACAATGTCTTCTAGTCAGCAACCTGGAGAGAAGATGCTGTTCTTCTCATCAATCAACACAATAAGTCATCAACTTGTGTGATATCATGTGCGATACAAGCAGTCCGGCGGCGTGTTTATTTGTGTGTGATATCGTGTGCGATACGAGCAGTCCTGCGGCGTGTTTGCTTGTGTGTGATATCATGTGCGATACAAGCAGTCCTGCGGCGTGTTTACTCGTGTGTGATATCATCTGCGATACAAGCAGTCCTGCGGCGTGTTTACTTGTGTGTGATATTATCTGCGATACAAGCAGTCCTGCGGCGTGTTTACTTGTGTGTGATATCATGTGCGATACAAGCAGTCCTGCAGAGTGTTTAGTTGTGTGTGATATCATGTGCGATACAAGCAGCCCTGCGGCGTGTTTACTTGTGTGTGATATCATGTGCGATACAAGCAGCCCTGCGGCATGTTTACTTGTGTGTGATATCATGTGCGATACAAGCAGTCCTGCGGCGTGTTTACTTGTGTGTGATATCGTGTGCGATACGAGCAGTCCTGCGGCGTGTTTGCTTGTGTGTGATATCATGTGCGATACAAGCAGTCCGGCGGCGTGTTTATTTGTGTGTGATATCGTGTGCGATACGAGCAGTCCTGCGGCGTGTTTGCTTGTGTGTGATATCATGTGCGATACAAGCAGTCCTGCGGCGTGTTTACTCGTGTGTGATATCATCTGCGATACAAGCAGTCCTGCGGCGTGTTTACTTGTGTGTGATATCATGTGCGATACTAGCAGTCCTGCGGCGTGTTTACTTGTGTGTGATATCATGTGCGATACAAGCAGTCCTGCGGCGTGTTTACTTGTGTGTGATATCATGTGCGATACTAGCAGTCTTGCGGCTTGTTTACTTGTGTGTGATATCATGTGCGATATAATCAGTGTGTTTACTTGTGTGTGTGACATCATGTGCGATACAAGCAGTCCTGCGGCGTGTTTGCTTGTGTGTGATATCATGTACGATACAAGCAGTCCTGCGGCGTGTTTACTTGTGTGTGATATCATGTGCGATACTAGCAGTCCTGCGGCGTGTTTACTTGTGTGTGATATCATGTGCGATACAAGCAGTCCTGCGGCGTGTTTACTCGTGTGTGATATCATCTGCGATACAAGCAGTCCTGCGGCGTGTTTAGTTGTGTGTGATATCATGTGCGATACAAGCAGTCCTGCAGAGTGTTTAGTTGTGTGTGATATCATGTGCGATACAAGCAGCCCTGCGGCGTGTTTACTTATGTGTGATATCATGTGCGATACAAGCAGTCCTGCGGCATGTTTACTTGTGTGTGATATCGTGTGCGATACAAGCAGTCCTGCAGAGTGTTTAGTTGTGTGTGATATCATGTGCGATACAAGCAGTGCTGCAGCGTGTTTGCTTGTGTGTGATATCATGTGCGATACAAGCAGTCCTGCGGCGTGTTTGCTTGTGTGTGATATCATGTGCGATACAAGCAGTCCTGCGGCATGTTTACTTGTGTGTGATATCGTGTGCGATACAAGCAGTCCTGCAGAGTGTTTAGTTGTGTGTGATATCATGTGCGATACAAGCAGTGCTGCAGCGTGTTTGCTTGTGTGTGATATCATGTGCGATACAAGCAGTCCTGCGGCGTGTTTGCTTGTGTGTGATATCATGTGCGATACAAGCAGTCCGGCGGCGTGTTTATTTGTGTGTGATATCGTGTGCGATACGAGCAGTCCTGCGGCGTGTTTGCTTGTGTGTGATATCATGTGCGATACAAGCAGTCCTGCGGCGTGTTTACTCGTGTGTGATATCATCTGCGATACAAGCAGTCCTGCGGCGTGTTTACTTGTGTGTGATATCATGTGCGATACTAGCAGTCCTGCGGCGTGTTTACTTGTGTGTGATATCATGTGCGATACAAGCAGTCCTGCGGCGTGTTTACTTGTGTGTGATATCATGTGCGATACTAGCAGTCTTGCGGCTTGTTTACTTGTGTGTGATATCATGTGCGATATAATCAGTGTGTTTACTTGTGTGTGTGACATCATGTGCGATACAAGCAGTCCTGCGGCGTGTTTGCTTGTGTGTGATATCATGTACGATACAAGCAGTCCTGCGGCGTGTTTACTTGTGTGTGATATCATGTGCGATACTAGCAGTCCTGCGGCATGTTTACTTGTGTGTGATATCATGTGCGATACAAGCAGTCCTGCGGCGTGTTTACTCGTGTGTGATATCATCTGCGATACAAGCAGTCCTGCGGCGTGTTTACTTGTGTGTGATATTATCTGCGATACAAGCAGTCCTGCGGCGTGTTTACTTGTGTGTGATATCATGTGCGATACAAGCAGTCCTGCAGAGTGTTTAGTTGTGTGTGATATCATGTGCGATACAAGCAGCCCTGCGGCGTGTTTACTTATGTGTGATATCATGTGCGATACAAGCAGTCCTGCGGCATGTTTACTTGTGTGTGATATCGTGTGCGATACAAGCAGTCCTGCGGCGTGTTTACTTGTGTGTGATATCATGTGCGATACAAGCAGTCCTGCGGCGTGTTTGCTTGTGTGTGATATCATGTGCGATACAAGCAGTCCTGCGGCGTGTTTGCTTGTGTGTGATATCATGGGCGATACAAGCAGTCCTGCGGCGTGTTTACTTGTGTGTGATATCATGTGCGATACAAGCAGTGCTGCAGCGTGTTTGCTTGTGTGTGATATCATGTGCGATACAAGCAGTCCTGCGGCGTGTTTTCTTGTGTGTGATATCATGTGCGATATAATCAGTGTGTTTACTTGTGTGTGTGACATCATGTGCGATACAAGCAGTCCTGCAGCATGTTTACTTGTGTGTGATATCATGTGCGATACTAGCAGTCCTGCGGCGTGTTTACTTGTGTGTGATATCATGTGCGATACTAGCAGTCCTGCGGCGTGTTTACTTGTGTGTGATATCATGTGCGATACAATAATAATAATAATAACTGGGATTTATATAGCACTTTTCTAAGTACCCAAAGTCGCTTTACATGTAGAACCCATCAATCGTTCACACCTGGTGGTGGTAAGCTACTTTCATAGCCACAGCTGCCCTGGGGTAGACAATCAGTGTGTTTACTTGTGTGTGTGACATCATGTGCGATACAAGCAGTGTTTACTTGTGTGTGTGATATCATGTGCGATTCAAGCAGAGTGTTTACCTGTGTGTGATATCATGTGCGATACAAGCAGAGTGTTTACTTGTACAAAGATGACAGACAATGTCCTCCAATAAACACACAATTTCTTCTATTTGACTAAAGTTATTTAAACATGCTAGGCAACAGCTACTAGGAGCTAGCAGCTACACAACAGCTAAGCACACAATAGCACACAAGCTAGATGTAGGTAATAATTATTGAACAATAAAAGTATTCAATAATTATAGCTACATATTACTCACACATACAAAGTCTTTGAGGCAGAAGCGGGTCAGAAAGTGCCCAGTAACAAATGTGTCCGCATTATTCAACTTCTGACGTCATGAGCTTTAGGTGTATGATTCCTGCTCATTTTGGACTAAGATCAATACTAAAGTATGGTATCGGCAGTGTAGAAGTTGTATCGGGTCAGCATTATGAGGAGGCGTAAAGAAAGATGACCAAGTCCTACCAGGAGACACGTCCTTGGAGTAGGCCGGTCCCTGACCGTCCTTGGGGACCCCCGTCACCCTGTAGCCCGTGATGGGTCCGCGAGCAGGCGACCAGCGCACCGTGATGGCGTTGTCGCTCACGTCGGTCACGTCCATGTTCCCGGGGGCCTCGATGTCTACGGCACATGAGGAAAAAACTCGGTCACGCCCGAGCGGAACTACTCCAAAGTGGTGTACTTTCCTTACCGGTCTTGTGTGTGACGTAGACGGGGGTGTTGGAGGAGGGGCTATCTCCTCGCCCCGTGACGGCGTAGACCGTGATGGTGTAGTCAGTGCCTGGGTGCAGACCAGTGATGGTGGCCGTGGTCTGAGTACCTGGGATGCTGAACTCTTGAGGAGCCTCGCCGCCTGGAAATCAAAAATGTAATCATCACTTATTCTTCTCTTCTTTGATACCACACTTTAGTTTTGGATGATACCACACATTTAGGTATGGATGTGATACCAAGTAGTTACAGGATCATACATTGGTCATATTCAAAGTCCTCATGTGTCCAGGGACATATTTCCCGACTTTATAAACAAAAAAGGAAAAAAGATTTTGTGACGATAAAAGATATGGATGTAATCATAGCAGTATCGACTAGATACCCGATTGTACTTGGTATCATTACAGTGGATGTCAGGTGTAGATCCACCAATGGCGTTTGTTTACATTGTGACGCCGGTGAGCTACGGTGTGTAGTGAAGCATGTTTAGCTATTCCTCATCCTCCAGTGATAAACGTACTTGTAAGAAACAACTTTATTTGTCGCCATGGAGACGAGGATTAGTGATTTAGAAGTAGCTAGAACACTGCCGACTGCGGATGGATGTGTTATAACTTCACCTTTATCTTTACTTTTTACACCAAAATGCGTCCGTTCTGGCTTTTCTGTCTACACACTGTGTCTGCTTGTAAGTACTCTGTGTGTGTGCGCTGCCGTACATGCTCCTCTGCTCCTAAAACCAGCAATGTCATGACGTGATGACGAGGCGTTATGTCTGTAAAAAAAAAAAAAAAAGGCGAACCGGTACTTTTCAAAGAGAGTATAGTACCGTTTTGGATTCTTCAGTACTGTGATACTATACTAGTACCGGTGTACCTTACAACCCTGTATTGGGATGATACCAATATTTTATAATGCTATAAGTGACATTAATGCAGTGGTTCTCAAACTTTTTTTGTCATCCCCCACTTTGGACAAGGGGGAGTTTTCAAGCCCCACCTGCCCCCATCGCTCCAACAGAGCGCTAATGCCAAGCTTTAACATTTTCAAATTTATTGAACATCAAGTTGTTCAAACTCAATAACATAAAATAACATCAAGTTCAATGATAAATAAAATAACTGTGCAGCTGTGGTACAACTTGCATCAAGTTCAATAATAAATAAAATAACTTCCATCAAGTTCAATAATAAATAAAACAAAAGTGTTATAACTTGCATCAAGTTCAATAATAAATCAAAAAAAGTGTTATAACTTGCATCACGTTCAATAATAAATCAAAAAAAGTGTTATAACTTGAATCAAGTTCAATAATAAATCAAATAAGTGTTATAACTTGCATCAAGTTCAATAATAAATCAAAAAAAGTGTTATAACTTGCATCACGTTCAATAATAAATCAAAAAAAGTGTTATAACTTGAATCAAGTTCAATAATAAATCAAATAAGTGTTATAACTTGCATCAAGTTCAATAATAAATCAAACAAAGTGTTATAACTTGCATCAAGTTCAATAATAAATCAAAAAAAGTGTTATAACTTGCATCACGTTCAATAATAAATCAAATAAGTGTTATAACTTGCATCAAGTTCAATAATAAATCAAACAAAGTGTTATAACTTGCATCAAGTTCAATAATAAATAAAAAAAAGTGTTATAACTTGCATCAAGTTCAATAATAAATCAAATAAAAGTGTTATAACTTGCATCAAGTTCAATAATAAATCAAATAACTTGCATCAAGTTCAATAATAAATCAAAAAAAGTGTTATAACTTGAATCAAGTTCAATAATAAATCAAATAAGTGTTATAACTTGCATCAAGTTCAATAATAAATCAAAAAAAGTGTTATAACTTGCATCACGTTCAATAATAAATCAAAAAAAGTGTTATAACTTGAATCAAGTTCAATAATAAATCAAATAAGTGTTATAACTTGCATCAAGTTCAATAATAAATCAAAAAAAGTGTTATAACTTGC
Source organism: Nerophis lumbriciformis (assembly GCF_033978685.3). NCBI lineage: Eukaryota > Metazoa > Chordata > Actinopteri > Syngnathiformes > Syngnathidae > Nerophis > Nerophis lumbriciformis. The sequence goes on from NC_084562.2 coordinate 29,503,944, forward strand.
ATCACGTTCAATAATAAATCAAAAAAAGTGTTATAACTTGAATCAAGTTCAATAATAAATCAAATAAGTGTTATAACTTGCATCAAGTTCAATAATAAATCAAACAAAGTGTTATAACTTGCATCAAGTTCAATAATAAATCAAAAAAAGTGTTATAACTTGCATCACGTTCAATAATAAATCAAATAAGTGTTATAACTTGCATCAAGTTCAATAATAAATCAAACAAAGTGTTATAACTTGCATCAAGTTCAATAATAAATAAAAAAAAGTGTTATAACTTGCATCAAGTTCAATAATAAATCAAATAAAAGTGTTATAACTTGCATCAAGTTCAATAATAAATCAAATAACTTGCATCAAGTTCAATAATAAATCAAAAAAAGTGTTATAACTTGCATCAAGTTCAATAATAAATAAAACAAAAGTGTTATAACTTGCATCAAGTTCAATAATAAATCAAAAAAAGTGTTATAACTTGCATCAAGTTCAATAATAAATCAAATAACTTGCATCAAGTTCAATAATAAATACAATAAATGTGCCACTTTGCAATCTTTGCAAAAAAAAAAGGAGGAGCTATGCATTTGGCAAGACAGGGCAAGTGACAGCACTTTGCCCCAGGAGAGCCACCTTGCTTCACTGTGAAACAGCACGGCTGTATGATCAGCTCCCATTTCCTCACACAGTGCAGAGAACAGTCGCACTTTCAGTGGTCGTGTTTTGATCAAATTTACCGCGCTCACAACATCTGTTAAAACCTCATTGAGTTCGGGGCTGAGCTGCCTTGACGCGAGTGCTTCCCGGTGAATGACACAGTGTGTGCCCGTCACATTTTTCTTTCTCTGCAGGCGCTGGCTCTGGCTTCGACGACCTTTGAGGTGCGAGTCACAAATGTATATATTTGTGTAATTGTGGTCCACACATTAGCCTGCTACCAATCCGCGCGAAAGTTTGTTCCGCTTAGCCCCGCCCCCATTAGTTACTGTTGCTATGTCTGTCAAACTTTCGCTCGTACCGAGAAATATAAAGCCTACAGTAAAAATAAGTACCGGTAATTTCCATTTATTTATATAGCGGATTTCACAGACAGAATCACAAAGTGATTTACAGTGTGTATAGAAAATGAAAGCATAGTAAAAAAAAAAATCTAAGAATATAATAATAAAAAAAAAATTTAAAGTGAAATTTCCTCCCGTTCCTCGCGCCCCACCTGTCATGTCTCTATTCCCCACACTTTGAGAAACGCTGCATTAATGGCTGCATGTCTAACATTATTCCTGAGAGCTGAGACTTCCTTGTCGGGACAAATGAGAAGTGAGGACCAGACCTGTTCCTCCATAGGTGATCCGGTACTGCTTGACTGAGACCGAGGGAGCGTCCCAGCGGATGGTGATGGTGGTGGGTGTGGAGGACATGACCTCCAGGTCCGTGGGGGCGTCAGAAACTGCGAAGAAGAAGCATCGTGTTGAAGGCACGGAGCAGGAAGTGGACCTGACAGTGCGCCAACACTCACTGGTGGCCTGAGTGGCGGTCACGGGGGCGCTCTCCTGGTTGTTGTTGACGGCGTAGACCTCGATGATGTACTCCGTCTCCGGTGCCAGGCCGGTCAGAGTGAAATGAGTCCTGCTGGGAGGAAGTCTCTCGTCCTTGGCCCGCCCGCCGCTGGTCCTCTGGTGGCGGACGCGGTACCCCGTGATGGAGGCGGTGGGAGGGCGCCAGTGGATGGTGAAGGAGTTGGTCTGGACCTCGGAGAAGACCAGACCGCTAGGGGAATCCAGAGCTGCGACGGGAGGGACACCATCAACGTGGATACAATGTCCACACTTTGATATCGCGGACGGGAGACTCACCGGTCCTCTGAGTTCCTGAGGCAGGGTTACTCTCTCTCTCGCCGTACATGTAGACCACGCTGATGCGGTACTCCGTGTCAGGGTGAAGGTCTGCATGGGAGGGTCAGGGTACACATGGAGTACTACAAACCGCTTCTTGTATCCTTGTCATATTGCAACTAGGGCTGGGCGATACGGTCTGAAATGATATCGCGATATACCATCAAATAATTGTTTTCCTTTGAACTCTGCGGCTAACTTAAGGATTTTTCTTCGCTGACAAAGTTTTAGTCAAACACATGCAAGGACACTTAATTGGCCTGCTATTAGAATAGAATAGAATGGACTTTATTGTCATTATTAAGGCTGAAACGACGCGTCGACGTCATCGGTTACGTAAATACGTCGACGCCGTTTTTGTGCGTCGGCGCGTCGCATATTTACGTCACACTACTGTCATGGCGGAGCGCAAAGCAGACGGTGCGAGCGAGGGGAAAAAAGCACGCCAAAAGTCGTCAAAAGTGTGGGAGTATTTCAATAAACGGCCTAATAATGTTGTTGTATGCACACTGTGTCGAGCGGAAATGGCCTATCATAGCAGCACAACGGCTATGAACGAACATTTGAAAAGAAAACCGACAGCGTTCTTGCCATCACCAAGTCAATCGTCCGCGTGCGTATACGTTGTCATTATTACACAAAAACATGAATGTGTCATTTGTATCTGCGTTGTAAATTCATAAACTAAAGCACCGTTTCGCTCTGAGAGGCGCGTTTGGCGTGCCTGTTCAGTGTTTACAAAGACGCGCTCCTCTTTAACGCTGTGGAGAGGCGGCGGCGGCGAGCGAGCTGCGAGGCGGGGCGCGCCGGGAGCGACGCCGCAATCGTGCCCAGGTGCGCGATCCGAGCGAGCGAGGAAGAGGAGCTGAAAAGCGAGGAAAGAAAGAGAAAAGAGTTGGAAGAGAAAAGACTTTGTGTAAAATTAAAAGATTGTAAACCTGGCAAAGCCGTCTGGCGTTCAGTCTGTCGGTCCTGAAAGAACCCCACGGCACAAGACGTGTCACAAACGCTAATGTTAATTAGTTGTGCAAATACCTTTTACAACATTAACAGTTACATATACTATGTACAAACCAACAATTAACTTTCACTTTAATCATACTATCATTGTTGTGTTATTAAGCAAAATAAGCAATACTTTTACTTTTGTTGAAATGTTTACACTGTACACTTTTTTGTATTGGATGTTTAGCTTTATTTTTGCACATTTTAGCAAATAAGCAATACTTTTACTTTTGTTGAAATGTTTACACTTGTTACAGAATATTTCCGTTTTGCACTTTTTTGTATTGGATGTTTATCTTTATTTTTGCACATTTTAAAGCAAAATAAGCAATACTTTTACTTTTGAAATGCTTATACTATTGCAGAATATTAAGATTTGCACTGGATGTTTACTTTTATATTTGCACATTAAAAAGCAAATAAACTACTTTTAATTTTGTTAAATGTTAAAAGTTTTAAATGTTTACATTGTTACAGAATATTTTGTCATGTTGTTGTCAATGTTGACTGAGTGGCCATACTTTTTTTTTTGTAAATAAAAGCCATGCCTTTTGAAAAAACTGGCCTACATTTATTTTTTCCTCTTCATTTTAAATAAAAAAAATAATCGGTAAAAGGAAAAATAATATATAGATTAATCGAAAAAAATAATCTATAGATTAACCGATTAATCGAAAAAATAATCTATAGATTAATCGATAGAAAAATAATCGTTAGCTGCAGCCCTAGTCATTATATTTGCATATAACGAGATTAAGGACTCCAATTTAAGGTGCGGTAGTGGAAACAAATATGGGATAGTTTCCCCTCAACCTCCGCTCCTCAAAGCCATCAGGACAAAGTTACAATCTATGGGCCGCCGGGCTTTCTGCTCGACCGCTCCCGAACTTTGGAACGCTCTCCCCGACCATCTGAGAGCACCACAGTCAGTCGACCGTTTTAAGAAGGGACTAAAAAGCCTTTTTAGCACAGCTAAACAGACCCTACTAATAGAAAGGCCAAAAACAACAGATCCATAAGATCCTTTGTTCCCTCAGCTGTTGACTTTATCAATGAGCTTCTTAAACAAGCTTAGCTGCTACGCAGTCACTTTAGTGGGAAGCCACGTGTGATGATTAGTTAGGGCCCGCATGTCCCATTGCATAAGGACTCCCACAGGGAGTCCTTATGCAATGGGACATAAGGACCTATTGAATTTGTAAGGTTTTATTCTTTCTTTATTATTATTCTTCCGCCGCCTCTTTGAGCACTAATTTGACCCACTTAACATGCTTCAAAACTCACCATATTTGACCCACACATCAGGACCTGCGAAAATTGTCTTTTAATAAAAAAAACGAACCCCAAAACTCAAAATTGCGCTCTAGCGCCCCCCTAGGAAAAAAAAAAACTAGACTGCCTGTAACTCCCACTAGGAAGGTCGGAGAGACATGAAACAAAAACCTCTATGTAGGTTTGACTTAGACCTAGTTTTCATAATTGTATATCCTCGGGCAAAAATCAACAGGAAGTTGGCAATTCCCCCTTCAAGACAAAAAAGTACTAAAAACAGTCACTTTTGCCTTTTTCAGCTGTAATTTGACCCCCTTAACATGCTTCAAAACTCACCAAACTGAACGCACACATCAAGACTGGCAAAAATTGTGATCTAATAAAAAAACCTAACCCCAAATTTAAAAATTGCGCTCTAGAGCAATTTTTGAATAAAACGGAGAAAAAACTGCTTCTCGGGAGAAAAAAATGACAAAACTGCCTGTAACTCCCACTGGGAAGGTCGGAGAGACATGAAACAAAAACCTCTATGTAGGTTGGACTTAGACCTAGTTTTCATAATTGTATATCCTCGGGCAAAAATCAACAGGAAGTTGGCAATTCCCCCTTCAAGACAAAAAAGTACTAAAAACAGTCACTTTTGCCTTTTTGAGCTGTAATTTGACCCCCTTAACATGCTTCAAAACTCCCCAAACTGAACGCACACATCAGGACTGGCAAAAATTGTGATCTAATAAAAAAAACTAACCCCAAATTTAGAAATTGCGCTCTAGAGCAATTTTTGAATAAAACGGAGAAAAAACTGCTCCTCGGGAGAAAAAAATGACAAAACTGCCTGTAACTCCCACTGGGAAGGTCGGAGAGACATGAAACAAAATCCTCTCCATAGGTCTCATTTAGACCTACATTTCATAAATTGACAACCCCCAGCAAAAATCTACAAGAAGCTTGCTATTCCCCCTTCAACACAACATTTTTGTAAAAACCGGTCACCTTTCTTCAAACATTATCTCCTCTGAGCGTGTTTGTTGTTTCGGCTTCAAACTAACACAGGAGAGAGATTGAACCCTTTTGATTAAAAGTTATCGAAAGAGTTTTAATACCGGCTCCGGTTTTGATTTTATGACCCTTCAAAGAGCCGCTGCGCTGATGCTGCTGTTTTTTCAAGAAGGCTGCTTAAAAGCAGGAAGCACCAACGTGCCCACACAATGCAGACAAGGTAGGTACACTACACAAAAGTATTGGGACAATTCGGACTAAAAGTAGACAAAAGTATTGGGACACTTATGACGAAAACTGAACAAAAGTATTGGGACACTTAGGACTAGCACCTGCCAAATACGCGGGCCCGACCAATGCTGCTTGCACCTTTAATTTTTATTGTTTTACAAATGTTTTTAGTTTTTTAGGTTTTAGCTCAATGCCTTCATGATGGTTTGTATGTTGTATGTATTTTATGTATTTGTACCTTGTTTTACTGTTGTACCTTGTTTTTACTGTTGTACCTCGTTTTTACTGTTGTACCTTGTTTTTTACTGTTGTACCTTGTTTTACTGTTGAACCTTGTTTTTTAATGACTACTGCTGCAAACCAAATTGCCCCTCACGGACAATAAAGATTTTCTAAGTCTAAGTCTAAGTCAGCTTTTATCTAATTTCTCTGCCTTCTTCCATCCATCCATCCATCTTCTTCCGCTTATCCGAGGTCGGGTCGCGGGGGCAGCAGCCTAAGCAGGGAAGCCCACACTTCCCTCTCCCCAGCCACTTTGTCAGGCTCTTCCTGTGGGACCCCGAGGCGTTCCCAGGCCAGTCAGGAGACATAGTCTTCCCAACGTGTCCTGGGTCTTCCCCGCGGCCTCCTACCAGTCGGACGTGCCCTAAACACCTTCCTAGGGAGGCGTTCGGGTGGCATCCTGACCAGATGCCCGAACCACCTCATCTGGCTCCTCTCCATGTGGAGGAGCAGCGGCTTTACTTTGAGCTCCCCGCGGATGGCAGAGCTTCTCACCCTATCTCTGTTTTATCCAGTGTTTTCATGCTTTTATTTCTATTTTGATCTATATTTCTGTTTTATCTAGTGTTTATCTAGTGTGTGTCATGATTTCATTTCTATTTTTTTTTTATTTTTATATATTCTAACTTTCTATTTTTTATTTTATTTTATTTTATTTTTTATTTTTTTTACTATACTTTGTAGCACTGAGATTTTAACAAATGTAAAGTGCATTACAAATGTACAATCTACAAAATACTGCACAATATACAGAACAAGACAAGAGTAGCGGAGTAATAACAATCAGTGTGGGATGTATTGTAATATTGCACAGTAGGGTATTAGGGTAGGATATTGTATAGCGGTGAATTGTTATTGTTAGCGCTGCGGCGCCATCTTTTGGACGAGTTAGCTCACTGCTGGTATTGCGGGTTGACAATGCACTTCCTGTTTTATTGCCTTGAACCAAAACTATAGCCGTCCATAACGGTTCTACTCGTATGGATTCTTCATTCATCACTCCAAACGTTTGTGAGTTTTACAATATAACTAAAACAACTCTCACTTACTAAAGTGTCCCATGTGTGATGTCTGTAGGAGTGTTTTCATGCATATTTGTATGTGCTATTGTGATGTAATCAAACTAGCGTTGTTAGCCAACACATTCCCATGTGTCTGTGTTAGTATTATTAGCTTACATTCGTATTTTTTCAGTTTTCGTAAATTCACCCAAAACGTCATCGTGGAGCTGATTGGAGCGCTGACCATGACTTCTGTTTTGTTCAATCAGCCGTTTTACTGCCGTGTTACAGACACCGTTTAAATAAATAAATAAATGTAAATAAACATTTTGAAAATATTTCTGTGTAAATAAGTCATTTCACAATAAGTATATATCTGCGACTTATGATCCGGTGTGATTTATATATGGAATTTAAAAATGTTGTTTTGTTAATTTAGTGGGTGCGGCAAAATATGGTAACATTTTGAATGCTAATCATAATAGAACCATTACAAAACTTAACGTAACGTAACATATTACATCATTTTCAGTTGTATTATATAATTATTATTTTCATACTTGCCAATTTACTGTTAATATCTGCTTGTTTTCTATGTCACACTGATTGTCATCACTTTATTACTCCAGTACTCTTGTTTTGTTCTGTATATTGTACAGTATTTTGTATATCGTTTTGTATATTGTACAGGATTGCTTATTGTTTTTTATTGGATAGTAGTCTGTTTATTTCAATTCTTATTTTTCATCTTTATTACTTATGTCATTTTTTTTTAATTCCATATTTGTTTCCACTACCGCACCTTAAATTGGAGTCCTTAATCTCGTTATATGCAAATATAATGACAATAAAGTCCATTCTATTCTATTCTATCTACACTTCTGTTACATCATCACTTATTTAGATACTTTACCTTCCTTTTAATCTGTCGTACAAACTTGTTTATCGATCCATTGTTCACACTTGGATGATTGAATAATGACATTTCTGATCACTATTGTACTCAGACAAAAATATAGGATGCAACCATATCCATTAAATGATTTCCTCAATTAAATCATTTGGGTCGTGCTTTTATATCAGTGTCCAGGGAATTATTTGAAAACATAACTAAAACCACAAAATAACAATATAATTCCTGGAGTATCAACATATGCAGATACTATATTTGGTATCGTTTCTGTCAATAGTTGCATCGATCCGCGCTCCTCTGTTTACACTCTAGACCTGGAGTGTAGCGGTTAGTAGGGCGCTCAATAAAAAGATTCACATTGGAATCGTGACTCTTATTCATCTTGATCACAGGTATCAAACTCAAGTTCTGGCCAGCCACATCATTCTATGTGGCCCGCGAAAGCCTGGGGAAAAAAATGGCTTTCATATATCGCCCGTATCGCCCCAAGCCTCGTTGCAACATTTTAGAATGGCCTGTTTGAGTCGCAGTGTCTTACTCTCCAGCAGGAAGGTGTTGGAGGCTCCGCCCACATTGACCTCCTTCACGTCACGGTCCCGGGTCACAGGGTGGTAGCGGAGGACAAAGCGAGAGATGTCGCTGGGGGTCGCCACGTGGGGGACGGTCCATGTGACCCGGATGTGGTCGGGGCCCACCCCTCCAAAGTGCAGGTTGGTGGGCGCTGGAATGACTGAGGGAAGAAAGGAGGGCACAGTTGGTTTCTCCCACACAGAAAACGAGTCAAGCAGAGAACAGTCGTCCCTCTCATCACGCTTCACTACATCGCACGATATATTCTTGTAGGTTATTTGTCTTATTTTCCTTTATTATGTTGACTTGATCGGAAAAATATTCACCGAGCGGGATTTTCGAGGTTAGGGGTTAACAATGCTAACAACACGGCGGCTAATCCTGGCGCTAGCTTCACCAAAAACAATCAATTTGACCAAGTTTTTGATGCACTTTGTCTTCAACTCCTGCCTCATCAATAACACATCTCCATAAATAAATTTAAAACAATTAAATAATAAATAAAAATACATCATTCAAAGTATTTTTTTTAAATAATATTATTTACCTGAGTGATATCAAAAGCTGAGATGTGAGACGCTAAGTAATGCTAATAGCTATTAACAGCTGTTAGCACCAATGCTAAGTGGAGGTGAACTCTGTTGATGACCTTCATCACCTCCACATGACATTGGCGAGACTCAGCACATGGAAGCCCAGTTCTAATTTAGAGGATTTCCAGGTAGTATCCATGTTGCAGTGGCCGGGTGACAACCATAGCAATGACACTACCAGTGAGTACTGTAATCTACAGTAGAACACACTCAAGAATACGATATAGTTCATGTTAGAGGGCTGTAATTATGTTTTAAAAAACACATATTTACAATGTCTTAAATAGTTTTTTATGCTCCAACTATAAAAATATAAAATTTATCAATAATAATCCTTTTTAGCGGAAATGATTTTACCACAATCAGCTGTGATGAACGAGGTACGACTGTATTCAAAAAAGGGAAGCTATCATTGAGAAATGTATGCATGTGTCATAATTAATATAATAATAATAATAATGAATATAATAAGAATAAGAATATAATAATAATGAATATAATAATAATAATAATGAATATAATAATAATAATAATGACATTAATAATAATATAATAATAATGATCATGAATACAATAATAATTAATATATTAATAATAATGAATATAATAACAATTATGAATATAATAATAATAATAATAATTAGTACAATAATAATGAATATAATAATAATAATAACTATAATGATTTTAATAATAATGAATATAATAATAATAATAATATAATAATGAATATAATAATAATAATTAATATAATAATAATAATTAATATAATAATAACAATGAATATAATAATAATAATGAATATAATAATAATAATATAATAATGAATATAATAATAATAATGAATATAATAATAATAATTAATATAATAATAACAATGAATATAATAATAATAATGAATATAATAATAATAATAATGAATATAATAATAATGACATTAATAATAATATAATAATAATGAATATAATAATGATCATGAATACAATAATAATTAATATATTAATAATAATGAATATAATAACAATTATGAATATAATAATAATAATAATAATAATAATAATAATAATTAGTACAATAATAATGAATATAAAAATAATAATAACTATAATGATTTTAATAATAATGAATATAATAATAATAATAATAATAATACAATAATGAATATAATAATAATAATGAATATAATAATAATAATTAATATAATAATAACAATGAATATAATAATAATAATAATAATAATTAATATATTAATAATAATGAATATAATAACAATTATGAATATAATAATAATAATAATAATAATAATTAGTACAATAATAATGAATATAATAATAATAATAACTATAATGATTTTAATAATAATGAATATAATAATAATAATAATAATAATAATATAATAATGAATATAATAATAATAATGAATATAATAATAATAATTAATATAATAATAACAATGAATATAATAATAATAATAATAATAATAATAATAATTCCCACCCTCTCACAGACATAGTGCATGAATAATGAAAGGATGAAATCACCCGCTTGAGTTTGCTTTGTGTGTACGGTGGGCTCGCTTTCCCCTTCCTCTGTAACCGTGGCAATACTGATGTCATAGTCCACGCCGGGCTCCAAACCACGGACGGTGTAATAACCGGCGGACGCGTCCACCATGTCTTGGAAAATTGGCACGCTCTCGCCTGACGAGGCCACCGTTATCCGGTAGCCCGTCAGGGCGGAGTAGTTGAGGGGGATCCAGCGCAGACCCATGGTGGTATCAGTTATGTCCACAAAGTCAATGTGTCTGGGAGCACGTATGTCTGCAGGGGTGTTAGGTCGGGTGTGGAAGTGCAGGCCACACAAAGACATGATTAAACAAAGACATGGTTACACAAAGATATGATGAAACAAAGACATGATGACAGGGATTAATGACAACCAGGAGACAAGAAGTCAGTCACACAGGACTTGAACACCAACAGGAACATTGGACATATGCAGCATGCTCCACTGAACATGATTATTGATGATTGAAACACAATGGAATCATTTCACTGAACAGAAATATGAATGATGTCACAACGATGGTCATGCAAATGTTAGCCAGAGTGGACGACACTGCCTCAAATGACCTTTTACCATCATGTAGTACAAACCCCAAAAAACAGTGAAGTTGTCACGTTGTGTAAATGGTAAATAAAAAGAGAATACAACAAATCCTTTTCAACTTATATTCAATTGAATAGACTGCAAAGACAAGATATTTCATGTTCACACTGACAAACTTTGTCTTTTTGTTGCAAATAATCATTAACTTTGAATTTAATGGCAGCAAAACATCGAAAAAATATTGTCACAGGGGCTTTTTTACCAGTGTGTCACATGGCCTTTCCTTTTAACAACACTCAGTAAAGGTTTGGGAACTGAGGCGACACATTTTTGAAGTGGAATTCTTTCCAATCCTTGCTTGATGTACAGCTTAAGTTGTTCAACAGTCTCCCTTCTCATATTTTAGCCTTCACACATTTTCAATGTCTGGACTACAGGCAGGCCAGTCTAGTACCCGCACTCTTTTACTATGAAGCCACGCTGTTGTAACACGTGGCTTGGCATCATCTTGCTGAAATAAGCAGGGGCGTCCATGATAACGTTGCTTGGATGGCAACATATGTTGCTCCAAAAGCTGTATGTACCTTTCAGTATTATTGGCGCCTTCACAGATGTGTAAGTTACCCATGTCTTGGCCACTAATACACCCCCATACCATCACACATGCTGCCTTTTACACTTTGCACCTAGAACAGTTCGGATGGTTCTTTTCCTCTTTGGTCCACAGTTTCCAAAAACAATTTGAAATGTGGATTCTTTAGACCACAGAACACTTTTCCACTTTGCATCAGTCCATCTTAGATGAGCTCGGACCCAGCAAAGCGTTTCTGGGTGTTGTTGATAAATGGCTTTGGCTTTGCATAGTAGAGTTTTAACTTGCACTTACGGATGTAGCGACCAACTGTAGTTACTGACAGTGGTTTTCTGAAGTGTTCCTGAGCCCATGTGGTGATATCCTTTACACACCGATGTCGCTTTTTGATGCAGTACCGCCTGAGAGATCCAAGGTGTGTAATATCATGGCTTAAGTGCAGTGATTTCTACAGATTCTCTGAACCTTTTGATGATATTACGGAGTGTAGATGGTGAAATCCCTAAATTCATTGCAATAGCTGGTTGAGAAATGTTGTTTTTAAACTATTTTTGTTGACAAAGTGGTGACCCTCGCCCCATCCTTGTTTGTGAATGACTGAGCATTTCATGGAAGCTACTTTTATACCCAATCATGGCACCCACCTGTTCCCAATTAGCCTGGTCACCTGTGGGATGTTCCAAATAAGTCTTTGATGAGCATTCCTCAACTTTCTCACTCTTTTTTGCCGCTTGTGCCAGCTTTTTTGAAACATTTTGCAGGCATCAAATTCCAAATGAAAATCAACTTTTACCTTGAAAATAATTTTTTGTCTTGAAAATCAACTTTTACCTTGAAAATCAACTTTTACCTTGAAAATAATTTTTTTCCCCTAGAAAATTTTTTTTTTCCTTGAAAATATTTTTTTTTTCCTAGAAAATAATTTTTTTCCTTGAAAATCATCTTTTGTCTTGAAAATCAACTTTTACTTTGAAAACCATTTTTTGTCTTGAAAATCAACTTTAACTTTGAAAATCAACTTTTACCTTGAAAATCATTTTTTGTCTTGAAAATCAACTTTACCTTGCAAATCTTTTTTTTTCCTAGAAAATAATTTTTTTCGTTGAAAATAATTTTTTGTCTTGAAAATAATTGTTTTCCTTGAAAATATTTTTTTGTCTTGAAAATCAACTTTTACATTGAAAATCAACTTTACCTTGAAAATCATTTTTTTTCCTAGAAAATAATTTTTTTCTTTGAAAATAATTTTTTGTCTTGAAAATAATTGTTTTCCTTGAAAATAATTTTTTGTCTTGAAAATCAACTTTTACATTGAAAATCAACTTTACCTTGAAAATCATTTTTTTCTCAGAAAATATTTTTTTTCCTTGAAAATCATTTTTTGTCTTGAAAATCAACTTTTACCTTGAAAATCATTTTTTGTCTTGAAAATCAACTTTACCTTGAAAATCTTTTTTTTTCCCTAGAAAATCATTTTTTTCCTTGAAAATCAACTTTACCTTGAAAATCTTTTTTTTTCCCTAGAAAATCATTTTTTTCCTTGAAAATCATTTTTTGTCTTGAAAATCATTTTTTTCCTTGAAAATAATTTTTTGTCTTGAAAATCAACTTTTACATTGAAAATCAACTTTACCTTGAAAATAATTTTTTTCCTACAAAATAATTTTTTTCCTTGAAAATAATTTGTTGTCTTGAAAATAATTTTTTGTCTTGAAAATCAACTTTACCTTGCAAATCTTTTTTTTTCCTAGAAAATAATTTTTTTCGTTGAAAATCATTTTTTGTCTTGAAAATAATTGTTTTCCTTGAAAATATTTTTTTGTCTTGAAAATCAACTTTTACATTGAAAATCAACTTTACCTTGAAAATCATTTTTTTTCCTAGAAAATAATTTTTTTCGTTGAAAATCATTTTTTGTCTTGAAAATAATTGCTTTCCTTGAAAATAATTTTTTGTCTTGAAAATCAACTTTTACATTGAAAATCAACTTTACCTTGAAAATCATTTTTTTCTTAGAAAATATTTTTTTTCCTTGAAAATCATTTTTTGTCTTGAAAATCAACTTTTACCTTGAAAATCATTTTTTGTCTTGAAAATCAACTTTACCTTGAAAATCTTTTTTTTTCCTAGAAAATCATTTTTTTCCTTGAAAATCATTTTTTGTCTTGAAAATCATTTTTTTCCTTGAAAATCATTTTTTGTCTTGAAAATCAACTTTTACATTGAAAATCAACTTTACCTTGAAAATAATTTTTTTCCTAGAAAATAATTTTTTTCCTTGAAAATAATTTGTTGTCTTGAAAATCATTTTTTGTCTTGAAAATCAACTTTACCTTGCAAATCTTTTTTTTTCCTAGAAAATAATTTTTTTCGTTGAAAATAATTTTTTGTCTTGAAAATAATTGTTTTCCTTGAAAATATTTTTTTGTCTTGAAAATCAACTTTTACATTGAAAATCAACTTTACCTTGAAAATCATTTTTTTTCCTAGAAAATAATTTTTTTCGTTGAAAATAATTTTTTGTCTTGAAAATAATTGTTTTCCTTGAAAATAATTTTTTGTCTTGAAAATCAACTTTTACATTGAAAATCAACTTTACCTTGAAAATCATTTTTTTCTTAGAAAATATTTTTTTTCCTTGAAAATCATTTTTTGTCTTGAAAATCAACTTTTACCTTGAAAATCATTTTTTGTCTTGAAAATCAACTTTACCTTGAAAATCTTTTTTTTTTCCTAGAAAATCTTTTTTTTCCTTGAAAATCATTTTTTGTCTTGAAAATCATTTTTTTCCTTGAAAATCATTTTTTGTCTTGAAAATCAACTTTTACATTGAAAATCAACTTTACCTTGAAAATAATTTTTTTCCTAGAAAATAATTTTTTTCCTTGAAAATAATTTGTTGTCTTGAAAATCATTTTTTGTCTTGAAAATCAACTTTACCTTGCAAATCTTTTTTTTTCCTAGAAAATAATTTTTTTCGTTGAAAATAATTTTTTGTCTTGAAAATAATTGTTTTCCTTGAAAATATTTTTTTGTCTTGAAAATCAACTTTTACATTGAAAATCAACTTTACCTTGAAAATAATTTTTTTTCCTAGAAAATAATTTTTTTCGTTGAAAATAATTTTTTGTCTTGAAAATAATTGTTTTCCTTGAAAATAATTTTTTGTCTTGAAAATCAACTTTTACATTGAAAATCAACTTTACCTTGAAAATCATTTTTTTCTTAGAAAATATTTTTTTTCCTTGAAAATCATTTTTTGTCTTGAAAATCAACTTTTACCTTGAAAATCATTTTTTGTCTTGAAAATCAACTTTACCTTGAAAATCTTTTTTTTTTCCTAGAAAATCTTTTTTTTCCTTGAAAATCATTTTTTGTCTTGAAAATCATTTTTTTCCTTGAAAATCATTTTTTGTCTTGAAAATCAACTTTTACATTGAAAATCAACTTTACCTTGAAAATAATTTTTTTCCTAGAAAATAATTTTTTTCTTTGAAAATAATTTGTTGTCTTGAAAATCATTTTTTGTCTTGAAAATCAACTTTACCTTGCAAATCTTTTTTTTTTCTAGAAAATAATTTTTTTCGTTGAAAATAATTTTTTGTCTTGAAAATAATTGTTTTCCTTGAAAATATTTTTTTGTCTTGAAAATCAACTTTTACATTGAAAATCAACTTTACCTTGAAAATCATTTTTTTTCCTAGAAAATAATTTTTTTCGTTGAAAATCATTTTTTGTCTTGAAAATAATTGTTTTCCTTGAAAATAATTTTTTGTCTTGAAAATCAACTTTTACATTGAAAATCAACTTTACCTTGAAAATCATTTTTTTCTTAGAAAATATTTTTTTTCCTTGAAAATCATTTTTTGTCTTGAAAATCAACTTTTACCTTGAAAATCATTTTTTGTCTTGAAAATCAACTTTACCTTGAAAATCTTTTTTTTTTCCTAGAAAATCATTTTTTTCCTTGAAAATCATTTTTTGTCTTGAAAATCATTTTTTTCCTTGAAAATAATTTTTTGTCTTGAAAATCAACTTTTACATTGAAAATCAACTTTACCTTGAAAATAATTTTTTTCCTAGAAAATAATTTTTTTCCTTGAAAATAATTTGTTGTCTTGAAAATCATTTTTTGTCTTGAAAATCAACTTTTACGTTGAAAATCAACTTTTACCTTGAAAATCTTTTTTTGTCTTGAAAATCAACTTTTACCTTGAAAACAATTTTTTGTCTTGAAAATCAACTTTTACTTTGAAAATCAACTTTTACCTTGAAAATCATTTTTTGTCTTGAAAATCAACTTTTACCTTGAAAATCATTTTTTGTCTTGAAAATCAACTTTTACTTTGAAAATCAACTTTTACCTTGAAAATAATTTTTTTCCTAGAAAATCATTTTTTTCCTTGAAAATAATTTTTTACCTTGAAAATCTTTTTTTGTCTTGAAAATTAACTTTTACCTTGAAAACTATTTTTTGTCTTGAAAATCAACATTTACTTTGAAAATCAACTTTTACCTTGGAAATCATTTTTTGTCTTGAAAATCAACTTTTACCTTGAAAATCATTTTTTGTCTTGAAATTCAAATTTTTACTTTGAAAATCAACTTTTACCTTGAAAATCATTTTTTTCCTAGAAAATATTTTTTTTCCTTGAAAATCATTTTTTGTCTTGAAAATAATTTTTTGTCTTGAAAATCTTTTTTTTCC
Organism: Nerophis lumbriciformis; assembly: GCF_033978685.3. Lineage (NCBI taxonomy): Eukaryota > Metazoa > Chordata > Actinopteri > Syngnathiformes > Syngnathidae > Nerophis > Nerophis lumbriciformis. The sequence continues at coordinate 29,520,111 of NC_084562.2, forward strand.
TTGACAATCTTTTTTTCTCCTTGAAAATCAACTTTTACTTTGAAAATCAACTTTTACGTTGAAAATCAACTTTTACCTTGAAAACAATTTTTTGTCATGAAAATCAACTTTTACTTTGAAAATCAACTTTTACCTTGAAAATAATTTTTTTGTCTTGAAAATCAACTTTTACTTTGAAAATCAACTTTTACCTTGAAAATCATTTTTTGTCTTGAAAATCAACTTTTACTTTGAAAATCAACTTTTACCTTGAAAATAATTTTTTTCCTAGAAAATCATTTTTTTCCTTGAAAATCATTTTTTGTCTTGAAAATCAACTTTTACCTTGAAAATCTTTTTTTTCCCTTGACAATCTTTTTTTTCTCCTTGAAAATCTACTTTTACTTTGAAAATCAACTTTTACCTTGAAAATCATTTTTTGTCTTGAAAATCAACTTTTACCTTGAAAATCATTTTTTGTCTTGAAAATCAACTTTTACTTTGAAAATCAACTTTTACCTTGAAAATAATTTTTTTCCTAGAAAATCATTTTTTTCCTTGAAAATCATTTTTTGTCTTGAAAATCAACTTTTACCTTGAAAATCTTTTTTTCCCCTTGACAATCTTTTTTTTCTCCTTGAAAATCTACTTTTACTTTGAAAATCAACTTTTACCTTGAAAATCATTTTTTGTCTTGAAAATCAACTTTTACCTTGAAAATCATTTTTTGTCTTGAAAATCAACTTTTACTTTGAAAATCAACTTTTACTTTGAAAATCAACTTTTACCTTGAAAATAATTGTTTTCCTAGAAAATAATTTTTTTCCTTGAAAATCATTTTTTGTCTTGAAAATCTTTTTTTTCCTTGACAATCTTTTTTTCTCCTTGAAAATCAACTTTTACTTTGAAAATCAACTTTTACCTTGAAAACAATTTTTTGTCATGAAAATCAACTTTTACTTTGAAAATCAACTTTTACCTTGAAAATCATTTTTTGTCTTGAAAATCAACTTTTACCTTAAAAATAATTTTTTGTCTTGAAAATCAACTTTTACTTTGAAAATCAACTTTTACCTTGAAAATCATTTTTTGTCTTGAAAATCTACTTTTACCTTGAAAATCATTTTTTGTCTTGAAAATCAACTTTTACTTTGAAAATCAACTTTTACCTTGAAAATCATTTTTTGTCTTGAAAATCTACTTTTACCTTGAAAATCATTTTTTGTCTTGAAAATCAACTTTTACTTTGAAAATCAACTTTTACCTTGAAAATCATTTTTTGTCTTGAAAATCAAAAAATGTTGTTTTCCAGTGGAACGTTAAATATCTTGTCTTTGCAGTCTATTCATTTAAATATAAGTTGAAAAGGATTTGCAAATCATTGCATTCTCTTTTTATTGACCATTTACACGTGACAACTTCACTGCTTTTGGGTCTTGTATTTGACTAAAGTTATGTACAAAAGGTAAACACAGCAGCTACACAACAGCTAGTTAGACATGTGTAATAATCATTGAACAATACAACGGCACATTAGTTGACATAAACAAGTAGCAAATAAAAACAGTTGCATGTGACTCACTAATACAAAACAGAAGTGTGTTAGAAAGTATCCAGTAACAAAGGTGTCCGCATCATTCGACTTATTGCGCCATGAGCCTGTGAGCACTAGGCGTCATTACCACTCCACTTCAACTTAAAGACAGCCTTTGTCTGTCATAGGGTTGATAATAAATAGGTTCGTGTTTTTTCAAAAATCGAAACTGAGAGTTAACTTGTAGTGCACACACACTCTCTCTCTCTCCAGGCTGGTACCTCATGACACCATGATTAATAATACTAATATGAGTGTGACGTGGTGTTTGACACCACTGCTTCAACCAGAACCCCACTTTGTACTCTACACACACACACACACACACACACACACACACACACACACACATTTAGGGGCGCACCTACCCGGGGTGATGATGGTGGACACGGGCTCACTCTCCAGGTTGCCCTTGACGGCGTAGACACTGATGTTGTACTCCACGCCCAGGTTGAGGTTCTCCAGCATGCAGGAGGTCTGGTCAGCGCGCACAAACTCCTCGATGCTGTTCCCCTTCTGGCCACTAGTGGGCGTGCTGGACACCTTGTAGTCGGTGATGTCTGGTGTGGAAAAAGATGTGTGAGTCACGCTGAGAAGTCAGGAGGAAGAACCAGGTCGGGGTCTAGACTGGGTGGGCTCCAGGCAGCCCGGTCAATATTTACCTGGGGTCTTGGAGGGCCTCCAGTGGACGGTGAGATCTCCTGTGTCAGAGTTGGACTGGACTCTCAGGTCAGTGGGCGGGGACAAAGCTGTGAGAGGACACACACTTAGCCTAACGTTCACACTCCTTACGTAAGACAAGAACATATGTTTCTCTGCTTTTATGCATTCTAAGTCGTAAAATACAGCAAGTAAGAGGCGGCTCGCAATGTACACTACTCTGCCCATAAAGTCCTTTAAAAACCACCAATTATACTTCATTTACATGTGGTGACATGAATATTAACAAGTATTAGTCATATTGTTATTATAGGCGCTAACGCAGAGGGACTACTTTTAGCAGCGCCGTGAAACTTGTAGACCATACCTCTTTAGCCAATTTTACAGATGAACACCCTTAAAGTCATATGACTTGGTACTTGACACATGCTAACTGTTAGCATGCTAACTTTTTAAGCCGATTTTACAGATGAACACCCTTAGAGTCATATGACTTGGTACTTGACACATGCTAACTGTTAGCATGCTAACTTTTTTAGCCGATTTTACGGATGAACACCCTTAGAGTCATATGACTTGGTACTTGACACATGCTAACTGTTAGCATGCTAACTTTTTTAGCCGATTTTACGGATGAACACCCTTAGAGTCATATGACTTGGTACTTGACACATGCTAACTGTTAGCATGCTAACTTTTTTAGCCGATTTTACAGATGAACACCCTTAGTCATATGACTTGGTACTTGACACATGCTAACTGTTCGCATGCTAACTTTTTTAGCTGAACACCCTTAGAGTCATATGACTTGGTACTTGACACATGCTAACTGTTAGTATGCTAAAGTTAGCATTCGCGCGCGCTACCTTTTTTAGCCAATTTTAAAACCGAACACCTCAGAGTCATATAACTTGGTACTTGACACATGCTAACTGTTAGCATGCTAACTTTTTTAGCCGATTTTACGGATGAACACCCTTAGAGTCATATGACTTGGTACTTGACAAATGCTAACTGTTAGCATGCTAACTTTTTTAGCCGATTTTACGGATGAACACCCTTAGAGTCATATGACTTGGTACTTGACACATGCTAACTGTTAGCATGCTAACTTTTTTTAGCCGATTTTACAGATGAACACCCTTAGAGTCATATGACTTGGTACTTGACACATGCTAACTGTTCGCATGCTAACTTTTTTAGCTGAACACCCTTAGAGTCATATGACTTGGTACTTGACACATGCTAACTGTTAGTATGCTAAAGTTAGCATTCGCGCACGCTACCTTTTTTTAGCCAATTTTAAAACCGAACACCTCAGAGTCATATGACTTGGTACTACCATGAATTGATTAACGTGGACCCCGACTTAAACAAGTGTAAAAACTTATTGGGGTGTTACCATTTAGTGGTCAATTGTACGGAATATGTACTTCACTGTGCAATCTACTAATAAAAGTCTCAATCAATCAATCAAAACTTGATATATTCTAAATGTTGGCATGCTTATGTTAGGGAAAGTGAACGTTGTGATGCGTCTGTATGCCTAAAATGATCAAAATAAATAAATAACATGTTATTATGAATGTTACTAGATACTACATATATACTTACAGAGTATATAAAACCTTGATGGAGGCTTTTGGATGTTTTTTACAGCGCTTTATAGGCGGATTATAGCGACTCCTGACAGCTTCATTGTTAGCTGACTTTTGCTAGTGCTTATTTACGAGTTAAAATGAATGAAAAATTATATATATATATATGTATGTGTGGGAAAAAAATCACAAGACTACTTCATCTCTACAGGCCTGTTTCATGAGGGGGTTCCCTCATCAACTTCCTCGACGTCACTTTCAACCTGAGAAATAACAGCTACCAACCATTCACGAAATCCAACACAACACTCCAATACGTGCACCATGACAGCAACCACCCACCCACCACCACGAAAAGAATACCTACCGGAATTAATAAAAGGCTATCGATGCTGTCATCTAGCAAAGCTGAATTTGACCAAGCAACCCCCCCGTACCAAAAAGCCCTTGATGAAAGCGGATACAATTTCATCCTCACCTATGAACCCACGCTAGGAAACCAACCAAAAAAGAACAGAAAACGAAACAACATCATCTGGTACAACCCCCCATACAGCAAAAACGTCTCAACTAATATTGGCCACAAATTCCTCACTCTGATTGACAAACACTTTCCCAAAGGCAACACCCTAAGAAAAGTATTCAACAAGAACAACATTAAATTGAGCTACAGCTGTATGAACAATATACGACAAATTATCTCAAACCACAACAAAACAATTGCAAATGAGCCGTCGGCCCTCAGACAGAGCGACCCCAAAACCAACAAAGGCTGCAACTGCCGTAAGAAACCTGATTGCCCTCTCAACGGGGGGTGCTTACAAACATCAGTTGTCTACCAATCTAAGGTAACACGCAAGGACATTAACACATCCGACACATATGTAGGATTAACCGAGGGAGAATTCAAAACCAGATGGAACAATCACAAGGCTTCTTTCAGGAACCAAAACCTGCGGAATACCACAGAACTCAGCAAACACATTTGGGACCTCAAAGACAATAATGTTGAATATTCAATAACATGGCAAATTCTTGCATCCAGCACACCTTACAATAGTGGTAATAAAAGATGCAACCTATGCTTGAAAGAGAAACTGTTTATTATTTACCGTCCAGACCTGTCATCCCTCAACAAGCGCAGCGAAATTGTATCAGCATGCCGCCACAGACGGAAACACCTCCTAGGTAACACATGAGCCAATCACCACGCCCCTACGCCAGCCTGTACCTACCCACTCTGTGCCCTATATAAACCATGGTATGTGAATGCTTCCATTAAAATCTCCTGATGATTGAGGGAACCCCTCATGAAACAGGCCTGTAGAGATGAAGTAGTCTTGTGATTTTTTTCCCACACATACATATATATATATATATATATATATATATATATATATATATATATATATATATGTGTTCTTGTTCTCCTCACCAGTGACGGCGTTGCGAGTGATTGGGTTCCCGCGGGGCTGCCCGTTGAACATGGGCTGCACCTTGTAGGTGTACTGTGTTCCAGGAATCAAACCCGTGACAAAAACGCGTCCGGAGTCTGAGGTCTTGTGTACGGGAGACTCGCCTTCCTGGCTGGGGAGCACCGACAGCTGGGAAAGAGATCAGAACATGAGGAAGACATAAAAGATGACATGAACGTGGATTCTGACTTCTTCACTTCAACAGGAACTACTAAAAAAAAAACAGTGCAATGTGGAGTATTTTGATACTAGTTTGATTGCGATAAGATGTTGTAATGAACTCTTTGCAACGTCTACCTTGTAGCTAAACCTGCGGACAGGTATCCAGGTGATGATGATGGCCGTGTCAGTGACCTCGGAGCTGAAAGCAGGTGCATTTCCCATTTGTGGCGCTGGAAGACAACATGAAGGCAAATATTACAATCATAGTAAAAAAAAAAACCAGCAGTTTAATACACTTCATTTTTTTCTAAAGCATATTCTACATATTTATGGCCTAAATATGTTTATTTATGTCTCATACACTGCAAAAAGTCAGTGTTCAAAAACAAGAAAAAAATACAATAAAATGAGGGGTATTTTACTTGAACGAAGCAAAATGATCTGCCAATAGAACAAAAAAATTCGGCTTGTCAAGACTTTCCAAAACGAGTCAAATTAGCTAACCCAAAAAAAGCTTAAAATAAGTATATTCTCACTAATAACAAGTGCACTTTTCTTGGTAGAAAAAAAAAAAGAGACCTTTTTGCTCAATATGTTGAAAAACATTCTTAAATGAAGTAAATGCTCGTGCCATTATCTTGACATAATGATATGCATTACATTTACTTACACTAAAAACCAGTTTATTGTTCTTAATGGAAAGACAAGCGCTTGTTACTGTCGGGGTCTCGAAGCCGTTCAGGCAAATCATATTGTCTAAAAATGCATTTTTCCATGGATAACATGACATCATCGATCCAAGTGCGTGCTCTTTCAGTCACAATTAGTGCGCATATATACAGCCCGGCCCCCCGCCAAAAATGTTTTAATTGTAATTTTGAAGAATTTATCTGAATGTGGATGAACTATTTCTGTTTAAAATTGTTAGAAATGTCACATGTTAAATGTTTAAATATTAACTGTCAGTTTACTGTACTGTGCCAACTGTACTACTATATGAGCACCTATTTTCTATTGTTTCATTGAAAATAAAACAGCAAAGTCCATTTGGCTGTCATCTGTTTCAAATGAAAATCAACTTTTACCTTGAAAATAATTGTTTGTCTTGAAAATCAACTCTTACCTTGAAAATCAACTTTTACCTTGAAAATCAACTTTTACCTTGAAAATCATTTTTTTCCTTGAAAATCATTTTTTGTCTTGAAAATCAACTTTTACCTTGAAAGTCAACTTTTACATTGAAAATAATTTTTTCCTTGAAAATCATTTTTTCCCTTGAAAATCAACTTTTACTTTGAAAATCAACTTTTACCTTGAAAATCATTTTTTGTCTTGAAAATCAACTTTTACCTTGAAAATCAACTTTTACATTGAAAATCAACTTTTACCGTGAAAATAATTTTTTCCTTGAAAATCAACTTTTACTTTGAAAATCAACTTTTACCTTGAAAATCATTTTTTGTCTTGAAAATCAACTTTTACCTTGAAAATCAACTTTTACCTTGAAAATCAACTTTAACCTTGAAAATCAACTTTACCTTGAAAATAATCTTTTTTTCCTCGAAAATAATTTTTTTCCTTGAAAATCATTTGTCTTGAAAATCAACTTTTACCTTAAGAACCATTGTTTGTCTTGAAAATCAACTTTAACTTTGAAAATCAACTTTTACCTTGAAAATCATTTTTTGTCTTGAAAATCAAGTTTTACTTTGAAAATCAAGTTTTACCTAGAAAATAATTTTTTTCCTTGAAAATCATTTTTTTCCTAGAAAATAATTTTTTTCCTTGAAAATAATATTTTGTCTTAAAAATCAACTTTTACGTTGAAAATCATTTTTTGTCTTGAAAATCAACTTTATCTTGAAAATCATTTTTTTCCTAGAAAATAATTTTTTTCCTTGAAAATAATATTTTGTCTTGAAAATCAACTTTTACGTTGAAAATCTTTTTTTTCCTTGAAAATAATTTTTTTCCTTGAAAATCAACTTTTACTTTGTAAATCAACTTTTACCTTGAAAATCAACTTTTACCTTGAAAATAATTTTTTGTCTTGAAAATAATTTTTTGTCTTGAAAATCAACTTTTATTATGAGACACAATTGTGTCAAAATCATGATTTTTTTTTCATGCTTGATGTAAGAAATGATGACTTTAAAAAAGTAGTTTTATACTTGTGAGTGTTGATGACACAACACTTGATATTCTAGTTTCCAGCATGTTTTACTCAATATAGGTCATCAAATCTCAGCAACAAGCTGTAATATCTTACTGAGATCATTTAGGAGCAAAACACTTAAAACAAGTAAAACACTCTAACATAAAATCTGCTTAGTGAGAAGAATGATCTTATCAGACAGAAAATAAGCAAATATCACCCTTATTTGAGATATTTCATCTTACTTAGATTTCACTTTTTGCAGTGTGTGTATCACAGTGTGATGACAATAAAGATATTGATTCAGTTAATCTTGATGCTATCTTTACCGCGACCATCAAGTTGACGCGCTTTTTTTGTGCAACAACTTTTGCACATCGGTGAGACTTTGACGAGACGTAGCAGCACGACGTAATGCTAACAAGACTGCTATCAGTCGTAGCGGCGACTGTCAAATTGACTGAGTTCTGGCAGAACACGGAAGCCCAGTTCTAACTTAGGGGAATTACCCAGGATGCGGAGGCATATTTGCAGGTAGCGGTGGTGTTGTAGTGGCCGGGTGACAACCACAGCGATGATGCTAGCTGAAGACTATATTGTGTGAAGAAGACTATATAGATGTTATTTCACGTTTAAACGACTCTAATTATGAGATTGTAAAAAAATGTTTATGTTCGTCTCGTTTTTCTTTTATTATAATTTTATTTTTTGCAGCACGGTGGAAGAGGGGTTAGTGCGTCTGCCTCACAATACCAAGGTCCTGAGTAGTCGTGAGTTCAATCCCGGCCTCGGGATCTTTCTGTGTGGAGTTTGCATGTTCTCCCCGTGACTGCGTGGGTTCTACTCCGGCTTCCTCCCACCTCCAAAGACATGCACCTGGGGATAGGCCCCTCCCACCTCCAAAGACATGCACCTGGGGATAGGCCCCTCCCACCTCCAAAGACATGCACCTGGGGATAGGCCCCTCCCACCTCCAAAGACATGCACCTGGGGATAGGCCCCTCCCACCTCCAAAGACATGCACCTGGGGATAGGCCCCTCCCACCTCCAAAGACATGCACCTGGGGATAGGCCCCTCCCACCTCCAAAGACATGCACCTGGGGATAGGTTGATTGGCAAGACTAAATGGTCCCTAGTGTGTGAATGTTGTCTGTCTATCTGTGTTGGCCCTGTGATGAGGTGGCGACTTGTCCAGGGTGCACCCCGCCTTCCGCCTGATTGTAGCTGAGATAGGCTCCAGCACCCCCCACGACCCCGAAGGGAATAAGCGGTAGAAAATGGATGGATGGATGGATGGATTAGTTTTTCTTATTATGGTGTTTTTTCCCATTATCTCATATACCGTATTTTTCGGACTATAAGTTGCAGTTTTTTTCATAGTTTGGCCGGGGGTGCGACTTATACTCAGGAGCGACTTATGTGTGAAATGATGAACACATTATAATATTATTGATCTCATTCACGTAAGAGACTAGACGTATAAGATTTCATGGGATTTAGTGATTAGATTGTTTGGTAAACGTATAGCATGTTCTATATGTTATAGTTATTTGAATGACTCTTACCATAACATACCTGCCAACTTTTGAAATCAGAAAAACCTAGTAGCCAGGGTCCAGGGGCCGCAGGCCCCGGTAGGTCCAGGACAAAGTCCTGGTGGACGGTTCAGGGCTTTGCCCCCCGACGCAAAATGATTGATTGCATTCAGACAGGTTAAAATGTTGCTAAAACCATCACTTTTCTATCAGTCACAGTGACTTTTCAAAACAAAAATATTACAGCAAAAATCATATGGGTTGATTGACATGTTTATTCTGTAAGCTAACTTCAATAGTTTGAAATTATTTTGACAGTTAATGCCAGTTATCCTGTCAACCTTTCACAAGACTTCAATTTGTTCATTGAAAGTATAAACATTTTCATATAACCTGGAACCTAAACCATGCTAATTGTTAGCATGCTAGCTTTTTTGATTAATTTTGCATGCGCACGCTAATAGTCATATTACTTGGTACCTAACACATGCTAAAGTTAGCATGCTAACTTTTTTGATTAATTTTGCATGCACACGCTAATATTCATATTACTTGGTACCTAACACATGCTAAAGTTAGCATGCTAGCTTTTTTGATTAATTTTGCATGCACACGCTAATACTCATATTACTTGGTACCTAACACATGCTAAAGTTAGCATGCTAGCTTTTTTGATTAATTTTGCATGCGCACGCTAATAGTCATATTTCTTGGTACCGAACACATGCTAAAGTTAGCATGCTAGCTTTTTTGATTAATTTTGCATGCACACGCTAATACTCATATTACTTGGTACCTAACACATGCTAAAGTTAGCATGCTAGCTTTTTTGATTAATTTTGCATGCGTACGCCTCATAGTCCAATCCAATCCACTTTATTTGTATAGCACATTTAAACAACAAACATGTTTCCAAAGTGCTGCACAACAATATTAAAAACATTATTCATATATTATCCTTCGCTCCATCTATGACTGAATAAAAACTAAAAAATGAATAAATATAAAACCAATATAAAAATAAATATGATTAAAAACGATTTTGAAGCGTAAAATCAATTAAAACAATAAATAAAAATCTAAATTTAAAAACACAAGTCACGTAGTTGTGTGGTCCTCTGTAATAGTGCCTTATTTTGTGTTTTTTTGGTGTTTTCCTGTGTTGTTCTTTAGTTTTTGTGTTGCGCTGTTATTTTGGTGGCCCTTCCTGTTTTGTTGGTCTTTTCCTGTAGCAGCTTCACGTTTTCCTTTGAGCGCTATGCTTTGTTTTAGCAATCAAGACTATCTAGTTTTGTTTTTTTATCCTTCTTTGTGGGGACATTGTTGATTGTGTGGTCATGTTGGGATGTGTGTTGTGGACTCCAGCCTGTGGAAGTGTGCACGTGTTCTTCCTGCCACTGACCTGTGGTGAAGTACGTGGTGACGGCCTCACTCAGCACATTGTCCAGCTCAGAGTGCAGGACGGCGGTATAATCGGTTTCGGGGCGCAGGTTCCTCAGAGGGTACTCGGTGACGCCGCCCGGGATTCTCTTCTCCACGGGGTTGGTGCCCTGCACGCTCAAGAAGAGGCGATACCCCGACACTAGCGCGTGAGGAGCCTCCCACATGACCACAGCGCTGTCAGGCCCGATGTCAGTGAAGTGCACGTTGGTGGGAGCGTCCGGTTCTGGAGGGAGAAGGGTAAAGGTCAACATTTGGGCCGTGTCATGTGACCGGCGGAGGGCACTCACTGGTGAACATCTGCCCCACCAGCGGCTCGCTCTCCACGCCGCCGTTGACGGCGTAGACGTAGAAGCGGTACAGAGTGCCGGGCTGCAGGTGGGTGATGTCGGCGAAGGCGTTGGCCGACACGGGCAGCTGGAGGGGGCGGATCTCCGTGCCGTCCGGACCCAGGGGGGAGAAGGTGACCCGGTAGCCCGTCACCTCGCTGGGGGGGCCGTTCCAGGTGATGGTGATCTTCACGTCGGTCACCTCGTAGAACTGCAGGTCTGTGGGAGACGCCACTTCCTCTGCAGAAGAAAACACAAGCAATGATGGAGGGGCAAATGGGACGAAATACAAACCCCGTTTCCATATGAGTTGGGAAATTGTGTTAGATGTAAATATAAACGGAATACAATGATTTGCAAATCATTTTCAACCCATATTCAGTTGAATATGCTACAAAGACAACATATTTGATGTTCAAACTCATAATCATTAACTTTAGAATTTGATGGCAGCAACACGTGACAAAGAAGTTGGGAAAGGTGGCAAAAAAGAGTGATAAAGTTGAGGAATGCTCATCAAAGACTTATTTGGAACATCCCACAGGTGTGCAGGCTAATTGGGAACAGGTGGGTGCCATGATTGGCTATAAAAGTAGATTCCATGAAATGCTCAGTCATTCACAAACAAGGATGGGGCGAGGGTCACCACTTTGTCAACAAAAATAGTTTAAAAACAACATTTCTCAAGCAGCTATTGCAAGGAATTTAGGGATTTCACCATCTACGCTCCGTAATATCATCAAAGGGTTCAGAGAATCTGGAGAAATCACTGCAGGTAAGCAGCTAAGCCCGTGACCTTCCATCCCTCAGGCTGTACTGCATCAACAAGCGACATCAGCGCGTAAAGGATATCACCACATGGGCTCAGGAACACTTCAGAAACCCACTGTCAGTAACTACAGTTGGTCGCTACATCTGTAAGTGCGAGTTAAAACTCTACTATGCAAAGCCAAAGCCATTTATCAACAACACCCAGAAACGCTTTGCTGGGCCTGAGCTCATCTAAGATGGACTGATACAAAGTGGAAAAGTGTTCTGTGGTCTGACGAGTCCACATTTCAAATTGTTTTTGGAAACTGTGGACGTCGTGTCCTCCGGACCAAAGAGGGAAAGAACCATCCGGATTGTTCTAGGTGCAAAGTGTAAAAGGCAGCATGTGTGATGGTATGGGGGTGTATTAGTGGCCAAGACATGGGTAACTTACACATCTGTGAAGGCACCATTAATGCTGAAAGGTACATACAGGTTTTGGAGCGACATATGTTGCCATCCAAGCAACGTTATCATGGACGCCCCTGCTTATTTCAGCAAGAACAATGCCAAGCCACGTGTTACATCAACGTGGCTTCATAGTAAAAGAGTGCGGGTACTAGACTGGCCTGCCTGTAGTCCAGACCTGGATTATGAAGCCTAAAATAGCACAACGGAGACCCCCGGACTGTTGAACAACTTAAGCTGTACATCAAGCAAGAATGGGAAAGAATTCCACCTGAGAAGCTTCAAAAATGTGTCTCCTCAGTTCCCAAACCTTTACTGAGTGTTGTTAAAAGGAAAGGCCATGTAACACAGTGGTGAACATGCCCTTTCCCAACTACTTTGTCACGTGTTGCAGCCATGAAATTATAAGTCAATTATTATTTGCAAAAAAAAATATAAAGTTTATGAGTTTGAACATCAAATATGTTGTCTTTGTAGCATATTCAACTGAATATGGCTTGAAAAGGATTTGCAAATCATTGTATTCCGTTTATATTTACATCTAACACAATTTCCCAACTCATATGGAAACGGGGTTTGTACTTTAATTTGAATTTAAACCATGAAACATACAAAAAAAAACGCTTCAAAATAAGTGAATAGCAAACCTGTACAATTGAACATACACATGGTACATTTTGCTAAACAATTATGTTTTATACATTAAAAATTTCAGTAGATACTAGAGATGCACGGTTTGCGGGCACAACCGCGGAGTCCGCGGATTATCCGCGGATCGGGCGGATGAAATTTAAAAAAATTAGATTTTATCCGCGGGTCGGGTCGGGTGGTTGAAATAAAAAAAAATTAGATTTTAAATAGATTCAGGCGGGTGGCAGTTAAACCAATTGGGAAATATATATACATAGTTAAATGTTGTTACCCACATACGAAAACAGAAGAAAAAAAAAAAAAGAGATGGACACTTTTACGGAGCGGAGAAGGGACGCCTCGCCGGGGTCCGGGACCGAGGCCCCTTTCCCCGAGAGGGCCCCACCGGGAGCCGTAGCTGAGGTGATCCGCGAGAAGGGCCCGACGCACGTCCAGGGTCACCACCGCGCCCACCGCACCGACACCCCGCCTCGTCCGCCTTCGCCGCGGCCGGCGTCACGCGCAGCAGGTAAGCAGCTTACCTGTCCGCCACCCCCGTGGCCGGGGGCGCGTAACAGGGGTCACTTCGCGCGCAGTGCTCTCACGAAAGGGGTGGGGCTCACCCTGGTTGATATAGACAGCAGGACGGTGGCCATGGACGTCGGAACCCGCTAAGGAGTGTGTAACAACCCACCTGCCGAATCAACTAGCCCTGAAAATGGATGGCGCTGGAGCGTCGGGCCCATACCCGGCCGTCGCCGGCAGCGAGACGCGCTTGGAGGTGCGCTCAGCGCGGCTCCCATATGATTGCGCACTGGTGTGCGTCTGGGTCGTGACAGCGTGGCACGCGAATGTCTGTGCTGCATTGGATCAGTCTCCTTTCTTTAACAGGCAAAAGCTTTATAGCCTCACTAATGCCTTGCATCGTCTATATTAGATATATAACAACGGGCGGGTGCGGGCGGATGGCGGGCGGGTGCGGTTCTGATCAAATGTTACATCGGGTGGATGGCGGATGGTTGACGACTTTCTGATGCGGTTGCGGATGAAATAATTGCCTATCTGCGCATCTCTAGTAGATACTGTGTCAACTGAGTTTCGTTTTTGAATGATTTCTGCTGGTGGTGTGCCTCCGCATTTTTTCAACGCAAAAAATGTGCCTTGGCTCAAAAACGGTTGAAAAACACTGGTCTACACTAAGTTCATGATTATTTGCAAAAAAAAAAAAAAAGAAGTTTCTGAGTGTGAACATGAAATATCTTGTCTTTGCAGTCTATTCAATTGAATATAAGTTGAAAAGTATTTGTTGTATTCTCTTTTTATTTACCATTTACACAACGTGACAACGGGTTAGTACTTGAGTGTGTGGAGTCCCAATGAGGCACATTTACTGACGCTGTTAAAGATGGATCACACTCAGGGGATCTTCAACACATTAATTGCTGCCATAAATCCTAGGCAGAAGTTTATATTTATTGTCAGCTTGTGGAAAACACGTGTTTCAGACATGGTGTTCCAGATTACACAGATAAGAGACGTGATGCTGTGAAAGTGAACTCTTCACGTCTGCATCTGCTTTTAATTGTGAAAGCATAATAAATATTTGAGTCCTAACATTCAGGCTAAGTAGACGCTAATCTGACAGCAGACATGATAAGGACTGTTCATGTTGTGTGTGCACATTCTTTCTCCTAATCCGCGCGCGCGTGTGTGTGTGTGTGTGTGTGTGTGTGTGTGTGTGTGTGTGTGTGTGTGTGTGTGTGTGTGTCTAAGACCACCGCCAATGAGATGGGGGTCATGTAGGGGCCGTGACGTGCAATCAGGACTGAGACCAAGTGGTTCCTTTACCTGGTTGAGCAGATCCAGCTGTGCTGACCTGGAAAAATACCGGCTCGCTCTCCTGGTTCTCCTCTACGGCGAAGATGCTGATGTTGTACAGGACGCCAGGGTAAAGGTCGACCAGGGTCACCGAGGTCTCCGAGTCGGGCAGGCTGAGCTCCGTGCTGCTGCCCTCCAGTGAAGGCGCGTACACCACACGGTAACCTGGGCACACACAAACACACCCTCAAGCACCACACTGACTACTTTTTAAAAAAATCCTTATGTAAGACAAAAACACACATTTTTATTTTTTATGCATTCTAAATCGTACATAAACTTTAGCAAAAGTCAGCTAACAATGGAGTCAATCATAATCAATCCAAAAACCTCCATCAAGATTTTATACACACACTGTAAGTATATATGTAGTATCTAGTAACATTCATAATAACATGTAATATGTACATATTTTGATCAGTTTAATTTACAGACGCATCACAACGCTCACTTTCCCTTCAACAACGACAAGACTACTAACCATGGCAGACTTGATGAGAGACAACAAAGACTACTTTGGGACAAATGATGATCCAGAAACTTCTATTTTTGAGCCTGAATATAAGGAGGATTTAGAAGCTGTGTGCAATGGAGTCAATCATAATCAATCTAAAAACCTCCATCAAGGTTGTATACATACACTGTAAGTGTATATGTAGTATCTAGTAACATTCATAATAACATGTAATATGTACATATTTTGATCAGTTTAATTTACAGACGCATCACAACGCTCACTTTCCCTTCAACAACGACAAGACTACTAATCATGGCAGACTTGATGAGAGACAACAAAGACTACTTTGGGACAAATGATGATCCAGAAACTTCTATTTTTGAGCCTGAATATAAGGAGGATGATCTACAAGTTTTAGAAGCTGTGTGCTAAACAGATGCAGCTTTAGTCAAACACTAAGCATCATGTATGTATGTATGTATGTATGTGGGCTTTGTACCGAGGATGTCGTTGTGGCTTGTGCAGCCCTTTGAGACACTTGTGATTTAGGGCTATATAAATAAAGATTGATTGATTGATTGATGTAGCAGTATTGCTAAGTGCTAAACAAGATATACAAACATAATAAAACAATCACTTACTGTACAATGTCTGCTCTCACTGGGATAAAGACTGATGGGATGTTTATATCTTCCTCTTTACATCAACAATTCATCATAATCCTCACAAAGGGTTAAAAAAAAAGTGTTTTTTCGTGTGTTTCTGGCCATCTCCGGGTCTAAGTTGGATGTGAAAGTTGACCAACTTGTGGGTTTATGTCCACAACCTTCTACTATCCAGGTGAGAGACATGATTTGTCATCTAGAAATAACTTTCACCAACTCAGAGGCCATGCAGCAGCTCAATATGTCAATATTATAATAAGCTAGTTAGCTCTCTGTGATTACGGCAGATCTGAAAATAGTTTGTCTGTGTTAGCACTTATAATAACAATATCGCAAATACTTGTTAATATTCAGGTCACCACATGTAAATTAAGTATTGTTGGCACTTTTTTGGATGTTTTTAGAGGACTTTATGGATGCCATAGTGCACTCCTATTACCCGTATTTTACGCACAATAAGGCGCCCTGGGTTATAAGCCGCGCCTTCAATGAACGGCATATTTCAAAACTTTGTCCACCTATAAGCCGCCCCGTGTTATAAGCCGCATCTAACTGCGCTAAAGGAATGTCAAAAAAACAGTCAGATAGGTCAGTCAAACTTTAATAATATATTAAAAACCAGCGTGATGTGGGCGCGCATGGAGTCGTATATCAACATGGACGGAGCTGCGTGAAAAAAGCCACCCGGCCTCTTCGCGTAAACTTCCCTTAACCACTCGCTCATCTTTTCTTCATCCATCCCTTCGAGTTAGCTTTTATGATGACGCCGGCTGGAAAGGTCTCTTTTGGCAAGGTCTTCCTTTTGAATATCACCATGGGTGGAAGTTTCTGGCCATTAGCATGGCAAGCTAGAACCACAGTGAAGGATGACTTCTCATTCCCTGTGGTGCGAATATTCACCGTACGTGCTCCCGTTGTATCCACAGTGCGGTTCACAGGAATATCAAAAGTCAGTGGAACCTCGTCCATGTTGATAATGTTCTCTGGCCGGATCTTTTTTTCAGCTATCTTGTTTTTACAATATGCACGGAAAGTAGCCAGCTTTTCTTGAAAGTCTATAGGCAGTTGCTGTGAAATAGTAGTCCGTGTGCGGATGGAGAGATTGCGTCTTTTCATGAACCGGAAACCTGTCGCTTAGTAGGAGCCATTTTGTGGTCTTTACAGATGTAAACACACAAAGGAAATGAAACGTAATATCCGCGCGCTTCTTCTTCTTCTACGCGGGCGGGTGGTTGCTTACAGTAGAAGAAGAAGCGCTTCCTCTTCTATGGGGGCGGGTGCTTACCTTGGCGGTTGCTTGCGTAGAAGAAGAAGCACTTCCTCTTCTACGGGGAAAAAAGATGGCGGCTGTTTACCGTAGTTGCGAGACCGAAACTTTATGAAAATGAATCTTAATATTAATCCATATATAAAGCGCACCGGGTTATAAGCCGCACTGTCAGCTTTTGAGTAAATTTGTGGTTTTTAGGTGCGGCTAATAGTGCGGAAAATACGGTAGCTGCATTGTTAGCCACCTCCTACTTGCCGTATTTTACAACTTAGAATGCATAAAAAAAGAAAAACATATGTTCTTGTCTTACATAAGGATTGTGCATGATTGCAAAAACAAAGGGAAGTTTCCCTTTAACAATCATAAATAGTTCACCATTTTTGGTGGCACAATCAGGTAGGCATGTGTTAATGATCAATCAATCAACTGATTGAACAATAAAGGAAAAGAGTAACAACAATCAAATGATTACAAAGTCAGGCGGGAATATAACGGCTTCAAGCCGGATGGGCAATACGAGCCCATCAACACGGACGACCGAGCGAGCACGACAAGTTTGTCGGAAAGCAAAAACAACAACTACAACAAAAAACACCTCCAACTGAGGGGAAAAAATGCACTTCAATAAAAATTCAACATCTTGAAGTGCATTTTTTGTTCTAGAAGCCATTAAGTTGGTAAATGGAGGTTCCACTGCATAAAATACATAGAAGCAGAAGGTCAGAATAATTGTATCTAAGTTATCACAAAACTTTGTGTTCCCATGAGTTCCCGGCGAGGAGACAAAAGCTGTCTTTGGTCTTGCCGAGCAAAAGGCTTGTAAAACTCCACTGTGTACGATGGGAAGCGACATGAAGGTGTCGGTTTCTTTGATCTATTGTGATCCACAGGAAGATCTTGTCTTGACCCGAGATCTACAAAGCGGAGAGGAAGCAAGACCTGACGCAAGCTCCAGGCATCTTTTCGTTGAACTGTTTTGAGACCGAGTGCGACAGCTTTTTACGACCCCATATCCCCTTAGAAACAGCTGTTGCTATGTAATCAGGGAAAGTCCAAATAAAAGCAACCATTTCGTCAGAGCGTGGTGGAAGACTGTACAAAGTGTACAGCCCAGACGTTTCTCCTCATGAGCCAAATTGAATCCTGTCTCTGTTTAATTCTTTGCTTCTTGTCTGTTTAATAGATGTCATCGGGGTTTGAACCTGACACTCACCAGTGATAGGAGCTTCAGGTCTGGACCATCTGATGCGGATTGACGTCTCTCCCACGTCGTCAATGGTGTGCTGAGCAGGAGTGTCAGGAGCTAAGAAAACATGAGTTTGGTTCACTTGGGGAAGCAGAAGAGCCTGACTGGCCAAAAATAAAAATACGGTTGAGACCCCAGCATACCTCACATAGAATGTTCTCAGGCGTTCATCAAGATTTCATGATTTGGTGAACATTGTTCCAAAGTCTAAAGAGGTCAAGTGTCCTGTACCTGTAGTCTGTGATGTGGACAGGATGAGGGTGGCGTCGCCGTCGTCTGGCAGCTCGTAGACGTTAACGTTGTACCTGCGCCCGGGCAGGAGGTCGCCGATGGTGACGGAAGTGGAAGTCCGAGGAACATCTGCGACAGGAAACCAGAGAATCAACCCATCTGCGTTTGGCGAAGGATTTGACGGACAGACTCATTTTTGTTTTTACCCAGAACTTTCCGCTTTGCGCCCTCCTCGCTGAGCTCGTACTCCACCCTGAAACCGGAGATGGTGGACGAGGCCGAGGTCCAGGACACCACGAAGCTGTTGGAGGTGATTTCTGTCACCGACTCGGAGGTGTCCACCAGAGGAGGAAGTTGGGTGGTCTCTCCCTCGGATGTCTCCACTGCAACATGAAGTATTGTTTGAAGTACTCCTGCTTCATATTCTAGTACACGGCTGTCCAAAGTGGACTAGAATACGAAACTTTGGGACAAATTGAGTGTAAATGGTGAAATGTACAAGCTGCTGAATGGCGCGAGTCGAACTGAAATGCTAACGTTAGCGTGCTAACAGTTAGAATGCGTCAAGTACCAAGTTGTAAAAATAGCTAACAAAGTTAGCATGCTAACACTTAGCAGGATTAGGCGCTAAGGTATATGACTCTGAGGTGTTCGGCTGTAAAATTGGTTGCATTTATGTTATTCACATGTGAATAATGCTGTATAGTAGACTGTATTTATATTATTCATATGTGAATAATGCTGTATAATAGACTGTATTTATGTTATTCACATGTGAATAATGCTGTATAATAGGCTGTATTCATGTTATTCACGTGTGAATAATGCTGTATAATATACTGTATTTATGTTATTCACATGTGAATAATACTGTATAATAGACTGTATTTATGTTATTCACATGTGAATAATGCTGTATAATACTGTATTTATGTTATTCACATGTGAATAATGCTGTATAATAGACTGTATTTATGTTATTCACATGTGAATAATGCTGTATAATAGACTGCATTTATGTTATTAACATGTGAATAATGCTGTATAATGGACTGTATTTATGTTATTCACATGTGAATAATGTTTATAATGGACTGTATTTATATTATTAACATGTGAATAATGCTGTATAATAGACTGTATTTATGTTATTCACACGTGAATAATGCTGTATAATAGACTGTATTTATGTTATTCACATGTGAATAATGCTGTATAATAGACTGTATTTATGTTATTCACATGTGAATAATGCTGTATAAGAGACTGTATTTATATTATTCACATGTGAATAATACTGTAAAATAGACTGTATTTATGTTATTCACACGTGAATAATGCTGTATAATAGACTGTATTTATGTTATTCACATGTGAATAATACTGTATAATAGACTGTATTTATGTTATTAACATGTGAATAATGCTGTATAATAGACTGTATTTATGTTATTCACATGTGAATAATGCTGTATAATAAACTGTATTTATGTTATTAACATGTGAATAATGCTGTATAATGGACTGTATTTATGTTATTCACATGTGAATAATGTTTATAATGGACTGTATTTATATTATTAACATGTGAATAATGCTGTATAATAGACTGTATTTATGTTATTCACATGTGAATAATGCTGTATAATACTGTATTTATGTTATTCACATGTTAATAATGCTGTATAATGGACTGTATTTATGTTATTCACATGTGAATAATGTTTATAATGGACTGTATTTATATTATTAACATGTGAATAATGCTGTATAATAGACTGTATTTATGTTATTCACACGTGAATAATGCTGTATAATAGACTGTATGTATGTTATTAACATGTGAATAATGCTGTATAATAGACTGTATTTATGTTATTAACATGTGAATAATGCTGTATAATGGACTGTATTTATGTTATTTACATGTGAATAATGTTTATAATGGACTGTATTTATATTATTAACATGTGAATAATGCTGTATAATACTGTATTTATGTTATTCACATGTGAATAATGCTGTATAATAGACTGTATTTTTATTGTTCACATGTGAATAATGCTGTATAATAGACGGTATTTATATTAATCACATGTAAATAATGCTGTATAATAGACTGTATTTATGTTATTCACATGTGAATAATGATGTATAACCGACTGTATTTATATTATTCACATGTGAATAATGCTGTATAATAGACTGTATTTATATTATTCATATGTGAATATTGCTGTATAATGGACTGTATTTATGTTATTCACATGTGAATAATGCTGTATAATAGACTGTATTTATATTATTCATATGTGAATAATGCTGTATAATAGACTGTATTTATGTTATTCACATGTGAATAATGCTGTATAATAGACTGTATTTATGTTATTCATATGTGAATATTGCTGTATAATGGACTGTATTTATGTTATTAACATGTGAATAATGCTGTATAATAGACTGTATTTATGTTATTCACATGTGAATAATGTTTATAATGGACTGTATTTATATTATTAACATGTGAATAATGCTGTATAATAGACTGTATTTATGTTATTCACATGTGAATAATGATGTACAACCGACTGTATTTATATTATTCACATGTGAATAATGCTGTATAATAGACTGTATTTATGTTATTCACATGTGAATAATGCTGTATAATAGACTGTATTTATGTTATTCATATGTGAATAATGCTGTATAATGGACTGTATTTATGTTATTCACATGTGAATAATGCTGTATAATAGACTGTATTTATGTTATTCACACATGAATAATGCTGTATAATAGACTGTGTTTATGTTATTCACATGTGAATAATGCTGTATAATAGACTGTATTTATGTTATTCACATGTGAATAATGCTGTATAATAGACTGTATTTATGTTATTAACATGTGAATAATGCTGTATAATAGACTGTATTTATGTTATTCACATGTGAATAAGGCTGTATAATAGACTGTATTCATGTTATTCACGTGTGAATAATGCTGTATAATATACTGTATTAATGTTATTCACATGTGAATAATACTGTATAATAGACTGTATTTATGTTATTCACATGTGAATAATGTTTATAATGGACTGTATTTATATTATTAACATGTGAATAATGCTGTATAATAGACTGCATTTATGTTATTCACATGTGAATAATGCTGTATAATACTGTATTTATGTTATTCACATGTGAATAATGCTGTAAAATACTGTATTTATGTTATTCACATGTGAATAATGCTGTATAATACTGTATTTATGTTATTCACATGTGAATAATGCTGTATAATACTGTATTTATGTTATTAACATGTGAATAATGCTGTATAATGGACTGTATTTATGTTATTCACATGTGAATAATGCTGTATAGTAGACTGTATTTATATTATTCACATGTGAATAATGCTGTATAATAGACTGTATTTGTTATTCACAAGTGAATAATGCTGCATAATAGACTGTATTTATGTTATTCACATGTGAATAATGCTGTATAATAGACTGTATTCATGTTATTCACGTGTGAATAATGCTGTATAATATACTGTATTTATGTTATTCACATGTGAATAATACTGTATAATAGACTGTATTTATGTTATTCACATGTGAATAATGCTGTATAATAGACTGTATTTATGTTATTCACATGTGAATAATGCTGTATAATAGACTGTATTCATGTTATTCACATGTGAATAATACTGTATAATAGACTGTATTTATGTTATTCACATGTGAATAATGTTTATAATGGACTGTATTTATATTATTAACATGTGAATAATGCTGTATAATAGACTGCATTTATGTTATTCACATGTGAATAATGCTGTATAATACTGTATTTATGTTATTCACATGTGAATAATGCTGTAAAATACTGTATTTATGTTATTCACATGTGAATAATGCTGTATAATACTGTATTTATGTTATTCACATGTGAATAATGCTGTATAATACTGTATTTATGTTATTAACATGTGAATAATGCTGTATAATGGACTGTATTTATGTTATTCACATGTGAATAATGCTGTATAGTAGACTGTATTTATATTATTCACATGTGAATAATGCTGTATAATAGACTGTATTTGTTATTCACAAGTGAATAATGCTGCATAATAGACTGTATTTATGTTATTCACATGTGAATAATGCTGTATAATAGACTGTATTCATGTTATTCACGTGTGAATAATGCTGTATAATATACTGTATTTATGTTATTCACATGTGAATAATACTGTATAATAGACTGTATTTATGTTATTCACATGTGAATAATGCTGTATAATAGACTGTATTTATGTTATTCACATGTGAATAATGCTGTATAATAGACTGTATTTATGTTATTCACATGTAAAAAAATACCTAAGTGTTTATTGTCTATTGTGAGCGAAGTGTGGTGCTGAATTTCCCCCAGGGATCAATAATGTACTTTCTATTCTATTCTATTGTATCAACATGGTCCTGATCCTTCAACTTGTATCAACATGGTCCTGATCCTTCAACTTGTATCAACGTGACTGTGTAATAGACTGTATTTATATTATATATATGAAAAGTTTGCTGCGTGCTGTCAGGATGACTCACATGAACCTTGGTTGGTGGTGAAGTCGAAGCGTGTGACCTCCCGTTGTCCGTACTGCAAGATGCTGATCAGCTGACCCTCGTAGGTGACGCCAGGACGCAGACCACTGATGGTGTAGGAGTTCAGGTTTCCGGGAACCACCGCCTCCCTCCAGGGACCGCGGGAATTTTTCTAGCAACGGCGAGAAGAAGAAGAAGATGAGGAGTTTGACAGGAAGCTTTGATGACAACATTCTGCTCTCAGGACTCACAATCTTCCATTTGAGGATGTACTGCGTGATGTGCACCGAGGAGGGGGGGTCCCACTGGATGGGGTGGGAGTCTGGCTGCTTGCCCGCCTCCGTGATGATGACCTGGACCGGCCGGTGGGCGCCTGGAGGGGCAAGGAAAGTCTGAGGGCGCTACATTGACATGCTGGTGTTAGCTGTGTGGGTGAAGATGTCTTCTGGGACTTTGACAAACAATGTCTGACATCACACCCCGGTACCAGGCTCACACCCACAAGGACCTGGACAAACATTTGGCCATGGACTGGCGCTCTAGAAAGTAGACATGGACCTACTTTCAGGGCCGATACGGATAGCGATTATTAGTAGTCAAAGGAGGCCGATAAGCGATAAGTTATTTAAAGATGAATATTATATGTCAGTAAACATCTGGACAAGACTTTACGTTGTTTTTGAACATTATTTTGTAGGAAAGGTGGGACCAGTAGTGACATAATGTTTGATGTTGTGTTTAATTGATCATCAAAAGACATCAAACACCTTTATTAGGTGTGAGAAATGAAGATGGATTTAGCATCAGAATTAGCTTGATTTGATATTTATTTCATTACACCGTGGCAATATCTGGGAGAGACAACATCAATGTGACTTCAACAAGGAGGAGGAGAAGGGCTGTCATTTAGGAGTACCGTATTTTCCGCACTATTAGCCGCACCTAAAAACCACAAATTTACTCAAAAGCTGACAGTGCGGCTTATAACCCGGTGCGCTTTATATATGGATTAATATCAAGATTCATTTTCATAAAGTTTCGGTCTCGCAACTACGGTAAACAGCCGCCATCTTTTTTCCCCGTAGAAGAGGAAGTGCTTCTTCTTCTACGCAAGCAACCGCCAAGGTAAGCACCCGCCCCCATAGAACAGGAAGCGCTTCTTCTTCTACTGTAAGCAACCACCCGCCCGCGTAGAAGAAGAAGAAGAAGCGCGCGGATATTACGTTTCATTTCCTTTGTGTGTTTACATCTGTAAAGACCACAAAATGGCTCCTACTAAGCGACAGGTTTCCGGTTCATGAAAAGACGCAATCTCTCCATCCGCACACGGACTACTATTTCACAGCAACTGCCTAAAGACTTTCAAGAAAAGCTGGCTACTTTCCGTGCATATTGTAAAAACAAGATAGCTGAAAAAAAGATCCGGCCAGAGAACATTATCAACATGGACGAGGTTCCACTGACTTTTGATATTCTGTGAACCGCACTGTGGATACAACGGGAGCACGTACGGTGAATATTCGCACCACAGGGAATGAGAAGTCATCCTTCACTGTGGTTCTAGCTTGCCATGCTAATGGCCAGAAACTTCCACCCATGGTGATATTCAAAAGGAAGACCTTGCCAAAAGAGACCTTTCCAGCCGGCGTCATCATAAAAGCTAACTCGAAGGGATGGATGGATGAAGAAAAGATGAGCGAGTGGTTAAGGTAAGTTTACGCGAAGAGGCCGGGTGGCTTTTTTCACGCAGCTCCGTCCATGTTGATATACGACTCCATGCGCGCCCACATCACGCTGGTTTTTAATGTATTATTAAAGTTTGACTGACCTATCTGACTGTTTTTTTGACATTCCTTTAGCGCAGTTAGATGCGGCTTACAACACGGGGCGGCTTATAGGTGGACAAAGTTTTGAAATATGCCGTTCATTGAAGGCGCGGCTTATAACCCAGGGCGGCTTATGGTGCGGAAAATACGGTAGTCAAAGGAGGCCGATAAGCGATAAGTTATTTAAAGATGAATATTATATGTCAGTAAACATCTGGACAAGACTTTAAGTTGTTTTTGAACATTATTTTTTAGGAGAGGTGGGACCAGTAGTGACATAATGTTTGATGTTGTGTTTAATTGATCATCAAAATATATCAAACAACTTTATTAGGTGCGAGTAATGAAGATGGATTTAGCATCAAAATTAGCTTGATTTAGTATTTATTTCATTACACCGTGGCAATATCTGGGAGAGACAACATCAATGTGACTTCAACAAGGAGGAGGAGAAGGGCTGTCATTTAGGAGTAGTTGTTTTTTTCAGGGCTGATACTGATACTGATTAGTAGTAGTCAAGGAGGCCGATAAGTGTTGTATTCATTTGCAGTAAAAGTTATTGAAACATGAATATTATATGTCAGTAAACATCTGGACAAGTTGTTTTTTAGCATTAATTTTTAGGAAAGGTGAGACCAGTAGTGACATAATGTTTGATGTACTGTTTAATTGATCATCAAACACATTTATTCGGTGTTTCTAAGAGGAGCATCAACATTTTATTTCTAAATATAGAACATCTCCTGGGAAAACGGGTCAAAATATGACATTTCTCTACATCACAATAACTCATCTACTCCATTTTATACACTTTTACAAATGTAGGTATGGCATACCTGCCAACTTTTGAAATCAGAAAAACCTAGTAGCCAGGGTCCAGGGGCCGCAGGCCCCGGTAGGTCCAGGACAAAGTCCTGTTGGGGGGTTCACTTCGCCCCCCTGACGCAAAATGATTGATTGCATTCAGACAGGTTAAAATGTTGCTAAAACCATCACTTTTCTATCAGTCACAGTGACTTTTCAAAACAAAAATATTACAGCAAAAATCATATGGGTTGATTGACATGTTTATTCTGTAAGCTAACTTCAATAGTTTGAAATTATTTTGACAGTTAATGCCAGTTATCCTGTCAACCTTTCACAAGACTTCAATTTGTTCATTGAAAGTATAAACAGTATAAACATTTTTTACAGTAAACAAATGTAACAATTCCATTAAAAAAAAAATTGGTGTCATTATTAACTTTCTGTCCAAGCTTGTATAATCTACTGCCTTGTTCAATTGTAAAAAATATTCTGTGCCTAAAATTCACATTTCTATCACAATTATCATACTGTAAACATGGTAAGCTAACTTCATTAAAATTAATAGTCCTGTCAATAGCATGGAATTACAATTCAAATGTAGTTTTTTTGTAAGCCTTTCAAAAGAATTCAAAATATGAAAAATTCATGAAAATGAATTGAAGCCATCAGACACTTGAAAAGTGGCACATCACATCTCTAATGTAATCATTTGAACTTTTCAACAGAAATAGCACTGCAAAAATATTAAGGACATACTTCTGTATTTTGGTAGTTATGCTGTCAACATTTAACAAGATTTCTTCAACTTGGACTTGAAAGCATAAATAGTATAAACACTTTTAACAGTATAACAGTACTAAACAATTCCAATAGATAACATTGGTGTCATTACCTTTTTGTGGCTAAAATCCAAATTTATTCTATCAGATTGATGTGATCATGCCAGTGCGATTGGAAGTCCATGCTCAATTATTGCCTCCGTAAATAAAACTTCGGCATTTATCACATCCAAAGAATCTGTTTGGGCGACGAAAAAAGTTGAAAGTTTTCCACTTGTATCGCTAGCAACGGCATTAGACTTGTGTTTTTTTGTCCCAACGTGGTCTTTTACATCGCTAATTCCTCCGTGTCCGATCGAAAAATCTTGTCTGCACAAGGTGCAATTCGCGTAGTTTTCACCCTTTTTGGAACGGATAATTATTCCCGGATAGGCTTTTGAATATTCTTCACGGAATGACTGCAGTTTTCTTTTCGGTTTAAGACTCGTTTGCGATTTTTCTCCGGCTGATTCCATGATCGTTCGCTCGTTTGGAAACAATGGCAACTGTTTGGCAGCGGTGCTATAAATAGCCTCGCGCATGGCATTCGGAATGGCTCGATAGGAAGTTACGGGAAGCAGTGTCGATTGTCATTGTTTTACGAGATTTCGTGAATAAAACTTTAAAAAAAAAAAAAAAATTTAATTAATGAAAAACCGTATTTTTTATCACTGCAACCGTAACCCGGAATAGGTTGATGAAAACCGCACTAATTACGGGAAAACCGGAGTAGTTGGCAGGTATGGTATGGATCCGATACCAAGCAGTTACAGGATCATACATTGGTCATATTCAAAGTCCTCATGCAGAGGTGGGTAGAGTAGCCAGAAATTGTACTCAAGTAAGAGTACTGTTACTTTAGAGATTTTTTACTCAAGTAAAAGTAAGGAGTAGTCACCCAAATATGTACTTGAGTAAAAGTAAAAAGTATGTTGTGAAACAACTACTCAAGTACTGAGTAACTGATGAGTAACCTGTTCTTTTAATGATGACAGCAACAAATAATGCACAAAAACATAAAAATAGCAATGAGCAAATTCAGAGCCAGGAATATCTCTTAAGCAACTAAAACAATAATATACATTAAATAATAATACATTAACATAAAAAAAATGAAGGCAAATTGAGCCACAATAACTTAACAGCACCATAGGCTCAGTAGGCAGAGATTACAAAGGAAAATAACAAGTTAGCCTTTACGCAAACCATAAACTGATAGGTGTGGGCTGCACCTGAGAACACACTGTGCACTTCTGATTGATGTTTGTATGCATGTGTGTGTGTGTGTGTGCGACTGTGAGCGTGTGTGTGTGTGTGTGTGTCTATGAGGCTGCAGTGCGTTAATAAATGTCCCCACACGATGTACATTTGACAGTGATTCATAGCAGGGAAGCTAACATCAGACTACAGTGACAGCCAAAATATCTACTAACGTTACTTACTGCCATGTGCTTCCTCAAATTTGACGTTGAGTTCATGTAAGCTTAAGCTTGTTGTTTGCCGCTGAAACTTTATGTGCAGTTAATCATGTGACCGCCTGGCTCTGTTTGATTGGTGAAAAGGAGTCAATTGCAGAGGTGGGTAGAGTAGCCAGAAATTGTACTCAAGTAAGAGTACTGTTACTTTAGATATTTATTACTCAAGTAAAAGTAAGGAGTAGTCACCCAAATATGTACTTGAGTAAAAGTAAAAAGTATGTTGTGAAACAACTACTCAAGTACTGAGTAACTGATGAGTAACCTGTTCGTTTAATGATGACGGCAACAAATAATGCACAAAAACATAAAAATAGCAATGAGCAAATTCAGAGCCAGGAATATCTCTTAAGCAACTAAAACAATAATATACATTAAATAATAATACATTAACATAAAAAAAATGAAGGCAAATTGAGCCACAATAACTTAACAGCACCATAGGCTCAGTAGGCAGAGATTACAAAGGAAAATAACAAGTTAGCCTTTACGCAAACCATAAACTGATAAGTGTTGGCTGCACCTGAGAACACACTGTGCACTTCTGATTGTGGTTTGTATGCATGCGTGAGTGTGTGTGCGACTGTGAGCGTGTGTGTGTCTGTCTATGAGGCTGCAGTGCGTTAATAAATGTCCCCACACGATGTACATTTGACAGTGATTCATAGCAGGGAAGCTAACATCAGCCTACGGTGACAGCCAAAATATCGTTACTAACGTTACTTACCGCCATGTGCTTCCTCAAATTTGACGTTGAGTTCATGTAAGCTTAAGCTTGTTGTTTGCCGCTGAAACTTTATGTGCAGTTAATCATGTGACCGCTTGGCTCTGTTTGATTGGTGAAACGTCACCAGCGACTGCATTTGATTGGTGAAACGCAGGCATGCGATAGATCCTACTTTGAAGGTCTGTCTGACAGACCAAAACAAACAAAGCGTGCATTAACAGATGGATAAAAATCAGTAGCGAGTAGCAAGCTGAATGTAGATAAAAGTAGTGGAGTAAAAGTAGCGTTTCTTCTCTATAAATATACTCAAGTAAAAGTAAAAGTATGTTGCATTAAAACTACTCTTAGAAGTACAATTTATCCCAAAAGTTACTCAAGTAGATGTAACGGAGTAAATGTAGCGCGTTACTACCCACCTCTGTCCTCATGTGTCCAGGGACATGTTTCCTGACTTTATAAACATAATATACATTTTGAAAAAAGGGAAAAAAGATTTTGTGACGATACAAATTATTGATGTAATCATAGTAGTATCGACGAGATACGCTCTTGTACTTGGTATCATGACAGTGGATGTGTAGATCCACCCATGGCGTTTGTTTACATTCAGGAGCGCTAGCTTGCTGTTAGCGGTGAGCTATTGTATCCTCCTACGGTGTGTAGTGAAGCATGTTTAGTGATAACGCTACATGTAAGAAACTTACTTTAGTTGTCGCCATGGAGGCCAGGATTAGTGGTTTAGAAGTAGCTAAAACACTGCGGATGGATGTTAGCCGCTAGCTAGCTAGCCATGTCTTAAAGCAGCTCTTCCTGAGGGTGTTTCAGTGTTATAACTTCACCTTTATCTTTACCTTTTACACCAAAATGCGTCCGTTCTCCCTTTTCTGTCTACACACTGTGTCTGCTTGTAAGTACTCTGTGTGTGTGCGCTGCCCAACATGCTCCTCTGCTTGTAAAACCAGCTATGTCATGACATGATGTCATGCCCGTAAAAAAAAAGGGGGAACCGGTACTTTTCAAACAGATTATAGTACCATTTTTGATTCATTAGTACGGCGATACTATACTAGTACCGGTATACCGTACAACAGTCGCTGAGCAGCTGCCTTCCCTGGTGGTGCTCCAACACTCTAGAACAGGGGTGCTCATTACGTCGATCGCGAGCTACCGGTCGATCTCGGAGGGTGTGTCAGTCGATCACCAGCCAGGCATTAAAAAAATAGTCCTAAAAATGAGCGATCATAAATCTTCACTATGACGTCACTTTCGTCACTTGATTGACATTCACGGCACCCGAGGGTCTTCTGAGATGACGCTGGCTGCTGCCAGCTCATTAAAATTACCGACTGGAAGGCGAGAAACACTTTATTTCAACAGACTCTGGCGCCGTACCTGTCGTCAAAACTCCAAAGACCGACTGCACAGTTGCGCTACCAAAACAAGAGTCTCAGAAAGCTGGCGTGCACAAGCTAGCAAGCTACGGAGTTTGCCGACAATGTATTTCTTGTAAAGTGTATACAAAGGAGTACGGAAGCTGGACAAATAAGATGCCAAAAACCAACCACTTTCATGTGGTATTGGACAGAAAGGAGGACTTTTTTTCTCCTCCATTCGAAAATGCGAACGTTTTTAGCACCACTGTCTGATTCCTATCAATGCAAGTCATCAGAATCAGGTAATACACCAACTTATATTCTTGTCTTCATGAAAGAAAGGAATCTATATGTGTTAAACATGCCTGTATTATCTTTAAACACCTTTAACTTATTAACAATATTAACTATATGTGTTAAACATGCTTGTATTATCTTTAAACACCTTAACTTGTTAACAATATTAACTATATGTGTTAAACATGCTTGTATTATCTTTAAACACCTTTAACTTATTAACAATATTAACTATATGTGTTAAACATGCTTGTATTATCTTTAAACACCTTTAACTTATTAATAATATTAACTATATGTATTAAACATGCTTGTATTATCATTAAACACCTTTAACTTGTTAACAATATTAACTATATGTGTTAAACATGCTTGTATTATCTTTAAACACCTTTAACTTGTTAACAATATTAACTATATGTATTAAACATACTTCTATTATCATTAAACACCTTTAATTTATTAACAATATTAACTATATATATTAAACATTCTTGTATTATCATTAAACACCTTTAATTTATTAACAATATTAACTATATGTGTTAAACATGCTTGTATTATCATTAAACACCTTTAACTTGTTAACAATATTAACTATATGTGTTAAACATGCTTGTATTATCTTTAAACACCTTTAACTTGTTAACAATATTAACTATATGTATTAAACATACTTCTATTATCTTTAAACACCTTTAACTTATTAATAATATTAACTATATGTATTAAACATGCTTGTATTATCATTAAACACCTTTAACTTGTTAACAATATTAACTATATGAGTTAAACATGCTTGTATTATCTTTAAACACCTTTAACTTGTTAACAATATTAACTATATGTGTTAAACATACTTCTATTATCATTAAACACCTTTAATTTATTAACAATATTAACTATATATATTAAACATTCTTGTATTATCATTAAACACCTTTAATTTATTAACAATATTAACTATGTGTTAAACATACTTGCATTATCATTAAACACCTTTAATTTATTAACAATATTAACTATATGTGTTAAACATGCTTGCATTATCATTAAACACCTTTAACTTATTAACAAAAACATGTTTTTCATAAATAAGTAAATATAAATGATATATATGAATGAGGTAGATCCCCACGACTTGTTCAATCGAAAAGTAGCTCGCCTGCAGAAAAAGTGTGAGCACCCCTGATCTAGAACCATGCAAGCCAGAAGCAGGAACTCTTCCTAAAGCTGAAAGTGACCCACCTTGGTGAGTCTGCTGGGGATCACATCTCATTTCTCCGATCCCGTTGCCATAGCAATAACAGCGGTACTGGATGCCGTGAATAATTTTGTCCCAGGTCTCTCCGATCTGGTAGTAGGCTCTGGTCTGAGGCTCCTGACACTGATCTGCGGAAGAAGATCGGAACATGACGGAACAGGCGGGCGGCGGTTGTCAATCGGAGCCAGGAACGTACCGATGGCGTCACACTTCCAGCGTCCACGTCCCTGTCCGTAGCAGGTGCAGTTCATCATGTAGCCTTCATCGTGGCTCTTGGAGAACTGCTGGTTGACCTCGTAGGTCAGACTGTCCACGATGCACTGGTCTGGACACGCATAGGCAGGTTAGCTTCAAACGCCTGGCTTGTGCTCGCTAGGGCTGCACCACTAATCCACATCTAGTCAAGGTTTCAATTGGTGCCATAAAGTAGTGTTTTTATAACTATTTTGAGCCAAGGAACATATTTTGCGTTGAAAAAAATCCTGAGGCACACCACCAGCAGAAATCATTAAAAAACTAAACTCAGTTGACAGTAAAAAGTCGTTGTCGCAATTGTTGGATATGACTTTAAAGCATAACCAAGCATGCATCACTATAGCTCTTGTAGACTTATTTGGAGTTTATTGCTGTTTTCCTGTGTGTAGTGTTTTACTTCTTGTCTTGCGCTCCTATTTTGGTGGCTTTTACTCTTTTTTGGGGTATTCTCCTGTAGCAGTTTCATGTCTTCCTTTGAGCGATATTTCCCGCATCTACTTTGTTTTAGCAATCAAGAATATTTCAGTTGTTTTTATCCTTCTTTGTGGGGACATTGTTGATTGTCATGTCATGTTCGGATGTACTTTGTCTTTGCTCCACAGTAAGTCTTTGCTGTCGTCCAGCATTCTGTTTTTGTTTACTTTGTAGCCAGTTCAGTTTTAGTTTCGTTCTGCATAGCCTTCCCTAAGCTTCAATGCCTTTTCTTAGGGGCACTCACCTTTTGTTTATTTTTGGTTTAAGCATTAGACACCTTTTTACCTGCACACTGCCTCCCGCTGTTTCCCACATCTACAAAGCAATTAGCTACCGGCTGCCACCTACTGATAAGGAAGAGTATTACACGGTTACTCTGCCGACCTCTAGACAACACCGACACTCAACAACAACACATCATTTGCAGACTATAATTACTGTTTTGCAAAAAATATTTTTAACCCATCCATCCATCCATCCATCTTCTTCCGCTTATCCGAGGTCGGGTCGCGGGGGCAGCAGCCTAAGCAGGGAAGCCCAGACTTCCCTCTCCCCAGCCACTTTGTCCAGCTCCTCCCGGGGGATCCCGAGGCGTTCCCAGGCCAGCCGGGAGACATAGTCTTCCCAGCGTGTCCTGGGTCTTCCCCGTGGCCTCCTACCGGTCAGACGTGCCCTAAACACCTCCCTAGGGAGGCGTTTGGGTGGCATCCTGACCAGATGCCCGAACCACCTCATCTGGCTCCTCTCCATGTGGAGGAGCAGCAGCTTTACTTTGAGCTCCTCCCGGATGACAGAGCTTCTCACCCTATCTCTAAGGGAGAGACCCGCCACCCGGCGGAGGAAACTCATTTGGGGCGCTTGTACCCGTGATCTTGTCCTTTCGGTCATAACCCAAAGCTCATGACCATAGGTGAGGATGGGAACGTAGATCGACCGCTAAATTGAGAGCTTTGCCTTCCGGCTCAGCTCCTTCTTCACCACAACGGATCGATACAGCGTCCGCATTACTGAAGATGCCGCACCGATCCGCCTGTCGATCTCACGATCCACTCTTCCCTCACTCGTGAACAAGACTCCGAGGTACTTGAACTCCTCCACTTGGGGCAGGGTCTCCTCCCCAACCCGAAGATGGCATTCCACCCTTTTCCGGGCGAGAACCATGGACTCAGACTTGGAGGTGCTGATTCTCATCCCAGTCGCTTCACACTCGGCTGCGAACCGATCCAGCGAGAGCTGAAGATCCTGGCCAGATGAAGCCATCAGGACCACATCATCTGCAAAAAGCAGAGACCTAATCCTGCAGCCACCAAACCAGATCCCCTCAACGCCTTGACTGCGCCTAGAAATTCTGTCCATAAAAGTTCAGAACAGAATCGGTGACAAAGGGCAGCCTTGGCGGAGTCCAACCCTCACTGGAAACGTGTCCGACTTACTGCCGGCAATGCGGACCAAGCTCTGGCACTGATCATACAGGGAGCGGACCGCCACAATCAGACAGTCCGATACCCCATACTCTCTGAGCACTCCCCACAGGACTTCCCGAGGGACACGGTCGAATGCCTTCTCCAAGTCCACAAAGCACATGTAGACTGGTTGGGCAAACTCCCATGCACCCTCAAGGACCCTGCCCAGAGTATAGAGCTGGTCCACAGTTCCACGACCAGGACGAAAACCACACTGTTCCTCCTGAATCCGAGGTTCGACTATCCGACGTAGCCTCCTTTCCAGTACACCTGAATAGACCTTACCGGGAAGGCTGAGGAGTGTGACCCCACGATAGTTAGAACACACCCTCCGGTTCCCCTTCTTAAAGAGAGGAACCACCACCCCGGTCTGCCAATCCAAAGGTACTGCCCCCGATGTCCACGCGATGCTGCAGAGTCTTGTCAACCAAGACAGCCCCACAGCATCCAGAGCCTTAAGGAACTCCGGGCGGATCTCATCCACCCCTGGGGCCTTGCCACCGAGGAGCTTTTTAACTACCTCAGCAACCTCAGCCCCAGAAATAGGAGAGCCCACCACAGATTCCCCAGGCACTGCTTCCTCATAGGAAGACGTGTTGGTGGGATTGAGGAGGTCTTCGAAGTATTCCCTCCACCGATCCACAACTTCCGCAGTCGAGGTCAGCAGAACACCATCCTCACCATACACGGTGTTGATAGTGCACTGCTTCCCCTTCCTGAGGCGGCGGATGGTGGTCCAGAATCGCTTCGAAGCCGTCCGGAAGTCGTTTTCCATGGCTTCCCCGAACTCCTCCCATGTCCGAGTTTTTGCCTCCGCGACCGCTGAAGCTGCACACCGCTTGGCCCGTCGGTACCTGTCCGCTGCCTCAGGAGTCCCATGAGCCAAAAGAACCCGATAGGACTCCTTCTTCAGCTTGACGGCATCCCTCACCGCCGGTGTCCACCAACGGGTTCTAGGATTACCGCCACGACAGGCACCAACTACCTTGCGGCCACAGCTCCAATCAGCCGCCTCTACAATAGAGGTAAGGAACATAATCTATTATTATTATTATTATTACAATTTTTGCTTGCAGAAATTAGTCAATTTTATAATTTCAAATAAGTTATTTACCTTCCAGTTACCGAACAATAGTAAACAATTGTACAGTAAGTCTATATCATTTTAAACGGTAACTCGCATTATTATTACATTATAAACACGTATTTCATCAGTCTAGCAACATGATGTCAGAGTCGGTCTGCATAAAACCAAATATTTTGAAAGTAAATTATTTCTTGGAGACAAGAATATGTTAACGGTCTAAAAGTAACATGTCTTCTCACTCATTATGTCCGCAGTTTAATGCATTTTTATGTATAAAATATAAGAAAAATCGCAATTTTGGGGAGAAAATTTGCAATTAGGTTTTTTTCCCCCCCAAAATAGTGCAGCCCTAACTTGCACCGTCAAGATTGTGCGGTCATGTCTTTTCCCCGACCTCGCAGCTGTGAGTGAGCGACGCAGTTCCACTCGCCGCGGCCGCTGCCCAGGCACGTGCACTCCATCATGTGACCCATGACATCATGGCGCTTGTCCCACTTGTCTCCCACGCGGTGCATGACGCCGTCGTTGGTGGTGCACACCTCCTCCTGAGCTGCAAACACACAAACAGAACTTGATATTCCTCTTGTATTGATTTGTCTCTGTTTGCTGCGTCCAAACAACTTTGATGGACTCTGTGTCCTTACACATCAGTCATTGTCTACTAGTGGCCATCACCCCACATTCATGTTACTGTCCTTAACCACGGTATTACGCTAGAGTGGGTCCTTTCACATACCTTTTGATAAGTGGTAGAAAACGGCTGGATGAAGGCTTGGACAACACACACAGTGGGGGGAAAAACTACAGGTAAAAGCCAGTAAATTAGAATATTTTGAAAAACTTGATTTATTTCAGTAATTGCATTCAAAAGGTGTAACTTGTACATTATATTTATTCATTGCACACAGACTGATGCATTCAAATGTTTATTTCATTTAATTTTGATGATTTGAAGTGGCAACAAATGAAAATCCAAAATTCCGTGTGTCACAAAATTAGAATATTACTTAAGGCTAATACAAAAAAGGGATTTTTAGAAATGTTGGCCAACTGAAAAGTATGAAAATGAAAAATATGAGCATGTGCAATACTCAATACTTGGTTGGAGCTCCTTTTGCCTCAATTACTGCGTTAATGCGGCGTGGCATGGAGTCGATGAGTTTCTGGCACTGCTCAGGTGTTATGAGAGCCCAGGTTGCTCTGATAGTGGCCTTCAACTCTTCTGCGTTTTTGGGTCTGGCATTCTGCATCTTCCTTTTCACAATACCCCACAGATTTTCTATGGGGCTAAGGTCAGGGGAGTTGGCGGGCCAATTTAGAACAGAAATACCATGGTCCGTAAACCAGGCACGGGTAGATTTTGCGCTGTGTGCAGGCGCCAAGTCCTGTTGGAACTTGAAATCTCCATCTCCATAGAGCAGGTCAGCAGCAGGAAGCATGAAGTGCTCTAAAACTTGCTGGTAGACGGCTGCGTTGACCCTGGATCTCAGGAAACAGAGTGGACCGACACCAGCAGATGACATGGCACCCCAAACCATCACCCAACCATGCAAATTTTGCATTTCCTTTGGAAATCGAGGTCCCAGAGTCTGGAGGAAGACAGGAGAGGCACAGGATCCACGTTGCCTGAAGTCTAGTGTAAAGTTTCCACCATCAGTGATGGTTTGGGGTGCCATGTCATCTGCTGGTGTCGGTCCACTCTGTTTCCTGAGATCCAGGGTCAACGCAGCCGTCTACCAGCAAGTTTTAGAGCACTTCATGCTTCCTGCTGCTGACCTGCTCTATGGAGATGGAGATTTCAAGTTCCAACAGGACTTGGCGCCTGCACACAGCGCAAAATCTACCCGTGCCTGGTTTACGGACCATGGTATTTCTGTTCTAAATTGGCCCGCCAACTCCCCTGACCTTAGCCCCATAGAAAATCTGTGGGGTATTGTGAAAAGGAAGATGCAGAATGCCAGACCCAAAAACGCAGAAAAGTTGAAGGCCACTATCAGAGCAACCTGGGCTCTCATAACACCTGAGCAGTGCCAGAAACTCATCGACTCCATGCCACGCCGCATTAACGCAGTAATTGAGGCAAAAGGAGCTCCAACCAAGTATTGAGTATTGTACATGCTCATATTTTTCATTTTCATACTTTTCAGTTGGCCAACATTTCTAAAAATCCCTTTTTTGTATTAGCCTTAAGTAATATTCTAATTTTGTGACACACGGAATTTTGGATTTTCATTTGTTGCCACTTCAAATCATCAAAATTAAATGAAATAAACATTTGAATGCATCAGTCTGTGTGCAATGAATAAATATAATGTACAAGTTACACCTTTTGAATGCAATTACTGAAATAAATCAAGTTTTTCAAAATATTCTAATTTACTGGCTTTTACCTGTATTTAGTCACTAATTGTGCAAGTTCTCCCACTTCAAAGGGTGAGAGAGGCCTGTCACTTTCATCAAAGGTACACTTCAGATATGAGAGACAAAATGAGGGAAACAATTACAGAAAATCACATTTTCTGATTTTTAAATCATTTATTTTACATCGCAAGCTAGCGGTGGATGGTGGAGGGTGTGTCAGTCCATCGCCAGCCAGGCATTACAAAAATAGACCTAAAAATGATGGAGCATCACATTCATTCACGGCACCCGAGGGTCTTGTGAGATGACGCTGGCTGCTGTCCGATCATTATTAAGAAAAAATGACCGACAGGAAGGCGAGAAACACTTTTTACTTCAACAGACTCTCACGCCGTACCTGCTGTCAAAACTACACAGTTCCTGTCGTCACAATAAAAGCGCTGCCTCATCCTGCCTGTGCTAACAAAATAAGAGTCTCAGAAAGCTAGCGTGCATTAAAACACCTTTAACTTGTTAACAAACACCTCTCTTTCATAAATAAGTAAATATAAATGACATATATGAATGATCCCCTCCACTTGGTCAATTGAAAAATAGCTCGTCTGCAGAAAAAGTGTGGTGTAAAATAAGCATTTACCGTATTTTCCGCACTATAAGGCGCACCTAAAAACCACAAATTTTCTCAAAAGCTGACAGTGCGCCTTATAACCCGGTGCGCTTTATATATGGATAAATATTAAGATTCATTTTCATAAAGTTTCGGTCTCGCAACTTCGGTAAACAGCCGCCATCTTTTTTCCCGGTAGAACAGGAAGCGCTTCTTCTTCTACGCAAGCAACCGCCAAGGTAAGCACCCGCCCCCATAGAACAGGAAGCGCTTCTTCTTCTACTGTAAGCAACCACCCGCCCGCGTAGAAGAAGAAAAAGCGCGCGGATATCACCGTACGTTTCATTTCCTTTGTGTGTTTACATCTGTAAAGACCACAAAATGGCTCCTACTAAGCGACAGGTATCCGGTTCATGAAAAGACGCAATCTCTCCATCCGCACACGGATTACTATTTCACAGCAACTGATATTCCTGTGAACCGCACTGTGGATACAACGGGAGCACGTACGGTGAATATTCGCACCACAGGGAATGAGAAGTCATCCTTCACTGTGGTTCTAGCTTGCCATGCTAATGGCCAGAAACTTCCACCCATGATGATATTCAAAAGGAAGACCTTGCCAAAAGAGACCTTTCCAGCCGGTGTCATCATAAAAGCTAACTCGAAGGGATGGATGAAGAAAAGATGAGCGAGTGGTTAAGGTAAGTTTAAGTTTACGCGAAGAGGCCGGGTGGCTTTTTTCACGCAGCTCTGTCCATGTTGATATACGTATGTTTGTGATTGCACATTTGCGTACATTTTGGGAGTGAACAGAGTTGTTAGAACGCTGGTTTTTAATATATTATTAAAGTTTGACTGACCTATCTGACTGTTTTTTTGACATTCCTTTAGCGCAGTTAGATGCGGCTTATAACACGGGGCGGCTTATAGGTGGACAAAGTTTTGAAATATGCCGTTCATTGAAGGCGCGTCTTATAACCCAGGGCGCCTTATGGTGCGGAAAATACGGTAAACGTTTTCTGTAAGTCTTCACACACTATTTTGGCACATTCCTCCATGCAGATCTCCTCTAGAGCACTGGTATTTTGGGGCTGTCGCTGGGCAACACAGACTTTGAACTCCCTCCAAAGATTGTCTATGGGGTTAAGATCTGGAGACTGGCTAGGCCACTCCAGGACCTTGAAATGCTTCTTAGGAAGCCCCTCTTTGGTTGTGTGTTTGGGATCATGGTCATGCTGAAAGACCCAGCCAGGTTTCACTTTCAATGTCCTCGCTGATGGAAGGAGGTTTCCACTCCAAATCTCACCATACATGGCCCCACTCATTCTTTCCTTTACACAAAGGAGTGGTCCTGGTCCCTTTGCAGAAGAACAGCCCCAAACCATGATGTTTCCACCCCCATGCTTCACAGTAGGTACAATGTTCTTTGGATGCAACTCAACTTTTGACTTTTGACCAAAATGTTCTATTTTGGTTTCATCTGACCATGTGACAATCTCCCAAGACTCTTCTGGACCATCTACATGCTCTCTAGCAAGCTTCAGACGGGTCTGGACTTGTACTTGCTTAAGCAGGGGGACACGTCTGTTACTGCAGGATGGTAGCCTCTGGTACTTTGGTCTCTGCAGGTCATTCACTAGGTCCCATTCTGGGATTTTTGTGATAATTCTGACCCCACGCGGTGAGATCTTGCATGGATCGAAGAAGATTATCAGTGGTCTTGTATGTCTTCCATTTTCTAATAAGTGCTCCCACAGTTGATTTCTTTGCCCCGAGTTGCAGAGTCAGTCTTCCCAGCCGGTTCAGGTCTACAATGTTGTTTCTGGGGTCCTTTTACAGCACTGTGGTCTTGGCCATAGTGGAGTTTGGAGTATTTGAGGCTGTGGACGGGTGTCTTTTGTAC